>NC_041331.1:15698539-16298539 GCF_004354835.1 Perca flavescens
GGGGTTTTACACCTTAGTGGTCCAGTAGTCACCATAGGAAAAGTGGAAGTTAACAGCAGAGCTGTCCTCAACCATGAAATGTTATTATGGCCAATCAATAACACATAAAAAAGCTGCTTTCCTTCATAAATGTCACAATAAAAACAGAAATGGTGTCTCACTCTTTAGTACAATCTGTTTTGTTAAGGGTGTATTGTACTGAAGCTTGTCCTGTTATTTATTTAGTTTTTATTTTTTTTAGAGAGAGCCACAGCAACATAATGCAGGTTATCATGGTGCTGACACGTCAAAAAGGGAAGTAAACAACATAAGATTATCTATATATAATATCTATTATAGCTTGGCTAGGAAAATGTAATATGGCTAGGGATGTTACACAATAACATAGTGTCTGATCAAAGACCTTGCAGACTTCAGGCTTTTAAATCATGGACAAACAGGGCTGGTTCCATTACACTGCTTCTGATTTTAGTGTTCAACAAGAGAGAGAGAGAGAGAGAGAGAGAGAGAGAGAGAGAGAGAGAGAGAGAGAGAGAGAGAGAGAGAGAGAGAGAGAGAGAGAGAGAGAGAGAGAGAGAGAGAGAGAGAGAGAGAGATTTGGCTGGGCCCACGAGTACAATCTGGATACTGTCACACAGTAGACAAATAAGCAGAAACACCTCGGGTTACTATGCAATCAAGTACAACAACCTGCAATAAATAATTTATTATTAATTGTTCCAATATTGTTCATTAACAGTATTGTTAAAGTTGTATTAGTAGTAGCGTGCAATCATTTGTTAAATGTATTTCAGTTATCGTTTGTGAGAGTCTACTTATAACCACTGTTCCTCTTTTCTATGCATGTATTGGTATGGTGTATTGGTGCTGTTTCCTATTACCACATTGCATACTTTTTTTATTTAGGTTTGTGACTGATGCAATAGCAAATAAGGCCTTTAAAAAAAAGTCACTTAAAGATGTTAGATCTGCATTACACCTAATTGGTATTCAATGTATTGACTCAATTTGCAAACTTGTTTTACAAGGGTTGGACAAAATAAAATAAACATACAGACATAAGACGGTTAGTAGCTTTGAAGCAACTAAATCACAGTTTCATAAACAGAGGCAGCTGCAAAAGTGAATCATGGGAAATTGTCCAAAAGTCATGAGGACACGAGACAAAAACATAAAAAAAAAAAAATTGCGAAGAGGAACAATGATCACATGCAGACACTCAGAACACTGACTGACTAAATGTTTACTACACATAACAGCACAAACTGTGAAAAAATAAAGTTGGAACACTACATCTCTGAAGGAATCCACAAAAATAATCCACTCTAATCCTCAAAGAGGTACATGCGGGGTTATTGTGGTTATCGGTGTTCCCTTACTCTTTGGAGCAGAAAAACTATCGCTGTAGGTGTGTTAAATGGTCAGAGACAGACGTGCTCAAATTGCAGTGGCATTACTGGCTATTCGGTGTACTAACGAAATGTAGGGCATATGGAAAAAATTGAAGAAACAACAGCAACACATAGACAGGTCCAAACACACACACACACACACACACACACACACAATACCTTCCTAAAACGGAATGACTCACTTTATTGAAGAAATGTAGGACGGTACGTTGATTGAGACTTTAATGGGGGAAAATAGTAAAAACCACTCCTGCACCACCATCAAGCCTCAGCTTGTTGTTTAGAGGAAGAGCCAGCAGTACTGTCTAAACAGGCAAACTCAGACAGCTATGTAGCAAGGGGGAGGCAGAAGATGGGAGAACTATGACCCCAAATTCCCTGCAGGGTGGACATGGGTGGGATCTGAAGGGTTCCAAAAAAATCCAGGCAAGCAGTTTTTAGCCTTCAGCTCCTCCCTACAGCACCAGAAACTGTGCAGATCACCATAGACTGACATTGTTTACAAAGACATAACTCATAAGACATAAAAATAAGATAATAATAAATCGATGACGACGGAAGAGCTTTACGTTGTTTTTCTCAACATATATATTTTTTTTCAATACTGACTTTGTGTAAAAAAAATTCTGTGTGCATCAAATTTGGCTTTCAAAAAAAACAGTACCTCAAGACCACAAAATTAATCGTGTATAATTTGAGGAGAAGGCCAACTTCAGCATGTGTTGCTAGATGACTGTGTTCAGAGTATATGCAGCAGCGTACTGTATTTTACTTGTGTTTTTAGACCACAATTTGCACAGTTTTATGGGATACATCACAATGATTTTAAGTTGAAATTAGAAAGCTATTACTAGGTCTGCCACTACTCAATATTTTCATCATCAGTTAACATGCCAATTATTTTCTCAATTAATTGAGGAATCGTTTGGCCTACAAAAATGTCAGAAAATTATTAAAAAGAAATCCCATTGAAATTTCTTCTTTGTCACACAAGACAAATAAAAGCAGCAAATGTTCACTACCAAAAGGCAGGAACAAGGGAATGTTGTGAAAAATAAGTTTAAAGAGTAAATCTATTCATTATCAAAATAACTGGCAGTTATTTTTCGACAGACTAATGGAATTACTAATCTTTTCAGCACTAGTTAATACAAACATTTTCGTTCAGGGGTGAAAAAGATGACTTGATAACCCAAAGAATAAAAAATATCCAAACCACCCTTCATTTTTCTGACCTGCACTGAATTTTATTTCCTGTAGAGACACCATGTAAGGCTAGTTAAAACATGCCTGTGTCATCTTGATTTCCTTTCTGATTGAGAACAAGAGACAAGGTGCCGATAATTCTCTGTCAAGGGACAGTCAGAGTGAAATTGATATAGATTTTTTGCCACGGGGGAAATTGTGTCAACATCATTGGGTTTTATGACCCAATGCTGAGGCTAAACCTGACCTTTACGCCCGAACAACTCTGTTTGTGTGACACACACACACACACACACACACACACACACACACACACACACACACACACACACACACACACACACACACACACACACACACACACACACACAACACACACACACACACACACACACACACAACACACAAACACAACTACTTGTAAGGAATTCACATTTAGTAATAATCTGTGTAAATGCATAATGTGTGTGCGCGTTTAGCTGTCTCAAAACAGACTCAGACAGAGCAGATTGAGCTTTACTGAGGTGTGTGGGGGGGCAAAACAAACACTGAGGCATGCCCAGTTACGCTCAGAGACACAAAAATATACACTGTGTGTGTGTTCAGGCTGGCCAGAGCTCTCTCTCCCTCTCCCTCTCCCCAAACTCAAATGAAAATCTAACATCACTAAAAAGATGCCAGCAAGCACTGAGGACCTTAAGGCCTTTTAGCATCTACTTTATTATTTTTTTGTCTTCCAGTGTTGGTCATTACGCTACTAAACACTCATGTTTAATCCAAAAATTAAAAGAAATGATTTTGGACTTTTGAAGAGCCTGCGAGTGTATGTAAACATTGTGACCCCTAGTCCACAATCTGTCCTATGATAGAATAGGGGGGACGACAAAGTGGATGATGGATAAAGAAAAGGATGGTGCTGCCAGACAAAAGGGCTGGCAGACTGTCTCAACAGCTCAGGGCAGCTCAGAGACTCGTTGACTGGGCCCCTAAACCCCCCCCCCCTTCCATCTCCTCCGTCTGTCCCACTATCCTGACCGCCCTGCCTCCGTCCCAGTACTGAGTGAGGGTAGGAGTGTGGGGGTGTAGGGCTGAAATAGCCTTTGTGCCTTTCATAAAGTCTGTGGCCAGTCTGTCGAGCCATGACCATGATCTGTCGGGCTGATGTCCACTAATTACAACACGTGAAGAGATAAATCATCACTCATTCTGGAGAAGGGGTTGCAATAAAGTCGGGGTTTTGAAACCTGACACACAGCTTGATGGGGAATTAATATTTTCCTTAAACTGCTTTATCTGCTTCTACTGCGTCTATCCCCTTTTGTCATGCATTAGTTAATGCATTTCCGACCAACATTGGACCTGTTCTTGTACGACTGTCACAGGTTAATCCCTTCATTCAAAGAATCTGCAACCGTAATCACATTACATACAATAATAAAATAGTTCCAGTTTCAGTTATCCCTCTCTGCAAGCTCTCTTTCTCCCCCACTTGAATTGGATATAGAGGTGGTTAATTTGTTATTTAAAACAACAATAACTGAATTTAAATCCCTACTGGAAACACCTGTAGCAGCATCTGCATTCAGCGTTTGTCAGGAGGAGGACTGTGAAGCCAGACGTGCACTGACCCTTCAGTTCGGTCACTGGTTTTAACCCATGCCACTGTGTTAGTCTGAATTACCATGTGTTCAGACCAAAAACAGATACACAATAAACAATGCAGATACCGATGAGACAATTAAATAATCCAGGAAGGCCAGATTTCGAGAAACCGATCCATGAGTTTCTATCCTTTACAGTTCTCTTATTTCTTCACATAGACATTTTCTCAAATATCAAAACTGATTTCAACTTTCTTTCTTATTTTATTTGTTGGTTTACACAAAAATGTCATCACTGTGGGCAAGCAGCAGTCAACTTGATCACCAAAGAAAAATGCTTGTGAGTACATTCCAACAGAGGTGCAACTCACACAGAGGAACGTCACACACACACACACACACACACACACACACACACACACACTGGAAAAGCCATTAGAGTTCTCTTTTTCTTACAAAAGAAGGGGGGCGGGTGAAGGAAGAGAACCAAGAATAGAGTGTGAGAGAAAAGCAAGTCTGACTGTGGCCCACAGGTGATTTCATAGGGCTAGAGTGTGCTGGGACCAGTGAAGGATGTGAAATAAGAAACCAGCAGACAGACGACCGGCAAGGCTAGACGACAAATAACGTAGTCTGGACTCCAAAAACTGGGGACACAATAGAGGACTGGGAACCATTAGTTCCACTGCTTATATTCAATGAGCCTCTCTCTCTCTTTCTGCATTAAAATGATGAATGACTGAAATTGGTCCAGGTGCAAGTCATCAAAACATTTTTCTCCAAAGTGTAGTTAAGTTATTTTTTTCTACAGTAGGGCAGAGTGTAGGCAAGTCTACTAGTCCAGTGAAACTGACGTTTGTTCATTCTTTTAAAACACACAGATACCATCCTCCACCTGGATACGATATCCCACAAAGTGTAATTTCTACGATCAAAAAAAACATTAAGTTTGTAGCCTAGAAATCTAGACGCACCCCAGTGGCAGCAAATTTATTTTGCAGCCAGGGTCAGTCTAGGCACTCTCCGTTGCCTTGCGAGCTGGAAAAAACAAATTTTGGTCAGGCCAATCACATCGTGTATAGAGTCGGTGGGCGGGGCTTATGGCTGCTGCTGCTGCTGGGAACAGCGGTCTTCTGGAAGACTTGGAGTTAAGCTTTTCTTTGAGAAAAAAACAGCACTGAAATCATTCTTAAAAAAGGAAGATGTGTTTGGAGTTTTGCCAACCGGATACGGCAAAAGTTTAATCTATCAACTAGCTTCTCTACCTTCTTCGTTGCTCTGCCTGGTTGTAGGGCTATCCTATTACGTGCAGAGGGAATTTGAAAGACAACCGGTTATCCCGCCCCTCGGATTGAGCTCTGTCAGTGGTGAGTTCCCAGACCCAACATCTTGATGTGTGTCTGGCTTGTCAGGCTAGTATGTTTGAGCATTGAGAGGGATTTCAAAAACGGCATTCTTTTAAGGTTGTTTGCTCAGTGACTTTGGCCAACAAATGTTAACCCACAGCTTACGTCAGTGGTTGATTGTTGATTGATTATTTTCTGAGCTGACGGTCGAAGATCTGAAATATAGACCAAAATAATTAAGCTATGTGAGCTCAGATGTGGCTAGCGGTTAAAAAAAAAAAAAAAAAAAAAGAGGCTATGGCAAGTGCTTACTGTCCAATGTAAGAAAATAAAACAAAAAGGAGAACATTCTCATACTGAGAATGCTGAATACTGAGAGAAAAGTACATTGCTGTTGACAGATCAGCAAAAATTTTCTATTCTTAACAAATAACTTTCTATGGACAAGCATAAACGTTTCTTTCAATTGCTACGCTACACAGTAAAGGATATTTGTCATCCATCTATCCATCCATCTTTTTCTTCACTGCTCATCTTTACAGCATTGTGGGGGCCTGGAGTCTATCCCAACATGCACTGGGAGGGAGGTAGAGTACACCCACGACAAGGACTCAAATGTCTCAATTTCGATTTTCGATTTATTAATTACTGAGTTGAATATATATATTTAAAAAATTTTTCCACAAAAGCTTTTTTTCATTTAAAAAAAAAAAGAAGTTGAAGTTCTTAAAATGTTAAATGTTGTCTAAACATAGGCCAAATACAAGGACTAGCCTTTAAATGGCAACATTTGGATTTTAATAAGATACATAATTAGGAGCTATCTGATGAAAGAATAAGTAAACAAGATTACAAATTTAATTGTGAACTTAAAGCTACAGGGCTAACACACATTGACAAACGAACACGATCTCATATTTTACAAAGATAGTTCACCAAAAACGGGTTTCTGAAAACATTTTAAGCGAGAAATAGGCCATGCAGTTGCTGAATCTGTCTTCATTTCAGATCGACATCAGTTTAAAAGATTTTCGTCAGATTTTGAGAGGCGTTGACTAACGCCACGGCTCCTCCGACTGACAACGGCACGGAACGCACCGAACAGACTCGAGTCACCGACCTCGCCAGACTGTCCGACGGCCGATAATCGGGTTGGTGTGTCAGGGCCTTAAACATTACTAAAGCCTCACAACCTAGAAGTTGGGACATTGTGAATATATATAGGTAGGAACATTCTGGGCCGTGAAAGTCATTAATCCCTTCATTACACTATTTGAATTAGTACAAATGTAATCATACAAATGTATGAAAAAACATAATATATCCTTTCACATGAAAAAGCTTCAAAAGCCCTTTTAGGCTGCTATACGTGCAGGACACAGAAGTCATATGGTCGCTGATTGAATTATCATTCCTATCAGACACACACCAACCACAGCCATTCTCACATCAAGGCGGTCCTTTAAAAACGGGACTCCTTCCTCACTGATCCCTGCTACACTGATGCTGCTTCACTCTCTTTGCGAGGACGTTTTCCCTCCACCACCCCAGCCTCCGCCTATCTTATTCCTAGTCCTAACATGACATGAAATTTAAAATGGGTTTTCAAGGTCTTTCTTTTGGCTCACTCTTTTTTTTACCCAGTTGGGGTTTGTGTATGGTGCTCCCTTTTTCAGCTTAGCATGCTGCTTGGCTGGTCCAGGGCGCAAGATAAAGAGCAGAGCCATCAGCGCCAAGCGTAACTGTGTTTCCATTAGTTGCAATTAATAGTTAAATCTAGGACGAGAGCTCCTGGCTGAACTAACGTTACCTACTCAATCCCAATAATTTTTCTGTATCTTGTGATCACAGGGTACACTACAACAGTGAAATACTCCACCAATCATGAGAGATAAGGTCCTTGAGGCCTTAAGAGCAGATTGAGAGGAAGAAAGATGAATGTTTAGGACAACCCAACAGAATAAATGATCAACAAGAGATGTTCTTTTTACAACCAGAGTCCCACTATGATTCGTGTCTATGTCCTTTTTAGTGAGTCTTGGACCACAATGGTATATTTAGTGATGTACGCTGTTTAACTTCAACAACATCCAATGACTTTTCTCAACCTTCTCATCCATTAATTGCCCTTTCTGTATTTTAAGACATTCACCTGTACTCGTAGCTTAAAAGTAATCCCCCCCCCCTTTAAACCCCTGCTCCTTTGCGTGAAGTTGTTTTTCCACACATATTCAGCTGTAGTCCGGCATCCCGTGGTAGCAGCAGCAGTGGTGGTGTTAGTGGCCAGTGGAGCACAAAGACAGGCTTGTTGTCTGGTGAAAGTGTCTGTGTGTGTGTGTGTTTCTGCACTGTGCACATGTACTTCCCTGCAGATAGTGAGAAGGCCAAGTCAAGGCAGAGCTGTCTCTCTAACCCCCTCCACCCCCAGAGCAAGCAGAAAACCAAACAGCAGCCAACGCCCTCCTCAAGGCCCCGGCAGGCAGAAAGAGCATTCTCTGAGCTGACCACACACACACACACACACACACACACACACACACACACACACACACACACACACACACACACACACACACACACACACACACACACACACACACACACACACACACACACACACACACACACACACACACACACACACACACACACACACACACACACACACACACACACACACACACACACACACACACACACACACACACACGTCCCCGGAGGTCACAGCCAGCACAATGTCATTATCAACCATCGGATTGAATGCGGCCACTGCCCATTCAGTCTTCAATCCCAATACACGCCTTGCTCCTACCACCTAGCCCGAGGGCCACTCGGAGACTAAGGGTATAGGTCAAAATAGGATATGGGATTGGGCCTCAGTGCAGCACTATCCACTTTCTATGAAGGAAAACAAACAGCGGCAGAAATCCTGAACCCAACTGTTGGGGGAACTTATTACTGCCTTCATCAGAGCAGCCAACCACACACAGACAGACAACACACATAAACTCTCTGTGACCTGTCTTGTATCACGTCCCTGTCGAACAATGCTGTCTCAAATGACTCAGGTGTGATACTTGACATGAAAGCTACCTAAGTGAGTGAGAGACAGTGTGTATGTGTGTGTGTGTGTGTGTGTGTGTGTACCTGTTTTACTATATTTGTGTGGTCCAAAAACCGGAGAATACAGTATACTTGTGGGGTCTGCACAGCTTTGTGGGGACCAAAATGTTTGACCCCACAAGGTTAAAGGGCTGTTTGAGGGTTAAGACTTGGTTTTAGGGTTAGGGTTAGAATTAGGTTATGGTTAGGGTGAGGGTAAGGGTTAAGGTTAGGCATTTAGTTGTGATGGTTAAGGTTAGGGTAAGGGGCTAGGGAATGCATTATGTCAATGACGGGTCCCCACAAAGATAGTGAAACAGACTTATGTATGAAAAGGAGATGGTAGACCACACTGAAAGTATAATGAAGATAACGATAAGAGAAAACAGCGAGGAATGAATCAGCAAGGATCTCTCAAATACCAAAGTGTATTGATTCTAAGGTTGTAGTAGGATGTAAAAAAAAAAAAAAAAAAAAAAAAATTGAAATTTAATCAGAAACTTTTTGACAGTGGATTAAGGCTGTCGCTCTTTGTTGTTTTTTCCATTCTTGCAAGCGTGTTACTGTCAATTAACAGTGTTTGGTAGCCTCTCTGTCTGTGCCTGCCCAATGCACGTGAGTAGAGTGGAGAGACAAGAATTTCCACTCCTCCTCACCGAGCTGTTCATTCCCTCTACTGCGCTGTATTTATCCGATGTATTTAACGCCAGTGTTCCAAGCTCCTCGTTACATGGCCGCAAACAGTTAGCCGTATGCCGCCGTTGCTCTGGGCACTGGCGGCATGGAGGGAGGGTGGGCGCCTGGGTCGGGCTGGGACATGCTTCAAACTCATGTTGTGAGCATTACCGGAGCGAGAGATAAGGCCATGCTCCAACGTTTTAAAATGTGATAATTTGCTGAATATGATAATGACAACAATAAAGTAATAATGTCATTGCGGCCATAAAATTATCTAAATAGAATTTTCACTGTGTAAACAGTATGCTGGCTATGATAACTATTGTTAGACTTATCTCCCCAGCGCTGCCGAGTAAGGTCTGGCTCCTCCACACATTCCAGGATAGGAGAAAAATATGCTCTGGGTTGTTTGCATTTCTTTTAACCAATCACAATCGTCTTGGGCGGCGCTAAGCTCCGCTCGCAGAGATGGTGCCTCTGAAAAATAGTCTCGGGAAGGAACTTGTTTTGGTGGAACAAAAGAAAACGCCACATACAATATTACATGAAGTAAACTGTTCACACAATACAGTAACATGAGCTATTTAAATTAGCTGGATACATGGTTAGACGTAATTTGCTTTTACCATATGTATGTGCGGTAGGGCTGGGCGATATGGCAAAAAATATGATCAATTATTTTTTTCCCATATTGATCAATATCAATATTTATCACGATATAAAATTTGATAATGCTGCCAGTTTGGAGAGTATCCTAATAAGGACTGAAACATGAAGAAACCAGAGGGTTCATTAGTTAAACTTAGAATATAGTTTATTAACATAAAAAATAGAATAACATAATGTAACTGTGCAACCATGGCTTGGTTTAGAATATATTTTGTAAGGGTGTGACGAGATCTCGTAAAACGAGATCTCGCGAGATTAAAACGTGACGAGATTTCTCGTCGAGGTGAAAAGTTGTCTCGTGAGGCGATGTTATGTCAGCGTGATGGAGCGTGAAATTACTATTGAAGATCCCCCTGCCACTTTTAAATCATTTGTGTGGCAACATTTTGGTTTTCCTGCGGAAATAATAAACGGCGAAAGAGTGACAGACAAGACGAACGCAATATGTAAACATTGTAAGAAAAAAATGCCGTATACCGCGGCTAACACGAGCACTATGCAAAAACACTTACAGCACCACCACAGCTCTCTACTAACTACAGCACCCGCGACAAAAAACATTAAAAGGGCAAACAACTCTAAAAGCCTTTGCATCTCATCCACCGGTAAGTGCAAGAGCCACGGCAATAACGAGGGACATAGGCGTTTTCATTGCAGCTGATATGAGGCCATTTTCTCTGGTGGAAAATGTTGGATTTCGGCGACTCCTCCACACACTGGAAACAAGGTACGTCATCCCATCACGCGCGCATTTAACTCGCACTGTAGTCCCAAACCTCTACAAAGAAGCCAAGGTCAGTTGAATAAAAAAACTATTTTCCATTCATATATTTCATCATTGAGGATTTCTTCAAATTTTTTTTTTAAATCTCGTCTCGTTCTCGTGAACCCAATCTCGTGATGTGTCTCGTCTCGTGGAGTAAGTGTCTCGTCACACCCCTAATATTTTGTGATAAAAGAATATATTGAACTAGAAAATGCATTTCCTGCAGAAAATGCGTGGGAATGCTGAATAGCTGAATTGCTAAAGCTAAACTGGTTGAATAGCTTAAATCCGTAAGAAGAAGTTAAAGTAGTGAGAATAGTTGAAAAAGTGGAAATCGGTTTAATAAGTATAAGTTTATGCTAAACTGAACTGCTTGCTTTAAATGTTGAATAATGACAAAATATGTAGAACATTGTGAGGTCTGAGTAGATTTTCTAACTGATAATGACTCACATATGCAGAAATATGAAACTAATTAATACTGTAATACTGTTAAAGATGAAAGTTGAAAAGGCTGAAAGAAGAAACACTTTGTATTATTATCAGATATATACACTGCATAGAACGAAAAAGCATCAATCTAGCTGAGATGAGATGTGAAATATATTAGGTGAAAAGAATGGGGCTGAACAAGAAGAAAGAGGAAAGAGAGAAGAAAGAAGAGCAGGAGAGAAGATAGGAGATGAGAGAAAGTGAATAAAGAGAGAAGGAGAGAGAGGAAAGAGAGGAGAGGAAAAGAAAGAGCAACTTTGACTAAAATTGACTAAAAAGGCTGAAAGTTTAAAGACTTTGTATTATTATCAGCCATATCCATTGGGTAGAACAAACAAGCATGAGCCTAAAGAGCTGAGAGGTGGATATATTGGCTGAAAAGAAACAGGCTATATACATGGATGAAATCACAAATGACCCTGGAGGGAGAGACAGAAGGAGGAAGGGAGAGAGGGAGTGAGAGAGAGGAAGGGAGGGAGAGAGAGACAGAGAAGGAGTGATAGAAGGAGAGAGCGAGATTGAGAAGGATGGAGGGAGGGAGAGACAGAGGGAGGGAGAGAAGGAGGGAGGAAGACTAAAGGAAGGGAGGAGGGGAACAGAGGAGGGAGGAAGACAGAGAAAAGAGAAAGAAGGAGGGAGGGAGGGAGGCATAGAGAGAGGGAGGGAGACATAGACAGACAAGGAGACAGACAGACAGACCGACAGAAGTGGAACCCAAATGATATAGACTGATGATCATAGTTAGTTGACTCCTACAGCAAGCCTGGAGTAATCAAGTAGACTGTCTGTGAAAGGGTTGTCATGGTTACTAAGGGCCTGGGCCATGTTTATAAACATCTCTTTGATCTGATAACGATCGCACCTGCTCTTAATATGTCTCCTGTAGTACACGCCAGCACTTCAGACACTGAGAGCAAGCTCTCAAACAGAGGGTCTGACTGGAAAAATGGTAACTGCTATCAGTCAAATGACGTTATCCTGAGCACCACAAGGCCTTTGTGAACGTATCGGTATAACATTTATATGGATAAACATAAAATTGTGGGCATATCAGCGATTTAAAAAAGTGGTTCATTCTGCTGTTCACTGGAAAATATGGAGGACTTTTATCATTGCAGCGGATGGAGGGAAATTTGTTACTCTCATCATTTGGAAGCTTGCTGAGCCCAAAGTATAAAACATATCGCTTAACTTAGCATATTCTGAAACTAGACGAAAATACCTATGTTTTGATGTATAAATTGTGTATGACAAATAGATATTGTGGGCGTGAGAGCAAACTCAAAAAAAATCTTGAAAAGTTCACTAAACTGTTGAACAGCATTCCCACTAATAACATCTAAATGGAAACATTTAACGTTGCAGACATGCTTTATCTGCCTTAACAAAACAGTACAAGTTAGTAATGTAAATGCAAAAAAATGAAAAGCTGTGACTACTATCACATTCACTTATCATATGGGGCAACGGTCGCAAAAGACGACACAATCGATTGTTGTTTCTCAGCCCCGCTAGCGCTGCTAACAGCAGAAGAACCACTAGGACGTTGGACAAAACGTGTGGGCAGACTAATGTTAACATGGGCCCGCATTTTCAAACTCTCGGTGTGGTGGCTGGGATGGTACCTTTTCAAGTGATAGAAAAGATTGGTTGGGTTTCCCTTCTTGGGACAACAATTTCCTCAGCTTTGGAGGACAAGGCAAGTTCACTTTCACCGTAGCTTTGGTGCCCATGCCCCTTGGTTCCACTCATTGCTTCCATTTTCTTCACCACCGTTAACTCAAACAATGCTCTGCATAGGAAATGGGTGTGCACTTTGACATGCAAGCCAAAAACTTCTTCTTCTATTGATGTTTTTTGGCGGTTGGCAAAAGACTTTTGGTGTGTATTTCTGCTGTGTGATAGGCGGTTAGATCCATCCATATCAAGCAAAATACGTCCAAAGTTAATCATCGTTATCGACCTGAATTATATCACGACCCCATATCGTCGATGTGCGGCATTCAAGCCGGTGGAGTATGAAGCAGTGCAGGTACATACGATATCTTCTTGACACAGTAGCTTGTGTATGTGTGTGTGTAGTTCGTCATCCATACACACACAGACACTGTTTTCTTTTGATGCTGAACTGCTGTCTAGCTGGAAAACAAACCAGTTCTACCTCGGTTATTAGCGTGTTTCTTTTTTTGCATGCCAACCACAGTAACCACAGTCTCCTTCTGATAAGCTTGAGAATCCAACACCGTGCCTCTTGCCAAATATTCTGTCTCCTTCTCTTCCTTCATCTGAACTCTTGGCTTTCTGGTTTACCTTTCTCTTTCACATTCTGATCCCCTCAAATTTCTCATCTCTGTTGCTTTCACTCTTTTTATTCTGTCTTCCTATGGCTATCATTCATGCGCCATCCTCCCTAATTAAATCACACTCTACCACTGTGATGACAGCACCCCCCCCCCCCGTAGCACCAGACACAACACTGGGAATCCCCAACTCCACTCCATCCCTTTGTATTTCCCTTTATATCTTACATAATTCATTCTGTCCCTCTCTCAGAGCACTTAACTGATAAAGACATGCACTTGTATGTTGATATGTCAACCTGGTAGGGCTGGGAAATGGAACAATATGATACTTCTTTCAAAACCATTCCTTGAGAAAAGAAAAGACATTTTTCTACAAAATAGTCTAACACTGGCACAATTTTTAATTTTTATCAGAACTATCGGTATTTGATCAAGAAATAGTCCAAAGTAAACAAGACTACATCTTGAATCAAAATGGTAACCACAGGTTTTGATAATTAGAGGATTATCACGAGACTAATATTTGATCGCTAAAGTAAATCTATTGGTTTTGACTTCTAGCTCTTTCAGTCATAAATTGTGCGGTTGTGGATAAAGAAAAGACCTCTACATTATTGTGGAGCACCTGTTTTGGCACAAACCTTTTCATAGGCTGACTAAATCAATAAAAGGAATCCTCTAAGCTTATACCAAGTCCCCCATGAATCTCAACAACCCTGTTAAGAACACGTTTTTTGACCTGGGTCTTGTCCTGTGAATAGTGACGTTTGTATGTGGAAAGGGTAATGGGCTCCCTGTCCTCCTCTTTCTAAAGGATGCAGCCTAGTTTTTCATTCTTAGTCCATATTCTCTCTTTTCCCTGTCTTTCTTGGTTATGCTATCTTTTATTTCTGTCCTTGGGATTCCTTCACTCCCTCCCTCCTGCCCTGACATGCAGCAGTGTGAATCAGCCTGAAGTCTCGCTGCCAGCAGGGATGTGTGTCGACAAGACGAAAGCACTCCCCAGCCCTGGCCAAAACCCAGACTAAGTTAAGGTAGGTAGGATTGAGGAATCCACTCCAGCAGGCTCTATGAAAAGACATAACATGCAACCCACATCTTTTAATATACCACCAGTGTTCCCCCATTAAAATCCTATTGGAATCCTACATTATTTTGCTGCTTTGTAAGCTCTATGTAAACCTATTAACTGTTAAAACTACTGTTAGACATGAAATCTGTAACATTATGTGTTTCTTTTTCTGCTAAGGACTGGCTTCCATACACAGTTCTCTGTTCAAACATGACAGGACCGTTACAGATAGGTACACAATGTCTGTGTAATAACTGCCATTTGGCACACAAGACTAGACAATGCAAGAAGTTATTGAGAGACTGTTAACCGATCTCCTCATAATTGCAATGTCAGACTAATTTCCAGTAGTGTAGCTTGTGCAATTCTGTCTTCAGAGTCTAACACTTTTTACCTTTTTATTTATTCAGGGGAGGTTCACTGAGAGGTAGCCTCTCTTTAGCAGGAACGCCCTAATCACATTCACACAGTTGCACTTTCATACCTGGAAGCTGTACAGCCACAGTCTGATCTGGTGGCCACTGAGCAGCTCCACCGGAGCGGTTGGAGGTTAAGGGCCTTGCTCAAGGGCACCTCAGTGGTGGTAATGAGAGAGGGACAAGCACTGCTCTTTCACTCTCCCCGCCCAGATTTTATCCTAAACCAACGACCTCCCGGTCACAAGCTCTCTTCTCTAACCTTTAGGTCACCACTGCTATGTGATGTCCACGATCAAGGCTTTACAGCATGTACTGCTTCCTAGTAGCTCATGCTTAGTTTGTACAATTTAAGTGCCGAAACTAGGCTAGTGCAATTAATCGAAATTTAATCGTGATTATGATTTTGGCTCCCAATAATCACAAAAACAGAATAATCGAGAAAAACAATTATTTAGCTCATTACGTTTTGCAAGTAAACTCTTATCTTCTCTTGTGTTCTGAATGAAAAAAAAAAGTATTATGGCAAATTTCACAGTTGTGTTTTTTTACTGTTGATTTATTTATTATTTTTCCACTTTTTTTTTTTAAGTTCAATAATTGCAACATCTTTCCAGAACTCAACAAGTAATCGTGTTAAATTATCGTGATTTCAATATTGACCAAATTAATCGGGAGTATATATTTTTTTCCATAATCGAGCAGCCCTAGCCAAAACTATTGATAAATTGAACGGCAGAAAATGTACCGACAACAACCTTGAGAATAATTTATTGAAGTAATGTATTGTTAAACACTTGTTTAACAATACATTAGCTTCAGCTTCTCAAAATATGATGGATGACAGATTTTCTGTTTTCTTTTTTAATTTACGTCATTGTAAAATGAAAATCTTTGGGTTTGGGTTGGTTGAGCAAAAACTATTTTAAAAAAGGTGTCACCTTGACTTCTGGGAATAGACAAATTAATCGATAATGGAAAATAGTTGTTAAAAGTTAAATAATGTGACAATAATTGCATTTCCATCACTTTTGCAGGAATAAAACCTTATTGGTTAATGTTAAGGAAACATTGTGTTTAGGGTACTTCGTTAAAAGGAGAATTCCGGTCGATTGTAGATCTTTTCGCTGTTATACTTTGTAGACGGTCCCTAAGCACTCGTCTTGCCGTCTCAACACCGGAACTAAAGAGAGCTGAATGAGCACAACTTTTATGCATTTTTTCACATCTACTGTCTATCTAGACAGATTCACTGTGTTCACTCGGAAGGAATCACTTCACATAGCTAGGCACTTGTAATGACATCTTGAACACGTTAAGAGGCTAAAAGCACGTTTAAAACCTGCCCCGTTTCAACCGCCTGGGTGCTAACACTAGCAGGAGGATAACACGGTGAAGGCAATCTCGTTACGGACAGCACTCCACATTTACAAACAGAGCTACGTGTTGAAATCGACCGGAATTCTCCTTTAAGGTTACGGACCTTTGTCATCCTGGTTAAGGTTAGGTAACAATCACAGCCATCGCTAAAAGAAACTAACAATGACTGTCAGTAGAAAACAGGAACCAAAAAGCAGACTTTTGTGTAAAAGTATGATGTTTTGTTGACCCATCCAACCAGTTTGACCTCCTCCTTCTACCTCTGACTTTGTGGCCATTTTCTACGGACAACGGTCACAATTTCTATGGCCACTGGAGGGCTTTGGAATATTTAGTTATTGGGAAGCTACAGAAAAACCACCTGAGATATTAACCAACCCACAGGTATAACTGAAACAGACTTGGTATCTGTTTATAAATACACAGATTCCCTTTAAACAACAGAGGGAAATTAAATTAGTTAGTCATCCTTTCACCTTCAAGCAGCGCAGGCTACCACACTTCACATCCAACCAGGGTTCTAAATTAACTTTTTTTTTTATCCACCAGCCAAATGGCTAGTGAATGTTCAAATGTTACCAGCCACTCAATAGAGTACCATTGTTTTTTGTGGCTGGTGAGTGAATCAAATCTACCAGCCACATGCACATTTTACCAGATTTTGGCTGGTGGATCATGCTAATTTTGTTCCCTGCATATCCAACCCTCTACCGGTCTGACGCATTTTACACACCAATGTTTGTGACTAACCCAAGTTTACAGCTCATAGGAAGATAGGGTTTTAAAAGAAGAAAGAGAGAGAAAAAGAGGGAGGGACAGTAGGTCACACCACAATGCCACAATTGCTCGTTGTTGAGTGACTAAGGATTGGCCTGGAGCCCCAGCATTCACTTAGCTTACTGCTCCTAAAAAAATTGACAACAGCTGATTGTGAAAACCACAGTGGCCTCAAGGCAAGTAAAGCAGTAGCCCTGCCCAAGTGACAGGCAAAGTCTAATACTGTATACTGTAAAAGCTTAACTTTTCCAACTTCAAATGGGTATTTAAAACAAAGTGACTGTGTGACTAATGTTTTTTTCATGGGACGCAGGCTTTATCTCCAGTGTAAACATGTTGGGACATACACACACACACAGCCCACTTAACCACCCGCACACCACCCACACCCAAAAATAACTCTGTCTGGACCAAACTCCCCAAGTTGTGATACCATGGCTTCTAACCAGACTGCCATGTTGTTTTAAAAAATGTCCTCTGGCAGGTCACAGCCCTTTAAAATTTGACAGCTGGCTTTCCCAAATCTCCAAAACATCTCATTTTTGCCACTTGGCAAGGTAAGTTTGACAGACAAAAATTACACAAAGGAGCTGCTTGGACAAAACCTGTAAAAATCCTTAACTTTGTTTGACACAACTGGAAAACATTAGCCTTGAGACTTCAAAATCAGCTTCTGGTTTTTGGCATTCTAAGAAATGATATCTGAATCAGCTGTGATGAGTGAATCAGCTGTGAGGAGTGAATCAGCTGTGATGAGTAAATCACCCGTTTTCCCTCTTTTCAATAATGATAACCCTACCTTACATTCCCCCAACAGATACTTTATCTGCTAATCCACCACCTGATGCAGCTATTGACTCAATCAATGCACAGTGCTGGCTTCCTTCAGCACTCAGCATCACAGAAAACTGTCATCAAGAGGGGTAGCGACGATGAGCCTCATTAGGGAGTACATGTGTCAGAGAGATAGGAGCTGACCTCCTCATGGACAGGCCTTAACACGCAGGCAGCTGCTGTCAGCGAGCCAGAACGTAGGGGAATTAATAGAAACAGCAGCTCTCCAGGGACACTGTTAGCCCACACTGACAGTCAGATCTGATCTGGGGTCATTTTAATGCACTCTGCCTCTTCCCTTCTGCATTAGTGGTGGGACATATGAAACCTGGATCATGACAAACATTATTTAACTTTCCGGGTAGGCTTAAGTCTGAATGCTGGCCAAGGCCTGAGCAAGCTGTGATATGCACACTTGTGGTTATAAAGAATGTGGGAGTGTTCTGCGTGGGGTTCAATTTTCATCTGATACACGGTATGCTTTTTAATCTAAATTACCCACACATGCAAGTGAGATTTTGTAGACTAAAACAAATGTTGGAGGCCTTTGTTTGTTCTTCACTTAAATATTAGAGACTTAAAAATCACTGTGAACATACACTCTGTTGCCAGTTTGAGTTACACCTGACTGAAACTAATGTGCCCTAATATGACAGCCATGAAATACATTCTACTTTCATGAAGCTTATAATGTTGAGTTTTTGTTGAAACTGTTGAAGAGAACTGTTGATTTAACTTTATTATAACTTGGAGACTGTAGATTGTGGGGCTGTTGAATGCTTTTGCACTATAGTGGGAGGTCTTAAGACTACAATCTACAATCATTTAGGGTAGGGATTCATCTGCCAATTAAGTCCACAATTGATCAACTGTTTGGTCTTGATGCCAGAATATAGTTAAAAATGCCTTACACACACACACACACACACACACACACACACACACACACACACACACACACACACACACACACACACACACACACACACAGTATTAAAATATATTGTGTCCAAAGCCACAAGATATTTAGTTTACTAACATTAGAAAAGCTGGAAACATGAATCGATTACCAAAATAATAAATTATATAAAATTGCCGATCAACAAATCGATTTATTGACTTTAGTTGTACCCTCACTGACACCGTATACAGTACTTGGGATGAACATATTTTAGCTGGGTGTGCTAAAAAAACTGGCAACTGAGTGTAGGATGCCTTCATATTATGGCTCTACAAAGGCAATGCACAAATTTGGAGTGTGATAAAATAGACAAAACCTTAAATTCCACATTACTTTAATTAGCATGATGTTTAGGAACGGAGATAACTAAAACTCAGACTTTGTTTACAAACAGCACCTCACCGGCTCTTACCTGTAACAGCCCTCCATCAAGGGAGGAAAGTGACTGCTTCTAACTGAACTGAATGCCTAAAACTACGAGCAGTCATTTGATGTTGAATGCCAACGTTAAAATACTGTGTAGACAAATGGCTGTATAGATGCACTGCAAAGGAGACACGAGAGCCCAGCTCCACAGGCTCGCCTACGCACCAACACAAACACACAGCTCTAGTAGAAAGCGTCCCAGATTAAGGCCAAGTTATATAACTTGGACTCCATTTGTGCTTTTGCATTGCATTAGGCTGCTGGCTAGTGATGCACAGATTATATCCCCTTTTTCAACAACATTAGTCACTAGAAGCTGCTTAAAAAATGTTTCAGTTCACTTAAAGTGAAGTGTAACGTTACATATGATGGCATGGCAGCTAACTGACGCGATGATTTGCTAGCTATCCTTATGGACCACTGTTAGATAAGCATTGCATTAGCCACCTCTTGCTGTATAATTAACGCAAAGGAAAGCAGGAGTTTGAAATATTGACACAAGACAGGAAGTGGAAATGTCAACTTATCAGTCAAGTAAGGATGTCATTCATGTGCACGCTACAGTTAGCTAAAGACTGGGACAACCTAAGAGTTTTCTGTAACAAAGCTGTAATTAAACGTTTAAACTGAAGTAACGTAGCTACCTCAGCTAGCTAACGTTAGGATGCTGACTTTACGGTCACCATCAACCCAGCGCACAAAGTCTCCTTACCTCGGTATAGTGATGCATTTTGTGTTGATATTCTGGGTGGTGATGGCTTTCTCCAGTTCGTCTAGTTGCCCCGTCTTCTTGAGCTTCTTCACCAGGCTTTTCACTGCTTTTTCACACCATTTCTCCTCCTGGCCGTTTTGCTCTCCCTTCTTCCAGCCCAAAAGTCTTTTGACAATGGGGGGAGTGAAAGGCAAAATTGACATCTTGGGTTCAGTTTAGGTCCTTCCAGTGTCGGGAAGTGCAGGCGGCGGTTTGGACAAAACACGGGAACTGCTCTTTAAACGGTCCAAACAGTGGATGTGAAAGCGATATCGATTAGCTAAAGATAAATTGTTATTGTTTATTAAACGCCGCACCGATGCATCCCGGAGTTGAATCCTCCAGTTTTAGTTCACCGTCTGGCTCAAGCTCAGCAGTGAAGTGTGCACCGGTAGTCTGTTGCGCTCTGAATTTAGTGCTACTCCGCCAGGAAACCTAGTCCCGTCTGCACGCCTTTAAACCGGAGCTATTCTAAATACACTTAACACAAATCACACCCAAACTACGCCTTTAACTCGAACTATGTTTAAATATCGAAGTGAAAATAGGCTACTTTTTTAGTGTTTCTTTGCAGCTTAAACCTCCAATCGGCAAAGTTTTGAAAAATTCAGAGTCATCCGCGGTGCTGGATCCCCCCGACTTAAGTCTGCAAGAAGTCTGCATCAAATGCAAATGCAGGAGCTGCTGCTGGGAGTCACAATTCAGGCTTTTAGACTGCACAGCAGACCTGCGAGAGGCCAGTCTGAGCAGCTGGCCAAATGTGCTGCGCTGATATTGCACAATCCCTGCCTTTTCACTGCTATTGCTTGCTGATCAAATTGCATGTGGCTGTGCCTAAATAAGCTGTCACAATCACACACCTGCACAGATCACTTGATTTAGTCATGTAAAACCGAAGAAAACTGTTAATTGCATGTGATTGCACTTATAAAGTGCGATGACTTTAAGTCCTTGTGCTCCTGGTGTTGATCTTTTGTGTGTGTTGGACGATTTAGGATATAGGAGTGCTATAAGATATATATAGGCTCTGCTTTTAAACATTTCCACAGCAAAATGTGCTTTATTTATCCTTTGTGAATCTTCTTGAAAACTCCCAAAATGAAATCGTCCATCTGTTTCAGTTCATCTACTAACATAATTATAGTCCAAAGAGGGCCATGGTGTTCTTACCTCCTTATTTCCCTCTACAGGGTAATAAAGTTTAGGTTTTTAACTTTAATAGGAAAATACACTCATTTGTTTCTTTATTGCATTTTCTTTTTGGAAGTCCACACACTCTTAATTATCCAACAGGCAGTTAACTTATTTCGCATAAGGATACATTCCTGTGTGTGTTTATAGTGAAAAGACTTGTGGGGTTTGAAATTCAGCATCTACAACACAAGACTTTCCAGTAATTGCTACTGGGTTGTTTGTCTCCACATGGGTAAATAACTGCTCTAAATGGAAGGTGATAAAAGCCATGCACACATGCACAAGCTGAGCCACCAACTTGCCTCAGCTTGTTAGAGATACAAACACAGGATGCCTACTCAACAAGGTTGCAGTTTGGTTTGCAGCGCGGCTCAGCCCTAAACCACAACCGTAGTCTGACATGCACACATATGCATACACCCCCCCTCCCTCACACACTCACTCACTAGTCCACGCACACACAGTGTCAAGGAGCAAAGTGCCAGATGTACAATAGAGTGTGTCTAACAGCTGAGCTCACCACAGAAAGTGATAGTCGGACAGTTTAGGGTGTGAGGCTGCCTTTGTTCTTCAAGCTTCAAAAGAAAGACTTTACTGCATTTGAAAGAGGTTTCCAAACTTGGAAGTCTTATTTGCATGCACTTGAAAGAGTTGTAAAAGTTGTGAATGCTCTGCACAAAGAAGTTGGTGCACTTGCTGGCATTCTCTTTAGAAATTCCCATTTTTTACAAGTAGCTTGAATATATAAAAGGAAGGAAGGCAAAAGCAGAATAACTTGCATACTTAGGGCCCCCAAAAGGCTGTGAAAATATGCATTAAAACTATACAGAACTGTGTGATTAAGTCAAATTTAAGGAGAATGTATTGTCAAAAGTGCAAACCTTTAGTCAGTGCCTCCATTGACATTTCACACTCATACAAGAATGGTAGCATTGATCTGTAGTTGCCATTTTTGGTTTGTGTGTTCAGGCGCATCGACCTGCGTCCAGCAGTCGCCCTATCTGTGCACAGTGTGTAGTTTGTGCTAAAAATACAGCTGGCTCAGTAGGACAGACACTTTCCTTTTATCTATTTTGGTTACACAGCAGTGTATATTTTTATACCTGCTAAAGGCATGTCAAGGTTCTTCCTTCATGCTTACAATCAACCAACATATATGTGATAAATAGATTCACACTGTCATATACAACAATTAAGTAATTATGAAATATATAATCATATTTTAACCAGTGCTATCACAATCTTTTACATTACTGACCAGTGAGAAGGTTTTGGTTTTTGTGCTATTAGCCATCTACAGCTCCTCTGTGATAACAATCAAGTCTGCAGCTGTAAAACACACCACTCTCTTCTCTGGTGTGTTGGCAGGCTGGAGGAGCGTGCTGCCATGTGTCACATGCTGAGGCCTCGCGGCCCTCTCGGCACCTGTTTACGCCCCCGGGGACACGACTGGCCAAGACAGCTGGTTTGTTTTGGAGAAGTGCAAGGCGAGAATGGGCGGATATGGGGGTGCAGGATGGGGGATGGGATTACAGATGGGCCGCAGTAGACAGGTTGTGATGGGGAAGAGGGGCTTCTGGGAGAAGAATTACTGAGCACAAAAGGCACGTCAGCAAGACTGAATGGGCAGTGGCCGCATACAATCCGATGGTTGATAATGACATAGTGCTGGCTGGGACCTCAGGGGACTTCGTCCAGAGTGTGTGTGTGTGTGTGTGTGTGTGTGTGTGTGAAGTCAGCTGGTGCCCCCAATGGAGTAAAAGGGTCAGAAAGAATAGAAACTGTGGGTGTCTGAATGGATGTGATAAGGATGCATGGCCATCTTCAAGAGGAAATGTAAAATGTATCATTAACTAGTTGATTTTAATCCAATATACACTTTAAAGTTTCCCGTAAATAGCTTCAAAATTAGATTAAAAAAATATTTACACTGTTTGCCAACATCACATTTAACTCTTGTATCTGTATTTATCTTTTGTATCTATACTTTTATTGCATAAATTGTTATGTTATATTAAACACTACAATAAAACAGAAAAGTGTAGATGTTTCCTGCATTTGTTTTATACACATTTAAATGTAATAAAGATTGAGAAGTCTGTGTTTTGCAGTGATTGAAGAAGTAAGTAAGAACCTTTACTCAGCTAAGAGTTGCAACAGCACAATCAAAATTTAATTACAAGTAAAAGCCTTGCATCCAAATTTGTATTAAAAACTCTTTCGTAAAACTGTTATATTGTTATTTATTACATTATTTGATTATTATTATTACTGATGCATAAATTTGTATGCAGTATTTTAGTGTTACAGCTGCTCAAGGTGGAGATCATTTCAACTCCTTCATGTGTTCACTAGTTTAATCTAATATAACATGATTGTATGTATTGTGTGTAAAACAAAAAACAATCTGCAAAGTAAAGTAGGCAGTCACAATAGCTCATACATGCATTTAGTGGAGTAAGAAATACTATATTTCAATTGGAAATGTAGCACACATGGCGTGTGTTGAGAAATAAAAGTGTTTTCACCGATCTTCTTGGAAAAAACATGACACTGTTATGTTTTCTGTCTGAGAAAGCCATTAATCGCTCAACAGCTCCTGACATCTCCTCCAGCAAGCACATGGTGTACCAGAGGCTCGACATCATAACCCTTCTACAGACACGCACACACGCACACACACACACACACAAACACAGGCACGCAAACACACACACAGAGTCTGACAAACACAAAAAACACTTTCATAAGGTGACAAATGCTTTGAAACTTCAGCCTTCATTGCACAACTCACTGTTCTATGAATAACAGGAAGACAGTTATTTTCCTTTCAGTGTAATTGCCTGTCACTTAACAAGATCCTCAGTGGCAATCTGCATAAAAGGAAAGCACATATGGTTACACTTTACTTAAAGGTATCTACATAAGAGTGACATGACACTGTCATGAACGTGTCAAAAACATTATAAACAAGTCATAAACGTTTATGACATAACGCTTTTGTCATTAAGTGTCATTTGGTTTTTGTCATGACAAGTTATGGTTAGGGTTAGAATTCGGGTTAGAGTTCATGTGTCATGACACTGTCATGAGTTCATGACACTGTCATGAACATAACACTGACACTGTCATGTGTCACGTCACTCTTATGTAGATACCTTCAAGTAAAGTGTTACCACACATATAAAGGTTAGCTTTATTAAAATAACATACCATGTACTTTCTTTGTTTTGGAGGAAGTTTTATTATGATAACCTTAATAGGTATGTTTGTTAGCTGATGATCATTGAACATGCTGGGCTTTCACTTTCCTGGGTTAAACATTAGCATTAATAACTTGTAGTTGCTATCAAGTGTTAGTCCTTCTATTACGTAAAAGGCCTCATATACAGAATCAATCAATTGAGGAGAGTTGGCCAGTTCCAAGCTTGTGTTTAAAAGTTTGGTGGTGGTGGGAAACTTGTTTTGTTCATGATACAATTAAGATTTAGTAACTGGGTTTGAACAAGTGGACAAGTCAGCACACATCACCCATCTAAGTGAGAGGAATAAAGCCCTTTATGTGCTTGGACAAGCCCAGGTCTGTTCAAAATATTCTCAGAAAAAAATACTTTTGAGAAAAAAAGTCATTCTTTTGTGTCATTATAGTATTCCAAATCAAAATAAGCTTAAGAGTATGTTGACACATGCAAGGAATTTTGGGACATTTTGGAAAACTGCTTTCAGTTTTCTTACACACAGTGCTGATTACAAATGCACAGTAAGATACAAATGCAAGCAAACAACAGTCAACAAAGCTAAGCAGACAAACATATGTCTATTATTTGCAGGCAAGAAGTAATTCAAACATATACCAGTATGTTCTGTACATACTGTACTAGATAAAACATACATTATCTATATACAGATTACTAACAATGGATATACATGGCTGTTGGTCTGGTTGGTACTGTGCTGTACATGTAATGCAAGAGTGTGCAGTGCAAACAATGCTTGAATAAATGTTTGTATTGGCTGCTATTTATAAGAGGTGGTTGTCTGTCTATTGCTGGATATCCTATATGTACAGTCAATGGTACAGTATATGCAGCCAGGTTAGACCTACAATGGGTTTCAAAGAATATTGTGTGCATGTTCTTTTAAAAAATAACACTCATTTAGTGAATCAAACTAAATTCTGCTAATTGTAAAAACTAGACAATAAAGTGCACAAAGGAAAGGCAAATTAGTGTGCTCACATGTTGACATCTTTTAAATGCCCTACATTTTTCTAGTTTTGGTATTGTGTGTGTTTTCAGTTTCCAGTGGACAGCCAACTCAATTCTGTACTCCTTAATGGGAACAAAAAATGCTGGATCAAAGTCCAGGGTCGTAGCCAGCACTTTAGAAATACTTAGGTTCAGTTGATTGCAATCTGTAATCTGCCACTAAAAACTACATACGGTTTAATAGTTTTATGTATATACTTGGTTGAGAGGGTGACCTCCTGTGATTGCTGCATCCCACAAAGGAAAATGGGTCAGTATGAGTGAGTGTCCTGTAGTAACTGACTGGTACAGCAGAGTCATATGTGTGTTGCTCATCAGCACTGTGTGATTCTGCTGATGCGACTTCTCCCTGATACCATGTGAACACACATGAGTGGATCAAACACAAACACATGACTCATAGCACAGGTAGCTCTACTCTGGACCCTTTTATAGTCATTGTGACCATAACTGCAGAGAAAACTTTACCTCCAGTCTTTCTCCCCTCAAGCTATGACTCATCGTGTGGAATGACAATCCCAGAGATAGCCCAGTGTTTCTACTATGACTGATTTATAAGACACAAGTTTGTCTTACAGTGCGGACTGAGGCACCACTGTCATGACTTACCTCTGAGTCATGAGCCACTATAAATGGCTGCAGTTCAATCCCTGTGAGAGCAAATTTCCTGTTGTTAGCATGCCTGCATAATCTCATTGATAGCAGACAGGATATTGAGTTGAGGTCATTCAGTTTGAGATGGTGTGCTTAAGCAAGAAGCACTGAGCATTGTGCCACATATGAGACGGCCATTTGGTATCATTTAACAACACATTTATCGGAGTACTTGGACTAATTGGCTTTGGGATGTTGATTCAGAGTTATAAACCTGTTCATATCTTTTTGCATCATTATCTTTTGCCACATTTACTCTGCTCAGCCAGGCTTTCCGAGCTGATCCTGGGATTTAAAGTGTTAACAGTGCAGCCTTCAGTCGTCTCCAACACTCCCCTTGGCTTTCAACTTTCAATATTCCAACTTCCAACTATTTTCACACCATGGGTAAAAATAAAAAACAAATTAAAAAAATATAGAAAATACAGACATAAAAAGCATCTACAGTGTAACATCTACATGTATGGATGCATCAAAAACCTAATCCATATATACAGAAATTTATTATAAAAAAATACAATGATACTTTTCAGTGGCCACACACATTATTATTTAACAAACTCTGGTTTCTTATATTCTTCTGACTATGAGCATGTCATTTGTGACTTTTGAATTTCTCCTTGCAGAATAAATAAAGGCATGTCTGCTTCATTTTCTTCTTCTTGTTTTGTTGGAAGAAAACAAACTGTTAAATTGCGCCACCCAGTGGCAACATTAATTCATTACAAGCATGTGCACCTCAAGTATTCCATTCTCTGTAGCTGAGACAGAGAAGCAGTAAGACTTAACAGACTGTGTTTCATGAAGAAAATTAAACCACAATCATCAAACCTATCATGCTACCTGGCGAGAAATTCGACTTCATCAATACTGGCCATCAAAATCTTTATCACATTTATTCTAAATGAGATGAACCACCGTGATGATCCCTCTGATTACATGCAACGTTAAATGAATTATGTCTACAATCACACTACAATGTGGAATATGTTTGATACTGTCCACTGCACATCATACTTAACAGAACACTAAAGTGGATTAGATCGAGTAAAATTCCTATTTGAACCATAATTGCACATTATATCCCTGCATACCAGCTTTCCATTTGCATTTATATGACAACAAAACCCCTCAATCTCAGCTAACATATGCATGGAAGATCGAGCATTTGGTCACAGACCATTGCTTTTCTTTGTGGCTGATATCATTTCTCATTCTCCTAAGCCCTATTCACACACCCCTTGACATTATGCAAATAATGTCCCTGGGCTACCATTGTATTGCTGCACTTGAACAACATGAGTGAGAGAAGAGGAACACTATTGTTGCTGGAGTTGTTATCAAATTCCATGTTCCTTTAAAAATCTCTGCAGCTGATCATAATGTAGGGGTACAAACAAAGAGATGTGATCTGCCTGAGATACTCACATTTGTGCAGCTCATCTTAATTTATTCCACCTTTTTTGTCTATTTTGGTCATTTTGATATAAAGACATTCAAACACGATTACTAGATCGAATAGATCGATAGGTCTTTACTGTCACTGTGTGCGGTACAACGAAATTCAATTTGACACATCCTCTCCAAATAGCAGCATAGAGTAAAAAGTTAATAAATAGTTATATATGCACATACACCAGCACATTCTCACCCAAGCACATCTCGCACATACACATTCATCTACACATACACATTCATGTCAATAAATAGCTAAAAACAGTAAACAGTATACACAGCAGTTATTGCATAGAGTCCGATTGCACTGAGGGGCTAAGGGATGTCCAGGGTGTGAGGTGTCCTGCCTGATGTTTGCGGCCCGTGTGAGAAGACGGCTTGAGTATATTTCACTCAGGTTTGGTAGGGGGGGGGGAAATTTAATATTCCTAATTGTACTTATACATACTTTTGCTTAAGTAGAATTTTCAATGCAGAGCTTTTACTTGTTAAATTGTGGTATTAGTACTTTTACTTAAGTAAAGGATCTGAATACTTTCTCCACTACTGTTGTCAAAACCCTTAAAATGAAACACTCCTGACGAAGGTCCAGAGGGACCAACACGTTTTTGGTAACATTTTATAAAAAACATCACTAATAAATGGTAGTTAATTAAACTTCAGATAATTGTTATTTTACTGTCAACAAACAATGAAATTATAATTTATGTTTACTAATTAGTAGTAATTTTATAATTTATGTTTCTTCATCATTAGTTTAGTGTCATAAAATAATAAGTTTATACATTAAGATAGACAATTTCTTAATCATTAACACATACTTAATACAATATATAAATGTTATGATGTGAGCAACAATAAATTGTTGAAATAATACACATTATAGCATCTATAATAATTAGAAAACATTATTAATTATTATTTTGTTGTTAGTTAACAGTAAAATAATTATTAACTTATTTTGAATTACAGTTTTTTCCGATTGCTAAACGACAGTGGGCACAACTGGAGTCACATGTGCAAAACTCAAACTACAGTCTGCACTACCAACAGTCACCTGAGCTGAACAGTTCACATCAGCTGCAAAACAGGCTCAGTGCAGCCAAACAGTATGCACAATCCTCACTGAGATAACACACACTGTCACTCAGAACACACTGAGAGTAAAAACACTAGCATCAAACACCAATACAGAAATTACAAACTTTCTCATCTTTACAGTTTGAACAATTTGAGTGACTTGACACTACTCAATAGTTTATTTAAGGAAAAGATATAGATTGTATAATATACCAATTTTATGTAAGGTAAACAAGAATAATGAAAATCAGCAGTTTTCTTCAATATAGAATTTTATCTCTAGTAATTTATGGAATTACTGGGAAAAAAACTAAAGGTACATACGTAACAGTAACAAAGAATAGTGTGACTAATTCTGCCTCTCTCCAGCATCATGTGGCAAGTTTTCTTCATCACATTAGATGTCTGCATCATCTCTAAATACTAACAAATATGGTGTTTCTATTGCTTTCACCTCGGATCGAACCCGGATCTCCTGCACCAAAGGCATTGGTCATATCCACTGCGCCATCACCAATC
This sequence comes from Perca flavescens, assembly GCF_004354835.1. Classification (NCBI taxonomy): domain Eukaryota; kingdom Metazoa; phylum Chordata; class Actinopteri; order Perciformes; family Percidae; genus Perca; species Perca flavescens. Next base: position 15,727,902 of record NC_041331.1, read on the forward strand.
TCCTCCCTGGGATTCCCAGTGGCATTCGTCACGGTGCCACTGAGTGTAAAAGTGCAAAAGGCGGAGGTATGTCCCTCTTTGGCTAATGTATTTTTAAGATGGAGGCGCAACATGGTGGCCGTCATTCGAGCGACTCGCTCGTATGTATTCTGAATGATTCTGAATGGCAGATTCTGAACTTATATTTCAAGCAACCCAAAAAATCTAAACGCGATCTCCAGACGCCCCAGTCATCATTCTCGGGGATATGAATAATTGCTCATTGTCCAAAACACTTAAAGATTTTTACCAGTATGTTACATGCCCTACCAGGCACAGTAAAACTTTGGATCTGTGCTACAGCACAGTTAAAGACGCATACAAGTCCATCCCTCTTCCACCGTTAGGCTCATCTGACCACAATTGTGTACATCTCGTTCCTTCATATTGTACTGCCCTGGAGAGGGGTAAAGTACGGACTGTGCACGTAAAATACTGGTCAGAGGACGCTTGCTTGGCTCTCCAGGGCTGTCTGGATTGCACTGAGTGGAATATGTTTAAGGAGTCCAGCTCTGATATTGATGAAGTAAGGTTATTAAAGTATATCCAAACAGTAAACCATGGGTTACAAAGTCCCTTAAGGTGTTACTGCATGAAAAGAATAGGGCTTTTATGGAAGGAAACTTACAGATACTATACAAGCTCCAAAATGACATTAAAAGGGAAATTAGAGCCTGTAAACTTAAGTACAAAGATAAAATAGAAATTCAGCTCAGGATGAACAACCTGGGCTCTGCCTGGGACTGTATGAAGACAACTGTGGGGCTAAAGGGAGGGGGGAGGAGTAGGCCTGAACTGAACAGTTATAGGTCTGACTCACTGCTGGCACAGGACCTGAACAGGTTTTATGTCAGATTTGACAATCATGACTTCAGTAACAAACATTCTGAACTCAAAAATAGTCTTCGGGCATTTCCCCCATTCATCCCTTCTTTTAATGAACGTAGTGTCATCAACTGTTTTAAACACTGTAGACACAAGAAAAGTCCAGGCCCAGATAATATTAGCAGCCACTTGCTGAAAGTGTGTGCAGAGCAACTAGGTCCAATATTTTATGATATATTTACCCTGTCACTTTCCCAGCAGAGAGTGCCATTGCTATGGAAACTATCTGTGGTGGTGCCTGTTACTAAGGTTAGCCACCCTCAAACCCTCAATGATTTCAGGCCTGTTGCCCTGACCTCCTTGGTCATGAAATCCTTAGAGAAACTTATTAAAGTTGATCTTCTAGCTAAGACGGAACTCCTTTTAGATCCATTTCAGTTCGCTTACAGGGCCAAGAGGGGGGTACAAGATGCCACCATCACCTTACTCAACCTCCTATATAAGCACCCAGAGGGGAGGGGGAATCATGCTAGGCTCTTTTTGTTGATTTCTCATCTGCCTTCAATACCATACAACCTCATTTGTTAGCAGAGAAATTACTCAGTCATTTTAACCGCAATCCGAGCTTGGTAGGGTGGATACTGGATTTTCTCACTCAGAGATGTCAGAGGGTGAGGGTAAATAGTGAGCTCTCCAGTGAGTTAATATTCCACAGGATCCCCACAGGGATGTGTCCTGTCCCCTCTGTTGTACATCCTATATACCAATGACTGTTGTAGCCACCATAGAAATAGACACATTATCAAGTTTGCAGATGATTCTGTTATTGTTAGCCTTCTTAGTGCACATGAAAATGACCATGGTCCAGTAATTGATGATTTTGTTGATTGGTGTGAGGATGCTTTACTACATCTAAACATTACAAAAACTAAGGATATGTTCATTGATTTCAGACATCATCCCAATGCCCCACGTAGTAGTGTCATCAAGGGCCAGGACATAGACATGGTGCCATACTACCTTGATTGACAATCAGCTACAATTTCAACTGAACACTGTTTCAGTGTGCAAGAGAGGCCAACAAAGACTCTTTGCACTCAGGAAACTAGCTAAATTCCAGGTGGATAAAACATTGATGAATTTGTTTTACAAAGCTTTTATTGAGTCTGTCGTGTCCTTTTCTATTATTTGCTGGTATGGAAACCTTACCGTCAAGGATAAAAATGTGCTTTTAAAAATTGTGAATGTGGCTAGCAAGATAGTGGGTGTGAAGTTCAGTAGCCTTACAGACATTTTTAACAAACACATTTTTAAAAAAGCCATGTCTATTTGCAAGGACTCCACTCACCCCCTGTACGGAGAATACTTGCTATTACCTTCTGGCTTACGTTTTAGCACTCCCTTAGCTCGTAAACAGAGATATAAAAACTCTTTTAATCCCTTGTTCCATTCAGGCACTCAATTTAGCCAAGAGGAGGTGATAGCTTTTGTTTGTTTATCTTAGTTATCCCTGTATTTCTTTTTAAATGTATTATTATTATTGATTATTACTTTTTATTATGTCCCCAACATAATTTCTGCTATTGCTGCTTATTGCTGTATGTATTGCTGTTTTTAGTACGTTAATTGTTGTGTGGTTGTGGTGTATATTTCCATGTGATGTCTTCCTGCTGCACACAAATTGCCCTTCTGGGACAAAGAATAAACTGAACTGAACTGAACTGATTCTACGCTTACGAGAATACTTTGATTAGTTGGTGGAAGTAATTACACATGGATGAGCACATATTTGTGAAATAACAAAGGGGTTTTTGCCTAAGAATCAACTCAAAAAATTACACAATGGAGCTTTAAGAATATTTGACAGGAATCTGAGAAACATTAGAGAAAAATCATAATACTGTGTATTTATCTTTTTTTTGTGACCCCCTTCAATTTATCTTGGGACCCCTTCCACTCTTCATGAGAAGGATTATTTATTTCATGGTTAAGACTTTGTTTTAGGAGTACTGTTTGAATTATGACTCGGTGACCGTACAAGTAAGGGTTAAAGTTAAGCATTATTCATTAGGTAAAGACCATTGTAGGACTTGTTACAATTGTGCCAAAAGATGGCAGCAAAAACCCAATTACACCCCACTGAACAAAGTCCATTCATAAATGTGAGGACCACACAAAACATTCAGTGAAGGATTGTGTTTCCGAAGAAGAGAAAGATATGGAACAAAGTCTGACTGTCGTTATCTGGAGCCAGACAGTCTAACTGTCCGCCCTGCCTGCGTAACTGCCTGTCTGTCTGTCTGTCTGTCTGTCTGCCAACCTGTCCATCTATCTGTCCATCTGTGTCACTGTCTGTCTGTGTGTGGTCAACAATGCCTTACTGTATAACTGCATCACAACAGGAAGAAGCGGATGCTTTATCCACGCCACAATGTCATTCTTCATGTCAGACGTGTGGTTGTTTTGTTTAACAGCTTTATATAGTTGTGTTTGCATGACAGTAAATCATAAACAAATCCATTTAAAAGTTGTGCAAGAGGATGGAAACCAGAAGAAAAGAGAGTTGTTGTCTTTGTTTGTCAAAAGTATATTTTTCGATGGAATGTTCATTTTACAGTACATAAATATATGATATTATGGTTTTGAGAATGTGATAAAATTAACTATGTAAAGACAACTCTTCTGTATTTTGCTCTGACAAAAAGAAAATCTCATCCAACTAAAGCTCATCTCAACCTTAACATGTCTCTCATTCAAAGATTAGATAGATAGATTTCATTTTTTTTATAATCCTACTGTTAAGTAAGGGAAAAGTCATGGCCATGGCATGTCTATGGTGTCATTTAAACCACTAATATCAGTCTGAAAGTCTAACTTATGTGAGTCGTTTTCTTGTCCTCTAGTGTGTCCCTGGCTCGAGTGAGGTGGTGACTGTCTGGTAATTGATTTGCATATGCTGTAGTTCAGAACAGTTTTAGGCTGTATGTATCCCTGCCAGATAGGCACAAACAAAACTGTAAAATTGTATTTTATATCAAACAAAAAGTTAGGTATGTTCTCAATTTCACAGTTAGTAATTGATGTTCATTTATTAGGTATGACCAACCTAATAAATAAACATCAATTACTAACTGAGAAATTGAGAACTTGAATTGAGTAATCAATCAATATTCTTGAAACACCTGGATCTATCATCCTGTATAGTGGTTTGTCATGTCTCAATTACAAGCTCAAAGATTATCTTCAGTATACAGTATCGTCTATAGTCTGTCTAGTGTTTTTTTTCTTAAGATTACTTTTTGGGCATTTTTAGGCTTTTATTGACAGGACAGCTGAAGAAATTAAAGATGAGAGAGAGGGGGAATGACATGCAGCAAAGGTCCGCAGGTCAGAGTCGAACCCAGGCCTGCTGCGTCGAGGGGTAAACCTCTACGTAAGGGTACCTGCTCTACCAACTGAGCTAGTCTGTCTTTTCTGAGTGAATGTGAGCATTTTATTTGCAAAGCATACTGTTTGCATGTACTGCATTTCATTCTTCTTTGAGGCAAGGTTTTATTGCTTTTGCTGCAAACCAAAATGAGTGCCATCAGTTTTCCAATGCACGCTGTAGTGTTTTAGATTTCTGAAGATTCACATCTTGACAAATGGATTTCCTTACTGTAATGAAATAAATGGAAGCCAACAGCTGCCTGGAGGATAGGAAAAAGACAACTCATTCAAGTTCTAACGCTAAATTGAACAAAGCACGCAAAGACTCCGGTTTGATCTTTTACAGTTTTTTCCGATTGCTAAACGACAGTGGGCACAACCGGAGTCACATGTGCAAAACTCAAACTACAGTCTGCACTACCAACAGTCACCTGAGCTGAACAGTTCACATCAGCTGCAAAACAGGCTCAGTGCAGCCAAACACTATGCACAAGCCTCACTGAGATAACACACACTGTCACTCAGAACACACTGAGAGTAAAAACACTAGCATCAAACACCAATACAGAAATTACAAACTTTTTCATCTTTACAGTTTGAACAATTTGAGTGACTTTTACACTACTCAATAGTTTATTTGAGGACAAAATATAGATTTTACACAAGGTAAAAAAGAAGGAATGAAAATCAGCAGTTTTCTTCAATATAGTAATTTGTCTTTAGTAATTTATGGAATTACTGGGGAAAAAAAAACTAAAGGTACATACGTAACAGTACCAAAGAATAGTGTGACTAATCCTGCCTCTCTCCAGAAGTTTTCTTCATCACATTGGATGTCTGCATCATCTCTAAATACTAACAAATATGGTGTTTCTATTGCTTTCACCGCCATTACTTTCTGAAAAACAGTAAGAACACAGTTTTACTATTGTAAAGATATAGTGTTTTTCACTTTTTTTTATAGCTGTGTACATAACCTCAGACATCTTACCTGGACATGTTGGTATCTTTGCTCTTTTACCTGTTTCTCTCAAACGGTATAGTGTATAATTGTTTCATTCTTATTTGGTGTTTGTATACAAAAAAAGGCTTTCTGAGCTTTCTCTGTATAAATACCGTTCACTAACTAGTCTAAGATAAGACACCTACTTAGGCTTTCAGCTAAAATTGCAATCAGCAGTGTTTGATAGGCACCAGACTGAAATCTATTCTGTTTTGAATGCATGGTTAACAGTTTTGACAGCAGTGTGTTAGCATTTGAACAAAGTGCTGTAAATCTACAGTGTTGTGCACATTGTGGTTAAAGTCATGGGATAAGTGTGTAGAGTTCTGAAAACTGTGTTCAAGCAATGAAAAACGAACTAGAGTTTGGTCCACATGAATTGCTGCTGTGCAGACTGTAGTTAGAGTTTTGCACATGTGAATCCAATTGTGCCCACTGTCATTTAGCAATCCAAAAAAAACTGTAAGTGACTGGGTATTGTAACAGAAAAAAGAAAGAAAAGAAAGTTATTCTTTCTTGAATGCCTGAATTAATAGTCTGGGCACAGTGTAAGAGCAATGACATGTCTTTGGAAAATTCCTGTGAAAAATTACACCAAATCATTCCTCAGATTCTTCTACGCATCTCCTGTGTTAGTTTTACAATGTTCATGCAAAGGATGTGTATAATCTGTCATATGTACGGTATTTCATTCGAAGATTTTATCTTAAAGCGCAAGACAAAGCCAAGTGCAAGTGCATGTTACGCCAACATGTCTGTGGTTTTCTTCTTATTTCTGTGAGAACATTGGCACTTTTTAGGTTTTGAGGAAGTCTTGATGTTCAGGACTTTCCAGCATACCAAAATAATAATGAAAAGAACAAAACATTTTGTAAAGCAAAAAAAAAAAAAAAAAAAAAACTGTTTTTAATGCAGCAGCAAAGGCCAACTGCAGCACTCCAGGGCATGTGTTGACAGCTCCTTTGACAATCTTAAGATCATCAGTAGTTGTGGTAATGTTGCCTCCAGGGCTCAGGCTAGTACCTGCAACACCAGCACACTGACAGGCCGACATAGCTTCCTCACCTCCACCACAGTCTGATTGACAGCTTCATTCAAAAACCCTGGAGAATCCCTATGAATACACTTCAACCACGCAGACCTGAACACAGGCACACAGACTTTGACTTGATCTGATCCTTCACTTGCCCAAACTCTCCTTTTGAAAGACTATCCGGTTACTGCTGCAGGAAAGCAAAGCAGTTGTATCTTCTCGTGTCAATATGATGAGCTGAAAGTGAGTACTCTGAAAGTGAGACCTCTCAGTTCCACCCTTTTATTTCTGTTTTTAACACCTTGCTTGGGACAAAGTGTGAGAGATGAAAAATGGCTGTATAGGTCTGACTGGTTCAAGAGGAGGTCGGACAATAAGGCTTTGTGGCTTCAGCTAGCCACCACGGTTCAATAAAACGCTTTGATATGAGGAATAATGTCTGTGTTTGTCAAAGAGAGAAAGAAAAGACGAAAGGAAAAGAGATGAAAGAGTCACGTTTAGTGTCTCCAGCAGATTTGGTGTTGTCTGATGTAGATGTGCACTTTTTTTTAATGCTGAAGTACAGTTTAGTCTTGGTCACAAATAATGCTGATGCCACAGTTTGTAGATGCAATACATACAGCTGGTTAGAGCAGCAGTAATTGTACTTACAAAGATGAAAGGCTTCAGAGATGGTCTATCCCTTCTCCAACGTATAATTAATGCTTAATTACTTTATGAATAGGTAGGCTGATTACAGCGAGGACAGTTTAGAGGAAGAGTTCAAAAATGCAATTAATCAGATTCTACTCAGATTTTATTATATTGAAAATTTGAAGCTGTATAATGCAGAAAAGGTTCAAATGTGAAAAAAAATGCTTGTGGAAATGAAAGCTTTGATATCAACCTGAAATGTATTCATGTTTATTTAAGAGATTTCTGCAAGCAGAAGGGAAAACAACATTGTTTTATGGTGCAAACGCCTTTTTCATTTCTACCCACAGTTAGCGCTTAGGGATGGCAATGACGCTCTGTCAGTAGGCCCATCACTTTAGTCCAGACTAAAATAATAATAGTAATAATAATAATAATTAAAGCTGCGAGCAGCGATGGACGGGCCCTCACGCCTCTGCGCGCGTCGGGGTTCATTAGCTGTGAAAGGGGGCGTGGCCAAAGCATAAGGGGCAGGTCAAACCATCACCAATAAAAAAGGAAGTCTCTGCTGAGTTCAATGATACCTCACACAAGACTCTACCTTAGATGGGTCAGCATTTATGAAAGGGGGCGTGGCTTAAGCACAGGGGGCGGGCCAAACCATCACCAATGAAGAAGGAACTCTCTGCTGAGTTCAATGACACCTCACACAAGGGTATACCTTAAAGGGTTAAAATTTTATGGCTTGAGTAAGTGGGCGTGGTTATATTATAGGGGGCGGCTCAGTATCACATGTAGACCACACATTCTGAGTTTCATGTAAATCAGATGATGTTTGTCATATAAGGCGCATTTCATGTTGCCAGCAGGGGGCGCTATGACCAAAATTGAATTTTAGCCTGTAGGTGTCCTCAGGCCTGGACCCTTGTCAATAGTGAGAAATTTCGGTGAGATACGACAAAGTACACTCAAGTTACAACAACTTCTTTGTTCATCGCTAAACACTCAAAATGGCCGCCACGCCAAGCCCACACCGTCTGACGAAAAGTTTTTCTTTTAATAACTTTTCATTGTTAAGGTGTTGGGATGGTACAGACCAAGTTTGAGGTCCATCGGATGAAATCTCTAGGAGGAGTTCGTTAAAGTATAGCACCGTGACTTTTAGGCCTACTTCCTGTTGCCACCATGGGGCGCTATGACTTTAAGTAAATATCTGCCTTTATTTGTCCTCAGGGTTGGACTCTTATGAATCCTGAAAAGTTTCGAGGTAATTGGACAACGTACACTTGAGTTACACCCACTTCCTGTTTCGGCGGTGAAACGCACAAAATGGCCGCCTTGCCACGGCCATGCCCTATGACGAAAAGTTTTTCTTTTAACAACTTTTAATCTTTAACATCTTAAGATGGCACAGACCGAGTTTGAAGTTGATCGGATGAAATCTCTAGGAGGAGTTCGTTAAAGTACGACATGTGGAAATGGTCAAAATCGCACTAATTTCGAACATTTAATTCAAAATGGCGGACTTCCTGTTGGCTTTAGGGTATGACTCTAATGAAGTTTTTTGTACATCTTGACATGTTACATATGTGTACCAAGTTTCGTGAGTCTACGTTAAACGCACTGCAGGGGCTCAATTTTCTTAACTTTCTAGGGGGTGCTAGCGAGCCATTTCTGTGCGCCTATTCCCGAAACCCTTAAAATACGTAAATTTTCACCAGACTTGATGCAACCGCCAAATTTGGTGAGTTTTTCAATATATTAAGCCCCTCAAAAAGCCAATTCATTTGACGGGAAAATAATAATAATTCCTTCAGTTTCAATAGGTCCTTCGCCGCTGTCGGCGCTCGGGCCCTAATTAAAACATTGGATGTGTTGCTGTAACACTTTGTACGGACGTTCATGTTCCCCAGATGCTGATGAGTTTGGTGATATCCTGATTGTTAATCCAGCACCCCCAGCGGGTTCACATTGTGGTTTTGAGTGAAATGTCTCCACAACTGTTGGACGGATTGCCATTAAATGTGGTACGAACATGTCCTCCTTAGGATGATTTCATCAAACACAGTCATCAGGTCAAAATGTTCATTAGTCTAATACTAGTTCTGCAGGTATTTGGTCATAAACCTGCAGAACTAGTATTAGACTAATAATAATAATAATACTAATAATAATGACATTCTTGTCAGCCTCAACTGTAATTTGTGTTTAGTGTTACTTAGCTAATGTTAGCATTTGCATAGTAAACATTATAACTGCTAAACATCAGTTTGTTAGCATTGTCGTTGTGTGCATGTTAGCATGCTGACTATTAGCATTTAGCTCACACTAAGCCCAAGGCTCATTCTTTACACTGAGTCCTGTCAGTTTTAAACGCTGTTTATATGATTTCCAACATCTCTGACAGGCCCAACCCCGTGCTGCACTGGCTGCCAGAATGCAGAATAATGTCACCAGTCTGGCTGAAACATGCTGTATGCGTATGGTTTCTTTTTCTTCTTTATCTTATAATGTTCACATCTCTTTGTTGTTGTTTTTTTTTTCCTGTCTTTGTTTCTCACGTCAGTGCATTGATTTGCGTTTTTGAGGTGCCCTTTCCTTGCAGCTCCACTTCAGTTCATCTACTTATGTTGCTACCAAGTTTACAGAAGATGTGGTTTGCAATGGGGAAAATGGGTTTGGTCAACAACAGTTTAAGGATGTTTCTGGGTCAGTTTAGTTGCATGCAATGCCCAGAAGGAAATGTCAAGACTGACTTCAAGTCAAGCAAACACATTTCCACAAGATCTGAAATTAGCTGAATGGACAGCAAGAGGAAAATACTGTGTTCATCTGAATCAAGAGGAGGAGGAGGGTGGAGAGTCTCCTGAAGTCTCTCTCCCAGCGCGAGGAAACCTGAGCAGGGTTGGTACCGCGCTGGAATCTACCGCACTGGCATCTGCCAGAGCCAAAACCTCATTCGGGAAGTTTGGAAAGCAGAGTGGAGTGACAGCATTTCCTGCATCCACAATATGGAAAACATTTAGACCTCTTAAAGAAGAAAAGTCAAGTCATACTTTGGTTTCATTGAGATTTTTTTTCTGGTGGTATTTTGAGGTAAATGCAAGTTTTGTAAAGGAAACCTTTATCTGTGAACAATAACAAATTGGAAACAGAAGGGGAGTTGGTTTGATACTTGATTGTGTGGTCTCGGCGCAGAATTGTTCTTTGTTATGGATTTGTAAAATGAATTGTATCAAAAATGTCTATGAAAATAGTCAAACATCCTCTGTGTTTCTGGAAATGTGTTGCAACTATTGTCTGGGTGGTGTGGCTCTGTGCCAGGATAACCAGGCATGAAATTTACACGACCACTATTTAACCACCATACATTGTATACATTTTATAGCCTACATTTTCACCGTTTTTAAAACCATAACTGCATTCATTTTAAAAGTACTGTATGTTGGGAAGACAAAAGTGTCAATTCAGTCCAGACCAGTACCAATGAGACCCTCAATTGAGTCAGGATTTCTTATTTGTCTAACAAGAGACAACGGAAAGCGGTAACTCATTACATTCAGTGGTCAAAACTATAAACAAGCAGCCAAAGAAAATCGTTTATCTTCACTAATGAAGACATGGTCTCTGTAGGGCTAAACACTTTCCTGTGCAAGATGACTTTTTAAATCTTCTTCCATTTTTCAAATTTTGAGAATTATGAGATAAATTTCTGTTAAGTGACTTATTTTACTTTTTATTACATTAACAGTTGGAACACACAGCCCGCCTAAAGATAGCCTAAATAAAGTAACATGAAATAAAACTAAAAATAAAAGGTTTACTGTAAAAATAAATAAATAGCAGTAATGGATAAAGGCAAAAATTGACAATAACATATTGTTCCTAAGTGAATGCTATATATTTCTAATAAAATAACTCCAGCTCATTAATATGCTTTGTTTATATGTTTTACTTGTATTTGCTCCAATGTGTGTTTGAGAGTGACTGCAAATACAATGTTGTAACAGAGGAATAAGTACATTTAACAGTCAACTTAGAAGGGGCCTGGTTAGCTCACCTGGTATAGTGGGCGCCCATATATAGAGGTTTACTCCTCGACGCAGTGGCCGCGGGCTCGACTCCGACATGCGGCCCTTTGGTGAATGTCATTCCCCTTCTCTCTCCCCTTTCAAGTCTAAGCTGTCCTATCCAAATAAAGACCTAAAATGCCCAAAAAAAATCATCTTAAAAAAAAGAACAGTCAACTTAGTTTCAAGTAGCAAAAAGATTAAATGATGGTATATTTTAATTGCAAGCAGTGTGCGTAAATGTTTCAAGACTTATTGAGAAGTTCGGAGATGGATATTTTGACACGTGGCAGATAATAATTATGATTGCTTAGTACATAAAACCATTCCACATACTGTACGTAAGTCAGTCACTTTCTATGACCTTTGCCTCCTGGATCAGAACTATTTTGAGGAAACCGTCAGGTGAATTGGAAAAAGAACTCTTTGGGTGATCTAAGGGGTTAAATGGGATTTGAAGAGTCTCTTGGCTGCTATTCAAGAGGCGAGCAGCTTCAGGCGGTACTGGTCGCGGCTCACAGCAGCTGAAAGAGAAGGCTGTCTCCAACGCCTCCCCCCCTCCTGTGTCTCTGTCTCCATATAATTACACTATGGCTGACAGACATGGTGCTTAAAGTAACAAAACAAAGACGGACTGGAAAATAAACAGCACCCTTAGTCCTTTATTGAAAGGGCGAGCCTGAGATGTGTAGGCCTACATTGCTGAGTTTTATAATAATAGTTTAGCGGAGAGGAGAAATAGTTCACAGCGAAGCAAAGCTGTGCACATGGAAACCATAAAGGTGACACTCAGTCATCCTATTACTCATGTCCATGTATTACAGTTTTTTCCGATTGCTAAACGACAGTGGGCACAACTGGAGTCACATGTGCAAAACTCAAACTACAGTCTGCACTACCAACAGTCACCTGAGCTGAACAGTTCACATCAGCTGCAAAACAGGCTCAGTGCAGCCAAACAGTATGCACAATCCTCACTGAGATAACACACACTGTCACTCAGAACACACTGAGAGTAAAAACACTAGCATCAAACACCAATACAGAAATAAACTTTCTCATCTTTACAGTTTGAACAATTTGAGTGACTTGACACTACTCAATAGTTTATTTAAGGAAAAGATATAGATTGTATAATATACCAATTTTATGTAAGGTAAATAAGAATAATGAAAATCAGCAGTTTTTTTCAATATAGAATTTTATCTCTATAATTTATGGAATTACTGGGAAAAAAACTAAAGGTACATACGTAACAGTACCAAAGAATAGTGTGACTAATCCTGCCTCTCTCCAGCATCATGTGGCAGGTTTTCTTCATCACATTGGATGTCTGCATCATCTCTAAATACTAATGAATGTGGTGTTTCTATTGCTTTCACCTCCATTACTTTCTGAAAAACAGTAAGAATGCAGTTTTACTATTGTAAAGATATAGTGTTTTTCACTTTTTTTTATAGCTGTGTACATAACCTCAGACATCTTACCTGGACATGTTGGTATCTTTGCTCTTTTACCTGTTTCTCTCAAACGGTACAGTGTAGAATTGTTTCATTCTTATTTGGTGTTTGTATACAAAAAAGACTTTCTGAGCTTTCTCTGTATAAATACCATATATGTTCACTAACTAGTCTAAAATAACACACTTGCTTAGGCTTTCAGCTAAAATTGCAATCAGCAGTGTTTGATAGGCACCAGACTGAAATCTATTCTGTTTTGAATGTGTGGTTTACAGTTTTGACAGCAGGGTGTTAGCATTTGAACAAAGTGCTGTAAATCTACAGTGTTGTGCACATTGTGGTTAAAGTCATGGGATAAGTGTGTAGAGTTCTGAAAACTGTGTTCAAGCAATGAAATACGAACTAGAGTTTGGTCCACATGAACTGCTGCTGTGGAGACTGTAGTTAGAGTTTTGCACATGTGACTCCAGTTGTGCCCACTGTCGTTTAGCAATCAAAAAAAAACTGTAACGAGGTAACAAGAAGCTCAACCACAACGGTTATTATTAATGTTTCATTTCCAGTGACACAAGTGAGTCATGTCTTTGCAGTTTGGAATTAGTTTACACAGTGATTTCATGCTTTACATTTCAGAAAGAAAACTGACAAACCGCTGTGTGTATGTGTGTGAACAGAAGAAAGTTGTTTGTTTGTTTGTTGTGTGTGTGTGTGTGTGTGTGTGTGTGTGTGTGTGTGTGTGTGTGTGTGTGTGTGTGTGTGTATGTATGTCTGTGTCTGTGTGTCTGTATGTCTGTGTGTCCGTGTGTGTGTGTGTGTGTGTGTGTGTTTGTATGTCTGTGTCTGTGTGTGTGTGTGTGTGTGTGTGTGTGTGTCTGTGTGTCTGTGTGTCTGTGTGTCTGTGTGTGTGTGTGTGTGTGTGTGTGTGTGTGTGTGTGTGTGTGTCTGTATGTCTGTGTCTGTGTGTCTGTGTGTGTGTGTGTCTGTGTCTGTGTGTCTTGTGTGTGTGTGTGTGTGTGTGTGTGTGTGTGTGTGTGTGTGTGTGTGTGTGTGTGTGTGTGTGTGTGTGTGTGTGTGTGTGTGTGTGTGTGTGTGTGTGTGTGTGTGTGTGTGTGTGTGTGTGTGTGTGTGTGTGTGTGTGTGTGTGTGTGTGTGTGTGTGTGTGTCTGTGTCTGTGTCTGTGTGTGTGTGTGTGTGTGTGTGTGTGTGTGTGTGTGTGTGTGTGTGTGTGTGTGTGTGTGTGTGTGTGTGTGAATCTGATACGGCCAATCAAACAAAACAGTCAAATTAAAGTTAAACACATTTTTAGTTGGAGCCCCAGACAGTGTGAGTGTGATTTCTGTTCAGATGGCGATCCAAATATCTTTGTTCAAGAACTCCGATGGCTGAATTCCATTTAGCTGCTTCGGTTTCAGTTTTGGGAAGGCATGCTCACTGTCACACTGCCATGGCTCACTGGAACAGTTGAATAGAACAGAGTCATTGTTAAATGTTATTAGCAACACCTGAGCTTCTCCTCCTGTGTGACAAGTCTACATGTCTGCTGTGAAAAAGCAGCCTGGTTGACCCCAGACCCTTCTCAGTTGTAACTGTTCATTGACAGTTCATTTCCAAAGGGGCGTCGCCAACGGATACCGCTCAAATGCCTCTGGGCGCATTGGATAGTCCAACCAATCAGACCAACGATCTGGGTGACGCTGCGCTTCAGTAGCCATCATTGTCGTCACGTAAAACCCGGCTCAACGATTGTGATTGGTATAAAGCCCGCCTCAGCGGTTGTGATTGGTGCCTCGATTTTGGGGACATTGGAAATGGGTTTGAATGGGCTCTTCGCCAGACTGACTTGCAGAGCAATTCTCAAATTTGCAGGAAGTTCGTCAGGGTTAGGCTAGTGGAAAAGGCCTCTTTAGACCGAACTTTAAATTCTAAATCGCAAATTTGGACTTGACTACACTTGAAAGTATGTTACTGAGCACAATCAACCAGAAGATATACCATTTTCTCATAAAGAATTCAAATATTTTCATGGTTTGTCCACAATATCAGCTTTGTACACACGCTACTTCATAACCTGGTATAGGCAGCGTTATGACGGCTCGCAGGGCCATGGCAAACACAGGGAGAGACACCATAAAAAGCAGTTAAATTATTATTATTATTAATAGTAGTATTTACAAAAATACATCAATTGAATTGCAAAAAAGATGAAATGGTGGTGTAAGTGGATGTGAGTGGATGTGTGGGAAGTATGGCGTGCATGTGATGGTGGGAAAAATAAGAAAGGAACCAAACAAAGGTGGCGGGTGGGGGTGTGGCCTTGACCAACTGCCACTTTGCTTGTTTAAAAGCCATGATTTCTCTCTCTCTCTCATGGGTAGGGCAAATTTTCTGGGCGGGCAAAACAGAGAAAGCGGAGGTAACCTTGCTCCTTATGACCTCATAAGGAGAAGATTCCAGATCGGCCCATCTGAGCTTTCATTTTCTCAAAGGCAGAGCAGGATACCCAGGGCTCGGTTTACACCTATCACCATTTCTAGCCACTGGGGGACCATAGGCAGGCTGGGGGAACGCATATTAATGTTAAAAAACCTCATAAAGTGAAATGTTCATGCCATGGGACCTTTAACTTCTGAGTTGTCCATGAGTTGCTGAGATCTGACTTAATCTCAGCATTTTCAACAGGCCACCTCAATAATCCTGGATTAGAAATACGTGTATGCCTTTCTTTAACTCCAGGCCACGTAACAGCTTTTTTAGTTTTTCAATAAACTGCCAATTGTTGATTTATATGTTTTGTGACTACTTAGGACCTGTCTGTCATTAGTTTTCTTTGGTTGAGAGGAAATTCATAAACACTGATGTGCAATCAGCAGCAAGACAGTGAGGAGACGTCTGAGCTGTCTGCGGTTTCACACAAGAGGGCTGGGGAGGTATTGATCCAAATGCACTCTGAGCAGCCAAGTGACAAAACACTGTCAAGATGATGATGATGATGATGATGATGATGATGATGGCGTGATGAGAGAAGAAGGGTGTTGATTTTGAGGTGTTTTTCCTCTGGTGATAACTTTTACCGCTTCCGATTTCTGCACCCCTGGAATAATTCAGACCTAGATAATCATCTGAAAACATTTCTTTATGGATTGATTTATATCGTAAGGTATTAAGTGAGCCATTTATTTTGTATAATTTAATTTTACAATTGTCTTCTATTGCATAAGACACTTCATTGATTGTTATTTGTTGTGCTTACTTAATGTTTCTGAGGCTATTGATTCTATTGAGTAAATAGGATTGTTAAATTCAATTGCTAACACTTATACAGGTTACTTTACATCATTGTGTTATAAGAACGTAACAAAAAGAATAACCTAAACACCTTTTTTGTGGCAATCTGTTTCCTAATTTATTTTGAAGTGCTCATATTATGCTTTTTGGCTTTATCCCTTTCCTTTATTGTGTTATATATCTTTTTTGTGTGCATGTTATAGGTTTACAAAGTGAAAAAGCCCAAAGTCCACCCTAAAGGGCCTTACCATCTCCAACAGAAAACACTGTTCACAAACTGCTCCAAACAGCTCTGTTGTAGTCCAGCCTTTACTTCCGTGACCAACGTGCGTCACTTTGTAACACGTTATAATGCTCGCCTAGCTGCTAGCGTGGCTAGTTGTCCTTACCTAGCTACTGCACATGTGCGACTCAAAACAAAGATGGAATAGAAGTGAGATGCCTCACTCTGTAGCTAAAACAGAGAGCTCAACACACAGGGTGAAAAGAGGAGCTGCAGCAATGTGCAGTACAACAAAAATATGGTGTTTTTTGAAAATGAAACCATGTAAACCTATTCTCATATAACCTCTAAATACAATTATGAACCTGAAAATGAGCATAAAATGAGCACTTTAAAGAACAACCCCTTTGCTGACCTCAAGTGGCTGCAGTGATGTACAGGTGAACTCCAGGATACCATGACAACATGTGACATGACATCCAGCCCTTTATAGGTGCCCCAAACCACATGTTGTGAACGACTGCTCTAGACCAAGCATTTCAAAATGATCAATACAAATATAAAGCATACGGGATTTGCAGTTCAGAAGCTAAAACTTGTAAACACTTGTATGTCACTTTAAGCGATTACTCATCTTGTTTGTAGTAAAAACAGAAAAGGTCTTCCATTAATTACCCATCTCTGATGTATTCATTAACATAATCATAACATCATAATCTGGACAGGGATAATTATATGGTCAAGGGGTGTAGCTCGAGAGCCAGTAGCAGAATTAGCCCATTTTCCTTCAGTTCACAGTGAGGTCAGCACACACCGCAGCCCTGATGACGAGGGCCAGAAACCCTTCTCCACCGCTCGCTGCCTGGGATCCGTTTCATCGTCTCCATGACTCTGAATCCTGACAAAGGAAAACAATTAGGAGACTAGGCAGGGGTGTTTTCAGATGAGAAAACCAAAAAAGAGACGGAAGAGAAACATGGTAGGTTTTTAGGACTACTTTTGGTCCTGCCAGCAACAACTCTCCCACCCCGATCCCTCCTCTGAATCCTTCCATTGTATCCTAACCACAAATCCCACACTTTGCCTGGAAAAGCAGAGAGGAGACTTGACTGAAATATACATTGGAATTTTTCGTGTGTGTGTGTGTGTGTGTGTGTGTGTGTGTGTGTGTGTGTGTGTGTGTGTGTGGGAATGAGCTTTTATGAAAGGTTTTTATCCAATTCTGGTTGTTGTTTTATACAAATATTTGTGGTCACGTAAGGCTTGTATCATGTGGACGCGCCAACAGTTTTGTTGTCATTACTTAGATTTCCCCATGGGGGCGACAGAAACTACGCACTATAGCTTTCATTGCAAGACATTGTCAGGGAATGTAGCTAGCTAAGGTGTTATCACATATGATTATTAGATTTTACTTGACAAAACGGGTTGTCAAATTTTACTATTTGATAGAACCACCGCAACACCAGATTGGAAACTTGTGAGAAGCAGTTGTGGAGGTAAGCCCTCTCCACCTCTTCCACTTAATCCTTAATCATCAGTGTTTTTTTTCCAAACCGCTACTATACCTGAACTGTCAGCAGCTCATGGCATGTACAGTATACATTTGACTGATCCTTTAAAAGAAATAGTTGCTAAACATGTTTATTTTCTAAAATCAATACCATTCTCATATCTGTCTACTAAATACAAAGCTACAGCCAAAGATAGTCAGCTTAGCTCAGCATAAAGACTGGGAGCAGAGGGAAACAGTTAGCCTGTGTCTGTCCAAAGATAAACTTTTAAACGCTGAAAAGAGTGCCTATGGTGTAAACAGAAGAATATGTTTGTTTGCTTCAGGGGGGAAAAAAAGTCAAGTGTTTGTCAAAGTCGTAACCAAACCCTGCACGTCACTGACAAGTACTGGCTCATCCATAGCTCAGGTAAAAGCACTTGAGACCATCACAGAAACCATTTAATACAAATATTTTATTGACAATGTGTGTATGGCATACTTTCTGATGGAACTGCTAAATCATCAGAACATAAACCAGGTTTGTCTTATCTTTACAGTTTATATTTGCAAAAATGACACTGAGAAACTGTAATGCATATATAGAATCAAAAGTGCATATTCTTGTTCCTTTTTATTTTGTCCATATACAGTACACATTACACTATACATAAATAATTGTATTGTAAAAATGACTCAAGTATTTACATGTATAATATATTTTATATAATATATACATTTTATATTAAATCTAGGTAGATTACAATTAGGATACTGGGTCAGAAAACCTCATGTGAGTCTGTGAGTCTGTGTGCTATCTGTGGTTGTTGAGTAGCACCTCCAGCCAGCACGGACAGGAGGTGATGAACTGTCTGGAGTAGCAGGGGCCCCATCCTTTAGCAAAACTGATGCGAACACTGTGGGGGTCCCAGGGCCCCTCCTGGCACTCAGGCTTCACACCGTGCTGTGCCATCCAGCTGGAGCGCTCATAGTCAAAAACCTTGAGGGAGAAACCAGGCATCACCCTCTTCACACTCAGCCCCCGAGCCCTGGGTGGGTCCAGAGTGGGTGAGTGGACAAACACCGGGTGCTGGCTGCGGTTGTACAGCCACACTCCGTCCGGCTCCCGGCTCAGCACGATGCCGTAGCCGATTTTACTGCGCATCTGTTGCACACTGCTGCTGCTGTTACCTCCACTTCCATGGCTGTGGTGTCCGTGAAGACCCGATGTGCCATGGCTGCCAGGGTCGTCACGGCGACTGTGGTAGGCGTTGGCGTGGAGCTGGCCCAGGCAGAGGCCTGTGCCCTGAGGTAGGTCATAGAAGATGTTGAGCGAGGGCTCGTAGGCTGGATAAAGGCGACCCACGCGTGTGCGCTGCTCCCAGTAGGCAACACTGCACCAGTACGAGCGGTGTCCGCCGGAAGTCGAGGAGCCGAGGGAGGTACCAGTGTCTGAGCGGAAGAAGAGAGGTGGAAGAATTAATATTTGCATTGGTTAGTGTTCATGTGCCTTAACTACTACTACTACTCAAAACAAGTTAGACTTACAAGACCGCCAACAGTGTTTTCACACTGCAGCAGAACATGCATTCCTCAAACCAATACAATATTTTTTAAGCAGTCTATGGTTTTAACTCGCAACAGCAGGAAGTCGTAGATGGCTTTCAGTTCCATTTTACAAGACAAAAGAAATTAATTTCTCGGCCTGCTTGAAAATTCAGCACAACCTTAAACCTTTAGACCTAAAGATAGATAAAATGTCTTAGTAAGATTTTGTGTCACCATGAGCCACCAAGTCTCTATACGCTACTTTGAAACACCATTCTTCTAAAAGATATTCCCTCATTTGGTGGGGGAGAACACATCGCTCTCCCAGAGGTGCCTAATTGGGTTGCGATCTGATGGCTGCAAAGGATTAAGAAATTAAACAATACATGCACACTGTTATTTTGCTCCCAATTCTTGTTTTATCCAGACAGGGGCTGCAAATTACATGTGTTAGATTGCTTATTCTTATGTAACAATGTTAAATAAACAAATTAATAATATGGACGTGACAAATGTTCTTCCTGAGGAAAGCATAAAAGAAGAATTGGGAGCGAGATGGCAGTGGGTGGGTAATTTTCTGTCTTTTTGTGCAGATTACTGTTAACCTATAGGTCCTGCAAAGATTTCCTGGCCTGGTGCTTGCCCTGCAGTAAATGATTCACGACATTTTCATCCAAATCAAACCACTCAGTGACCCCTTATGCTCTGTAGGGAAGCATCTGCATTTACTGTTTCTTCACTCATTTCTTCACATTTTTCCTTTAATTTGAGTATTTTGAAAAGGTGGCTAAAACTGCCAACACTAAACAGCCCACTTCCTCCTCTGACATCCTCGTCATCTCCCTGCATAACACTCCTTCAGGTCCCGAGGGGAGCAGCAGAGAGGGGGTTGGGTGGGGGGTTGAAAGCATTCAGCTCTCTGTCAACCTAGCGCAAGCCCATGAACCCTTGACCCCCCTAGCCCTCATGCTATCAGCTCACATTAACTCCCACACAGAGTGATGCCATTATTTTGCTCCAGAGACTCTATTGACACAGAGGATTTAAAGACCCATGTGCCTGTGGCCCCATTCCTTTCATATTCCCGCGAGCACCCCCTCTTTATCCACCAGGGGCCAGAATGGCTGCGGTCCTTCTCCCATTAACAAGCTGCTTTTGGGTGAAACCAGGACCGAGATTAGGCTAGGTGTGTTATGTTTGCACAGCGGCCATTTTCGTTTCAGGGTGGGGTGGGGTAGAAGAGGCGGTGATAGTACGGGGAGCTGGGAGGAGAAGGAGGAGGAGGAGGAGGAGGAGGAGGAGGAGGAGGAGGAGGAGGAGGAGGAGGAGGAGAAGATGTGTGTTTTTACACAAATACATGCACACACACTAGATGATGAGATAGGGCCTCACACATGCATATGTACACACACAAATTTGGTCTTCTGATCCAAACAGTATGACTATAACACACACGCACGCACACACACACACACACACACACACACACACACACACACACACACACACACACACACACACACATGCACACACACAAAATTGCACTTCTCATCTGAGGCCCACGTGTGTCATTAGTGAATTCCAAGCTGGCAACTCCTGCGGTCTGGAGTTTTTACAGCTCTCCAATAAGAGAGCAGGCTGCTCAGCTAGCAGGATCTCTTTCTTTCTCTCACTCTATCTCTTTCTGACTCTCACACACACACACACACACACACACACACACACACACACACACACGCGTGCGCACACACACACACACACACACACACACACACACACACACACACACACATACTTTTACAAGCCATGCTCTTCCCTGTAATAAGGCAACACAAACATGTCTGGGGAAACACAGGGAGGCTTTATGAGCTCATGATCAAATTAATTCCCAAAGAAGACATAAAACAAACTGGGACTTTTTAGGGTTTTTTAGACATAGTACACTTTACTGTAATTTCCATCACATAATGAATGATGCTGCAGATAGTATAGTATTACATCCTGGCTTTTAAGTTTCTAATGAAACCTAAACTCAAGAATATTATGAGATTTAGTTTTTGTGCACCACATATCTGGAAGAAAACCATAACTAACATAACATAACATAACATAAACTCCCATAACTCTAGTTTCTTTTATATTAGGTCTTGATGCCTTTTATGTCTTATGTAAAATGTCTTGTTGAAAGATGCGATACAAAAAAACGTACCTTGCCAAAAAAAATCTTGAATAATTCACATTTATAATTTTGAGTTACTATTCAATATGTACCAGAGTGTGCTTCTTTGCTCATATGTATATTTGTTTATTTACTTATAATGTTCTTATTATATTTCATTTGTGCACAGTTTCAATTATTGGATTATAAATATGTTGACACTGTTGACTTACTTTATTTTAGTTTTCTGCCATGTGTAACAATCCATATACATTCTTGGGGAGCATTGAGGGATAAAGAAAAAGCCAAGAAAGTCATTGAAAAAATATGGATGAGAGCAGAATTTCACATTAAGCAATGGCACAACAGTCTTCTGGAGATTGACTGATATGTTGTGAAGTCAAAACCACTCAATCTTGATTCCCACTAGTGTTTGACAGCCCGAGTGGTACAGCATGTCATGTTTAATGTTTCTGGCACACTGACATAATGTCATCATACTCAGACAAGCTATCATCCAACTAAAGGTATAATGAGCTTGTGTGAGAATGACGAGGGAGAACATGGAGGGAGGGAGAAGAAGGGAGGCACGGGTGGGCAACTGAACTTCATCAATGGAATTTTAAAAGACGGGTTCAAACTGGAGGTTATCAGCATGTTTATGTTTGAGCGGAGGGAGTCAAAAAAAAAAAACGTGTGTTAGTGTGCGACTTTGTGTGCCTGCCTACATCTGTATGTGAGGGCTGGCAGCAATTACAGTGTCCTGCAAGCATTTACACCAAGCACCATTTAACAGCTCTGTTTACCAATTAGATAAGTAGCCTTTGTTATTTCATTTCAAAATCACTGTCTCTTAGTGCCAATCTCATGGAACAGTTGGTTTTATCCGAGGCCTGAACAAAGGTGGGAAGATAGGTGGAATATAAAACAAATGACTTACTGAAATGAAATTACA
This sequence comes from Perca flavescens, assembly GCF_004354835.1. NCBI lineage: Eukaryota > Metazoa > Chordata > Actinopteri > Perciformes > Percidae > Perca > Perca flavescens. Next base: position 15,750,055 of record NC_041331.1, read on the forward strand.
ATAATCGACAAGCTAATTGCATTGGCTAGTTTAGTTTTTTTGGACTGATAAAAAGCACTGCCAATCAAAAGTTCAGGGGTCAGACCAAGGGGGTAAGCTTCGCTTCAGAACTCGAACCTCCTATGGCACCATTTTGTTGCTACAAAGGTATCACCTCCTGTTAGCATTCCACTGACCGCCATTTTTTTTTTACGTCACTTGACTGCAAATAACTTTACATCTGAAGCGTTTAAAGACTCTATTTGTCCATTGTTTATTTCTAAAGAAACACGACAATGTATAAAAGGCTCCATTACCTTGTACCTCACGTTATGGCTCCGTAGCAGACGTTTTTGTAAAAATAGGCTAACGATTGTGTCATAACCAAGTGACTTACTGTCGCACAGTAGAGGAATTACCGTATAGTACAGGAGAAGCTCGCAGGCAGTTTCGACTTATATTAGCTGTTTAGGTTTAATTACTAATGTTAACTAGCATGTTAGTTAGCAATAACTAGCCTGTGTCCATGTTATCTCCTTACATATACCTACACTCTCCGTATCTGTAAGATTGGGAATGATTGAGATTTCTCTTGGCACAGCTACCAGAAGACTTACAACTTTCAGACACGTTGCTCACGTCACATTTACGTTGTCTCTGTCAGTTGGAGGCTGCGCAGTAAAGCAAGAGATCACCGGAAAAGTGCTTCTAATAGCCTTCACTGGTCTCCGTCCAGAGCAACGGGGTCTATTGGTCCATTATATATATGTCAATGGGTCAGACAGGCAGTTTCCCCACAGACTGCCGAACCTGGACTTCAAACAATGACAGCAACACTCATCTTTCCTCTTTCTTTTTCTCCTCTTGAGTAGATATTAAAGAAATAGTTAGACATTTTTGGAAACACCCTTATTCACTTTTTTTGCTAAGACTTCGATGAGAAGATTGACACCACGCTTGTGCTTTATCTATGGTAAATGTGGAAGCAGATGGTTATAGCTTAACATAGCATAAAGCCTGGAAACAAGGGGAACATTGAGCCTAGCTCTGTCCAAAGGTAACAAAGTCTGCCTAGCACCACTTTAAAACTGTATATCTAATTGTGTTTAATTTGTACAAAAACCAAAGTGTAGAAACAACAATCTGTGGTTTTATTGGGGGATTATATATTGGCCAGGAGCAGTGACTTCCTGTAGTTTCCACTGGTTGCCTGACAACCTTATTTTGATGACTCCAGGAAGTCACTAACCCTAACATTACATTCTTAACTTGTAATTTTTACACTTTGTTTTTGTATTAATTAAACAAACGAGGTACAACGTGTTCATAAGTGAGCTTTTGAGGGGCTAGTAGGTGGATTTTTACCTTAATAGAATAGAGGCTCCCCATTTCCAGTGAAAAAAACCTTGACTCTAAGCTAAGATAACCAGCGTCAAACATGAAAGTGGAATCGATCTTCTAATCTAATTCTCACCTAGAAAACGAAACAGCTTATTTCCCAAAATGTCGAACTATATCTTGAAACTCCCTCACTTTTCCTGTATCCCTCCAGTCTGAGCAGTTGGAGGGTTCCTCCTGCTAACCTTAACCTGCACAGAGAAGAAGAAAGTAAGGGGAAAAAAAGGGGAAATAGAGGAGTAAAAAAGAGAGACTGGGTGAAAGAGGGAGCGGGAAAATGAGAGGAAAAGAGAGAGAGAGAACCTGCCAAGCATAACCAGCATCCACGGAAAAAATGAAGGGAGAGAAAGAGACTGTGAGAAAGAGAGGGAGGGAGGGAGACCCTCGTCTTTCATCCACTGCCAAGGATTAGATTCCCCTCCAGTTATTAGACTCTTCCACTGTGCTGAAAGAAGTGGGTGGGTTGGGGAGATGGGGGAGGGGGGTGGTTGGGGCAGAGGGACGAGAGGGAAGGATAGAATTCAGTTACTGGCCATTGTCGGACGCCTCTAAGATGCTTTGTTTTGATTCAACTTCCTCAAATTTTCTCCTAAAGCGCTTAAAAAAAGTAGGAATAAAATAAAATGTGTGTGTGTGTGTGTGTGTGTGTGTGGGGGGGGGGGATACCCCTCCCTGGCTACAAATGGTAGGTTCTGTGTTGTTTGAGACAACTATCATTACAGGGCAACTTCAATCCAGCAAGCCACATTTAGGCTGGCGTCTCGACTATCTCTGCCATCAGAGGGCTGCGTTATCGCTAGACACGGGCCGTGCAGTCCAACACAACGGGGCTCACACACACACACACACACACACACACACACACACACACACACACACACACACACTCTCTCTCTCTCTCTCTCTCTCTCTTTCCTTCTCTCTTTCTTTCCATTGTAAAGTGGATCTTGTGATGTAGCCTGCTCCAGTGTGCAACTAGACATCGTTCTCTGCGTTTACACAGTAAAAAACAATTCTCTAACAATGATCCATTATTTTATACAAACAGACGTCCACATTCCTTGAACCTGCAGGTCAACGGAGCCACAGGAAAGTAACTGTGTCCCTGTAAAATTCCTAGGAAGACGTTCTTGGAGCTAGTTTAAAAAGCTCCTCTAAGAGGAAGAGAGTAAGTAACCAGTTTCCTGCATTTCTGCTGCTACTTTAAAGTGCCAGACAACTTAAGCCAAGGAATGTCTCAGGTTTGCATACATCATTATTGTATCCAGGACAAACTCTGCTTTCCTGTCTTATATCATCCACCAGAGTTTGTGTTTTCATTGTGGACATGAAACCACTGGAAATCCAATTAGTTTTCACCTCAGTTTTCACCTTCTCCTAACTCTGATGTTTGTGAAACTCACAACGAAAGCTGACACTTTGGAAATAAAAGATGGTTTCAGGAGATATAGAATAGATTATATACTGAATTATGCACTATTGTTGACATTTGTTCCTCTGGTTTTACTGACAATTTACATTTGACTTTGGCTGAGCTTTCACACTTTTTAGAAAACACACAAGAACAGTATATAGACTGTGTGTCTGGTGGTCATGTGGTTAATACACATACATGTAACTGCAAGTAAGCTTTGTAGCAAGTCATCACCCCTTCTCTATAAACTGTTGGTGTAGCTTTGTCAAATAAAGGCAAAAATGCCATATAACAGAAATGTGGACATGTTCCAATCCAACGTGTGCTTCTGTTTAGACTTTACATTGCCACGTTCATATATGTGTAAGTATGCACAATTATGATCTTTAGACTAGCTACTGGAAAAACCTCAAATTAGAAGCAAACTGAGAAAGCATGACCTATGGACCTATTGTTCTTGGTTTAACTTCAATAAACTCAGAATGAGGAACATTTACTAAATACTGCAAATACTGAATACTAGTAACGTTTCTGCAAAGTGACTTATCAGTTTACACCCAATCACTCCACATTCTCTTGTATGTCTGTTTTTAACAGATGGATTCAGTGGCTCCAACACATGATAACAGATCCATTGACGCAGACTGGTTTCCTTTTTTTGTGCACAACAACCCTGCCATGAGAGATTATGAATGTGCCAGTTCATAATATTTCAAGAGTTTTCTGCAGGTAAACACACTGCAGGGATTGCTCAATAATTGTGATTGGGTGTGTTATTGTAAATCATCCCTGATCGGATTTTTACTTCCTTGAAGCCTTGAAGTTTCAGCGCGACATTTGCAACTTAACCAGCTAAACAGGACGAGGGTGGGACTGACGCCTAAATCATACTTCTATAGTACATTAAGGTGTCACAACAGCTATAGCATGCAGTGATTTATTGTTCTGCACGGGCTATGTTGTTGCACCAGTGTTAAAGGAGAGTGTTTGATCAATGGCTGTGCATTCCTGCTATTTCGGATGTAATCATGTTAACAATCACATCAAAGTCAAAGTGTGCACGGGAAATAGCTTTGCTAGATGAGCGTTCAGCCTTCGCAATGTTGTCTTCACTATCAACAAACACAGCAGCTCAATCCCAGTTCATGTGGTGTCTGTATAGCCCGTGTAGCCCCTATACTGTACATGTGGTTACATTTTTCAAGAGTTACTTACAGACGCGCCAGAGAGACATATACAGGTATCATTATACTGCGACAGAGACATAAATCCGGCTTGACTAAAGCTACTACATGAAAAAAAGATATTGCGTGCTGTAGGTTTAAGAATAACTGGCCTTTAGTTTACGACTCAAAGAAAGATGATTTAAATCTGAATAGAGACACAGAAGCAGCGAAGAGTAGCAGAGCTCTGCAGTTGACAAGCCTCCCCTCCCAACACATTCCTGGACAGGCCCTCTTCCTCGACACTTCCTCCCCCCGCTCAGCCAGTCACAGGGGTCAAGTTGACAAGACTCTCATTGAGCCTCACGTGGTCCGACTATATGGCCTTCACTCCTCACAACATAATTACACAGATGTATTGGTGGAATAGATCAATTTGTTCCACTATGAAGAAAGAATTATGAAATTCCTTCTAAAACTTTATTTGGGAGAATTATCTGAATGTGAAACTCCTGTGTGGAACGCATTGATATATATATATATATATATATATATATATATATATATATATATATATATATATATATATATATATATAAATGAGGCTGTGGACTGAAAATACAATGCAGAATCACTATACATAACTCACAAGGGAGTGACACAGGGACTGTGAGACCTGAGAAATTAAAAGATTATAACTTCATTGAAAGGTGTAATCCACGATGCACACACACACACAGACTTGGCAGTTTTCAATAACGAACTGAACAATGATCAATGGTAACTGAAAGCTCTGTGCGTGAAAGATAAGTGTGTGTATGTGTGTGTGTGTGTATACAACAGTCCTCATCAAAGTTGGATAGCGAAGCTTAAATACTGTATGTACTGTCAGTGTAGTTCTCAATATCATGGGTGAATGCCCAGCACAAACACACAAGCAATTGTTCTCACTAACAACAGGCAGCTACATTGCCTGAAAACGTATGAAAATGTTGCTTCCGTCATATGTACTTCAGACTTAACTCAGCGTTGCACTTAGAGCTCAAAGCACAGGCGACAGCTTCCTACATTTCATAAAGTCAGAGAGCCTGTCGACATCTGCAAAGAATCTTTAGGTTCAGCAGCATGGCAGGATTCCATTAAAAGCCAAATTGCGGGTTGGCAAAAACTCTGAGGGAACAACGGAAAGCCACAGCCAGCCCTGTAATTTAAACCTTATTTTAAATTGTGATGGCCTGACTACATGGACTGAAAAAGAGGGGGCGAGAATAAGAGTTGCAAAGACAGAGAGAAAGAGAGCAATAATGTGTGTACAACAAACAGTAGAGGCTGTGAGGGCAGAAGTAGAATTAGAACTAAGACAAAGAACAGTAAAAGTGGGCTAAAGTGTGAGGGGATAGCAAAAGAATGGAGCAAAAACAATATTGGGATTCAAACAATATGAGACAGTCTCTACTTGATAATCAGGTTTGTTCCTGATGTGTAACACTTCCTAAATCCATGAACTTTGAGAGGTCATGGGCTGTTGACTCTGTGTCAATCAATAAAAAGGTTGAAAATATAAATATCTGAAACAAGCTTCTGTAAACGCAGTTTTACCACAGACAAATAAAGCAGGGCATCTACCAAGACCGAATGTACAAAGACCCAGGATCAGACAAAAATAACGTGTTCAAAAATAGGAAATGAAATAAATACATTGGTGCTTTTGCTTCTTTCTTAAGTTGCGTGTTGGACAAACCACGCTGATATCGTATATCCTTTCCTGCTCAACCTCAGCTACCCTCAAGTGCTTGGAGTATTTTAGAGGTATGCATGTTGACCGTTCTGTGTATCCACACAACAACATTTATAGGCTACGTATCTTTCTACACTTACAGACATTTCAGCATTAAAGCTCTGTTGATGACAATGCTCTATTAGCTCAGAGTTTACAGCTTATTTATACGTGTGCTGATTAAATACAGGCGATGGTATTTCAAGTCAGGATTAAGCTAAGTTAGGAGGCCCTGATCAGTCTTACGATGCAGGGAAATAAAGTGAGGGAAGTTATGTTTCTGTGTTTTTTTGTGTGGAAAAGATGACAGACACATTCTGGGATCAGAGATGCAAATTACCTTTATGAAATCTAGTAGTAGTTAGTCTATTCAACCTTGTTAAAGTTCAACTTCCCACATCATTGAGTACCATATTGGCACTTCTTGCCAAGACGCTGATTAAAAAAAAAACTCTAACCTTCCCAATTACCTTCAAACATTCCTTTTTTTAAGTTTCTTATTCTACCACTGGAGTCATAGAAAGGCGGTGGGGGTGGATGATGGACTTTGACACCAGAAAGCAGGGTTTGCCTCCTGACTACCATCTATGGTTAGATTGAGGCATTAAAGCACTTTGGTAAAGGTCAAGGAAAGATCGTTGTTTTGGTAAGTAATGGTCAATAATCATGTTGTGTTTTATGATTTAAATCATTGCAGACTATTTTTGCATTAAGCCAGACCACAATATTTCCTTAAAGAGTGTCGGCATTGCCTGAACGTAACCATAAAAAGTTTGATAATGCCGTAGTCACTGCGAGCAGATTTTGTATTGCAAGATTGGCTATTTTGGGGAAAACAAATGACATACATTGCCAATGATCATTTCCCTGACATTGTATTTCCCTGAGCATTTTTGTGAATTGTCAGATACATTAATTAACAACATTTTCTTATTGCGTTGATTGAAAATCTATCCGGTCGACATTTTTCATTCAAAATGTATTTGCTGTTTGTTGCACATTAGTTGTATATAAACGTTATTTCTTGGAGACAGGGTTTTAATAACAGTGTTAACATTCTGGCAGTAAGCCTAAAATGTGAATGATAATAAAAAAAGACAAATAAAGGACTTGAAAAAAAATGACCAAAATGACATAAAAGAGCTCTGAGTGAGTTGTGTGCTGGGTCCTCAGCTGCGTCCCCTGCTTGTATAGTGAAAAGGAGCTGTGATGGAAAATATTTGAGGAAATGGCAAATGGTTAATGGGCCAGCACTTGATGTTGAATTCCATAGTCTAATGTGTCTCAGTCAGGCATAAGAGCAAGTGTTGTACGCGTGCCTTTCAAACAGCCTGGAGGTTCAGGTCACTGAGAGGACCCGTCCAGACTTAGACAGAGAGATTCTCACTGGATGCAGCATAATGTGGTGTTTACTTTTTGTGTCTGCACTATTTTGACATCTTTGACTTTGACATATTGAATATTGAAATGAATTCTACGAAGGCATCTCATTTAATATTCATGCTTCTGTGAGTCAAATCTTTGCTTGAGAGTCACAGTAGATGATTTACAAAACCGTGTCCAACTGTGTCAACCTGGACTGACCTGGAAAGCTTCACACTTGCTGAGCTAAACGCACGAAAAACAGCACGGTGTAGTCAAACTCTCTTCCGAGCTTCCAAGAATGTCGGCTCAGTTCCGTGTTTCTTAAGTATTAACGGTGATATGTTCAAACATGTATCAGATGTCACTCTCCAGAGTCAGATCCCCCCCTCCCTTAGCCACCTCCCACCTCTTTCACTCCGAGACCCTACTCCCCTTCACCTTCCCAATTTCCCAACATTCCTGGGCCGTGCCCTATCAGTCAAAGGGCCAATTCATGGGGTTAATGCTGCAGCGAGTGCAGACAGGGCTTTGAGACAGGATGTTTGGCTGATACCTTGCTCTGCTTAAGCAAACAAGCCACCAAAATATGATTACTGAGGGCAGAGAGGGAGCAGTCTTCTTGTCTTACTTCAGTGCATCCAAACTAATGTCCACTAAGTATCATTGCTTTACTTGTTTCCACATGTTCAAAAGCCAGAGCCTAACGACAACAAGGTGGACACATGTTTGACAAGTGCAATGATGTCATATGATGTAAAAACTGACAAGGACATCACAAACTCTTTGGGCATTGTCCTTCTGGACTCTCAATCCCTTAAAATAAAAATCATGCTATGTATGTGTGCTGTCAATGCTGTGAGAAGCATACCAACTGCTCTGTGAAATGCTGATAAATAAAACAAGACTGACAGTCTACAGCCAAGCTAGCAATGAGTGAAATGAGTTAGGCAAAGAGGAAAATTGCTGATTTATGCTATACAGTATATATGTGCATTTTCATATTCTGCTGACATGATTTGAATGCGACTGAATCAGACTTAGCGTGCCAGGCTCAGATTTAGGTGTCATATTTAGCTCATTTTTCATCAGGCTAAGCTGTACTTTGTCAGTCTGCTAGTGTGGGAAGGTAGACTCAGTTGTGCTTTGAGGCTGAATGCTAAAGTGCAACTTCCATCGTTCGTTTGGAAGGGGGTTTGTTCTGCTTTCTTTTTTTTTCCAGTAAGTGAAAAATCTTTTCCGTGGACGTCACAGAAGCGACAGTAAGTCAACTTACAAAAACCTGTACAGCTGCGTGACTGCGTCAGAGATGCGGGTGGTGATTCAGATATCTGGAGCAATGCTATGGTAGCATTTTATGTTAGCTATAATCTCGAAGTACAGCTAAGGCGGACAGAAACTCATTTTGGAGATGTTTTTTTGTTACGTTTAGTGTTTAGTGTTACATTTTAACCTGTTGGTTATACCAAAAGAAACATAATTAAATCCATTAAGCCCATGAATGTCAGTACCAACCATAGACTGTATATACAGATGGATGGCTTGACAGCTCCCCAAAAGTGAGCCAAAACATATCGATCGCCTCCTGGTGGCTGGCTGCAGTATAGGTCATAAATCCCGCCCCTCAATGTTAGCGGATGAGACACTCAGAAACTAATGGGTGACATCACGGACAGGCTGTCCATGTTTTTTACAGTCTACGATGGGACATGGGCCAAACCAAAAAATCGAGGACACCTCAAGTACATTTCTACCAAAGGCCTCTGTCATTTAATGTAGTTCTCATCACGCGGATGTTTGTTCAAGTGTTCATTTCTCTGATATGTTTGGTTTTGATTAGTTATTTGATGCTATAAAAACAGGACAAAACGTCATGACAGGACTTCAATACCACCGTCCGATCACGGCTGCGCAGACTCTGGCTCCAAAATTACAAGATAGCAGCGCCCGTATACGTACAGTGGGAAGAAGCTTAGACGCGTCGTCCATCTTCATAGTCTATGGTTTCAGCTTTCATGACCATCACCAAATGAGTGTGTGTTCTGGCAAACAGTGGTCACGATTATAGGCTTATGTTCTACTGGCAAATAACATTCCAAGTTTTTGTAATTTGTGTATCATCACAAATAAGATAGACAATTTACGGAAAGAAAAGGGCAGTACAAAATAATGCAGAAAGTCCCAATAATGTGTATTTAGAGAAAAGGCAACACAAGCTTAGTCAAACATAATATACTGCTTTTTGTTATAGATCAACTATGAAGGTAAAAAAAGCAGAACTTTGTCTCCCTTGCAGATAATCGCTTGATTGGTGAGTGTGTGTTTGTATGTGTGCGTGTGTTTTTGTCCTGATAGAACCCCTATCTGAGTTCTCTGAGACGATCTTATCACTGAGTCAGACAGAAATTCCTCACTTTTTCCCCCCTGTCACACACATGCGTGCACACACACACACACACACACACACACACACACACACACACACTCTCGGGTGACTTTCCTGGAAAAATCCAAGATGGCAGCTGCTGGCAAGTTTGGAGTGCTTGTGATGTTGTTAGTTTTAGCTTTGATAATGGCTTGAGAAATGGCACAGATGAGACCTTACAAAGCAACTGTGTCCACCCAAACAAACTTTTAGTTACTAAAAAGTGGGATTATGGAAATAAAACTTTGTTGGACACGTTCCTGTACCCCTGCTGGTACCCAGCCAGGTGTAAATTAAAGGCTGGAGTTACTCGGCAAATTAACAGAGGTGATTTGATCATCTGTATGTGCCTGCTATTGTCTGGGGATATACACCAATGTCCCGGTCCGATGCCCGACTTTGGACCTAGGAATGCGATGGAAAGTGCGACAGATGCCGTGGTATGTAGGCCTTCCAGTCGACGCAGCGATGGGTGCAAACGTTCGTCCATGAGTGTTGCTGACTTAGGTGGAGGGGGGCGTGGAGTCGTGGAGGGAGCGGAGCTAGGCCTGGGAGACGCGCCGGTGTCCCTTGCTGGGTGCGCGCGGCCGGGGATTGGACTCGCAGTCCGCTCGGGTTCGGTTGCCCTGTGCGGATTTGGAGGATGCCGGCATGGTTGAGCCAAATTTGGATTCATTCCTCTCTACGAGGGGACTTCACCTGCTTCATCTTAACATCAGAAGCCTTCTCCCAAAAATAACCGAGATACGTCTCCTCAGTAACAGCAATAAGGTGGTACTTTTTTGTTTTTCTGAGACGTGGCTGGATGACTCCATTAAGGATGCCGAAATTGAAATAGAGAACTATTTTTTTAATCAGGAGAGACTGAAACCGTAAAGGTGGAGGTGTGTGTGTTTATGTGAGAGCGGACATTGGTTTTAATCAGAGAATGGACTTGAATAATGACCAAGAATTAAACATTCTGTTGCCGAAGAGCAAGCCTATCTTAGTTGGAGCATGCTACAGGCCACCTGACCAGACTATGTTTTATGAACTTCTGGAAGAAGTCTGTTCAAAGTGTATGGACTTTGTTAAATCGGAAGTTATTATGATAGGAGATTTTAATACTGACACTCGAAAGACGGATCTTTCCGGCTATAAGGCATTAATTAATTTTTGTCGCTCATTTAGTTTACATCAGCTGATTAAAGAACCAACACGTGTCTGTTCTTCTACTCAAACTATTATTGACCTTGTTCTAGTGTCAGAAAAGACTAGAATAGCAGAAAGTGGGTTAATTAATTATGGATTGAGTGATCATTACTTGCCAAAGTGAATCAAAGAGTACGTTTCTTGGCAAGAATCTCAAGATTTTTGGACAAGAATGCAATGTTAACTCTGGCAAGTGCTCTAATTCAGCCTTTTTTTGACTATGCATGCTGCTCATGATATAAAGGTGTCTTACAGCATCTGAAACATAGGCTTCAGACTGCCCAAAATAAGGTTGTGAGGCTTATTCTGAACCTCCCCATGCGATCTCATCTTGATACTTCTCATTTTGAGACTATTGGGTGGTTAAAAGTTGAAGATCTCAGATTCACCTGTGCATGGTACATAGGACTGTGTATGGGGTTGTCCCCAAATATTTAATCAATTATTTTAACAGAGTAAGAGATGTTCACAGCCACTCCACCAGGGGATGTTCTACTGATTTTGTACCTCCTAGATTTTAAGAGTAATTTAGGTAAGGAGTCCTTTCTGTATGTAGCAACAAGCCTGTGGAACAGGTTGCCAGAAAGATGGTCAGAAGTTTAGGAGGTTTTAAGCAGGCACTGAAAAAATGGCTCAGATGCCAATCGTAGTATGAGGATTTATTATTGTATTGTTTTATGTATCTATTTAATGTATGTATGGTTTTTGATGATTGATGCTTGACCTGCTGCCACTTGCTCACCCCCCCCCTTCCCCTTGGGACCACAATGGAAATAAGCCTCAGGGCTTTATTGTGTTATCCTGACTTTTTGTTTTTAATGTATGGTTCATAGTTGTATCGTATTTTATAATGAAATGGGCAAATAAAATCAATCAATCAATCAATCAATCACACACACACACACACACTGACAATAAGCAGCTGAATGTAGTAGATGTAAGTCTACTAAACTTTGAGTAGACATTTCCCTTTTCAAAGCATTACTGTTTGCTGCGGTTTACAGGGAATGTTAACTGATTGAATGATAAAAGAGGCCAGGACAAAGGTATGTATGGACCACACCCTGCTGCAGCCTTTTATCCCTGTAAAGCTAGGGTAAGTAGCTACTTTAAAAAGGAATTTGAAAAAAAAGATGCTCAAGTGCAGGAGCACATGTTCAATGCTTGTATTTGTTCAAAAGAAAACACCAAGGCCTTTAGATGATATGCCAGAGGATCACCTGCACAAAAAATACTCATCTACACTCTTGAAAGATCTAACCAACCAACAAGTCTTTGATAAAAGCTTCATGTTCAGCTTATTATACCAACTGTAATAAAAAAAAAGGGGGAGTTGTATAACCTGTCAAAGGTAACAGACAAAAGCGACATGCAGATTTCTTGGCTACGTCTGTTTAGTCTCTTTCCGACTTCATGCGCTTGGCCTGAGCTCCAGTTCCTGGCTCCAGCATTCTGGTGTGGGGGGCAGGGGATCGGAGACCACACACACACACACACACACACACACACACACACCCAAACACACCACGTCTTGAGAAAACTGATCTTTTTCATCAGTAGGAGGTATCATCTCTTACTACACAGCCTAGGAATCACAACCTAAAACTTGATTCTTGTTTGACTCGTGACCGTATTTTTTTAACATAACTTCCAAGAACAACACTTTTCTCAGTGTAAATCAACTTAAAAGTACTTTTTTATGCAGATTTCTTACACTCAATGAATTCAATTTGATAACTTTTAGGCTATTTCTTTTTAATAAACAGAGGTTTCATTATTTAGACCCCACAATTGTATTCCTGACAGTGTGTAGAAGGTTTTGGAACAGCATTTAGACCTCCATGTTGGAAAATAAAACACCCTGGAAGTATAGTTCAAACAATTAAAGCATCTTTTTTTATTATTTCTCAAAATATTCTGAGAGTGGTGAGGTGTGCATTGGGAGGACACCAGTATTTCTAAAATGCTGGCTATGGCCCTGCCTCTAAACATGGAAAACCTAACAACTCAATAAATGATTTCAACTCTAAACATCAACTTCAACAAAAAGTTCATTTCTAGACACAACAGACAAACAAACTCCAGAAAGTCTTATTGGCGTGCAGCTGATTCTTCAGGTCTGTGATGCAGTGACTACACTACACAAACTTTATAGGTGCCTATTCACCTTTCAACACCGTCCACAAGTCAGCCCAGGCAGGCTTGATCGAGTGGGTTTGTGGGTTTCTTCTAACGCTACAAGGACCTCTCCACCCGACCCCGGCACGTAAACAAATAAAGCTCCAGTTTCATCATCTAGAGGGGGCTGTTTCCTGTCCAAACTCAGCCCTTTAGCCCCCCTCTTTCCACATATACACGGCACACAAAACTCTACACCTCCGCCTCATCAGAGCTGCTCGGCTCCCCCGCCCCCAAAATGCCAGCCTCTTTCCACTGCTCAATTGCCAAGAGGAATGGAGGGATTTGAGGGAAGAAAGAGGGAAAGAGGGGGATGGGTGGTTCGAGAGGCAAAGGGGATTGGGAGTATGCACGGGGATCTTATTGCAGCTTCATCCCAGTTAAATATTTTTGCTGTGGGGAAAGCAAAGGGAGAAAGAGAGAAAAGCAGAAAGGCTACACTGCTGTGGCATCTATATAGTGGGAGACCCCAGACCCCCACCGAGCCCCCTATGCCTCTCTGACAATAGAAGCTTTATGCAGTGGAGTTTTTGCTTATCTTAGCAGCCTTTGCAAATAGGAAGGAAAGCACAACATCAAAACACCAGTAAATGTAATTTACCCTTTTATCTCAACATTCAGAGACGACGCATGCTCTGCGTGTTTTGCATGCATTGAGTGCGTGCATCTGCAAGGTCAATCACACTCACACTCCAAAACTCCAAAACTTTTTCCACTGGTGCTTCCAAACTTATTTGTGGGAGACGTTCACTTCTTCAGGAATACAAATCAACATCTGCTGAAACGAACATCTGCCCGGTCACAACATTCATGTAGTTCTGCAGTAGTGATGCAAGTTACTCACCTGTGTAGTCTCTCGGCATAACGTGAGGCGGATTGGAGGAGAGGGGGGTCATAGTTTCAGTGTTAGACAGAGTTGAGTCTGGTGAATGTAGAAAAAAAAAGCACAAACATACAGTAGAAGAGTGAGATACAGGTTATTAAACAGTCATTTCTCAAGCAAAATTGCCAAACATTGGTTAAACGCTTCTTAAATATGAGGAAATGCTGTTTTTTATTAAGTTTAATATAATTATAAATATTTGGGGGTTTTGGACTATTGGTAGGAAACAAAACTACTTGGAAACCACCTTGTACCCCTTTGAATTTCATGACGTTTTAAAGAATGAATAATGAAAATAACCACTGTTCGCAGAATTCATACAGTCTCTATAACTCTAAACTATAGAGCAGACTGCCTGTTTGCACAAACAGAGCCTCCTTATAAACTCCAGATTTCAGGCTCAACAAAATAGAAGATGACCACAGGTAAAACTCAACTAACTCTATGTCGCTTTCAACACAAGCAGCTTTTCAAAGATAATCTGTTTCCATTCTAAAAATATAATGGTGACGATACCCTCTGTGTCATTTACTGGTTTGCAATGTGGTTGTAATTCTTCCAAACTCACCCAGTGGCTTGTGTTCATCTGAATGGGACAGAGAGTATGGGGGAGGAGGTGATTCTGGAAATACAACAAAAGTTAAGGTTAAGTTAAAGGCCGTATGGTCTAAATGCTAAATTATCAACTGAGAAAAAACTAAAACTACCAAACTAATCATGCCTCACATATTTTAGCTGCTGCATGAGTCTTCTACATTAGTGCTGCCAGCAGATTATGTGAAATGATTACAATTAGTTTGATATGTTGGATCATGAACTTCTTACATATTTGCAAACAAATAACTCTGTCTTTTGTCTCTACGAAAAGCAAAAACAACAATTACAATCTGCCACAAAAAAGCTTTCTTTCCTAAAACACAGCTCAAGATTCTTGTAATCATCAATGAAGAATGTTTAAAATACAAGCTATAGCAACCCAGCTGTTCTATAGCTAAGGGTAATTTAGACCATGTACCTGAATGTAACTGTGCACACTGTAGGCTCCATGCACTATAGCTGTTTTTCATGAGGTAATGTTCATTATTTTGGTTTCTACCTTGCATCAACAGACAATCTTTACTTAAACCTAAGGAGCTATTTCCATTGAGCACATGATGGCATAACTGTACACATATATAGTCTTTCTTTTGAACTCCTAATGTGTATAATTCAACAGATCTAATCTGAACCTGCAAGGTTTCCACTGTATCTTTCTGTTTTTAACGGCATCTTTATGTATTGAAGTGTTTGATTGTTCAGTTTTATCTTTATAAATTTATTTATTAAATTTAAATTTTCAGTGAAGACATTTTTATTCACACACAGGCTCACATGATGATTTCTGTGCAAAAAGCAGCACTGTAAATTATGAGCAATGCAGCTGGGAGAGTCCCGTCAGTCCAAAGTGGACATGGGTTTGCGGCTGCGGCCCCTTTAAGAGCAGAGCCAGTAATTGCCGGAGTCCTCAGTCAGTCAGATACCCAGCGAGTCAGTCTGGCGCCAGCACTATGCAAACTGTATATTATCGGCACTCCTTCACCTAAATAACAAGAGGAGGACCTCCTTGTCAGAGAAAAAAAGAGAGCCTAAGTGCAACTTTAGAGCGACATTCAATTGGATGATGTTAGAAGCAGCAAAGTTTTGCGCACATTTAAATAAATGTGTAATGTGTTTGGAATGTAGAGAGGAAATCAAAGTAATGTTTGACCAGAGTAAAAGCTAGAGTTATTTAACTGGTGAAAATAAATATATAGCGTATAGGCCTACTGAAAAGGAGGTTGAGCAGATGGCTAACATTTTTTTTTTTGCATAAATAATAAAAAAAAAACCTGCAGTAAACATACGTGATATTTATTCTCTGGGGTTTCAGTGTTGCATTATGCTTGAATATAATTGTAAATGTAAGATGGCTTCATCAGTATTAAGTGACCCATAAGGGTGTTCTTTTTTCGCTTGTGACGTTGTTTGCCACTTTAATCGACAATAACAACATTCTTTGGCTGCAGGCAAACGACACTGACTGATTGGAAACTCATTAACGTCATGCTATGTGTTCATAAGGGTAGTATGCCCCCCCACCTCATGAATATGATGGTTAATGTGGTGGCAGTAACACAATGACATGGGTACACTTATAGCTATCTCTATGTCACTGATACATTGCAAGTTTAAAGTTCTTTTATGAGGGGAAAGGTCTGTTGTACATCTACCCACGCACCCCTGCCCCCCCCCCCCTTCCATGTTGATGTCCTTACCTGGCCCACATAACCGGCTGTAGTGATAGGGGTTGCAGCACACCTTTGCGCCGTCCACTGCGCCGAAGCTCTGGCAGTGGCACAGCGTTTTGAGCCGGGCAGAGAGCGGCAGGTCGCTCCAGCGGTACACCTTACACAGGAGATACTGTGGAGAGATGTGATGAGCACCGACCCGCAGCTCAGTGCTCGGCACCATGACACACTCGCTGGGTATCCCTCCTTTGGTCTCTACAGCCTTCACCAAGGTATCCAGAGATCTCTCCTTGAGTCTTTTCAAAAAAGCATGAGCAGTGCCCGCGAGTTCCTCCTCCAGCCCTGCGTGCCTCGGTGCGCACTGACAAGCGCCCCCTCCGTCTTTTCTCGGGGCCCAATAAGGGCTCCGAGGTCTGACATCCCATTCCCCAAACAAACAACACGTCACCGTCCTACCGTCGCCCTCCTGTCCCCGCCGGGAGCCTCTGTGCACCGGGACGCACATGGCATCCCGGTCATCGTCAGGCTGCTCCTCTTCCTCCCTCTCCGCGCTCTCAGTCAGGTCTCCAGCCTCCGCCGTGTGTCCCGGAGCCGGGTCAGTGTGTGTCACCGACCGCTGCTCATGTCTGTGGAGCTTTCCTGAGTGTCTGCCACACGGACCGTTCCGTCCTCCGTCACCTCGTCTGCTTCCATCCCGCCCGTCGCTCTCGGTGACCAGACGGCTTCTCCAGAGTCGCCGTACAAGACCTGAGCGTTTCGACTTGAACATACGACAACCTAGACAGTTTTGGATGTGTCCTGTCGGCCCCGTCCGGGTCTCGGGAGATGCCACATCGATTTACACTCGTCGCGCAAGTCCGGGGGTTTGTGCACGGTGCGCACAACATGCGCAGCCGGTGGTCACCGTGTTCTGGCTCTCCCGCAGCATTAGAAAGTAATATTCAATCATGCGTTGCGTTAAACATCCCTACACGTCTAAAGAAGGAGAAGGCTAACACACAGTCACTGCTCAGTGACCTGCTGCTGCCAACTCAATTAAGCCACAACTTTTGCAAGCCCTCTCTCAAAGCCTTCCACACTGCAACACTCTGGAGACCCCGCACACAACTCACAAACCATAGTTAGTCCACTCGAGGAGCAGGGTCAGTTTACATGAACAAAAAGAGCATCAGAAACATTAATCCACAAGGTTTCCACAGTTTCTCCTTGAGTTTAGTGAAGCCCTTGAACCGTAAAATCCTTCCTTCACCCGATATAAATCCTCACAACACTGAAACTGCGATGATTTCTGTCGCTGGTGGAAGCAATAATCCCGCTGCAGAGTCCCGGGGTAAAGCAGAGATGGTCGGGGACTCCAGTGCCAAACTCCGGGACGGATTCCGTGCTGAGAAGTTGTTTTAAAGAGAGCTGGAATTACTCCACTCTCCACTCCCCTGCAAGTCTTTTTTGGACGCACACACACACACACACACACACACACACACACACACACACACACACACACACACACACACAGGCGCAAGCACACACGCTCCTGCACACACTAGAGTCAAGCAAGACAAAATAAAACCAGGTTTATTTGACTATGATTTTCAAAATAAAACCCTAATGGTGAACTTTGATGGAAAGGTTGGTTTGCAGCATTGTTGATCTTTAGGTAAATGCCTACTTTTATAGAGCTGTTTCTGTGCTGTGGTTCGCACTGAAACCAGATTGATACACATCATAGATTGTGGAGTGATAGGTAGGCCTAACTATGCAGCTGTTTGTAATCAACCTTTTATTATTTTTTATATGAGAAAGGGCATAGTCCGTTTAAAGATTGGTCTGTTGTTGCTAATCACAGATCAGTCTAAGTTTTTTTTCTTGAGGGACAAGGGGAAGACATAAAAAAAATGTAGAAACTGGGTCAAGGGAGCAAGTGAGGAGTTTAGCTGCAGTATCACCTTGAGGGTAATAGGTGAAAGATTCTGCATTGTGTTCACGGTGGAATGATGATGCTGTAGGGGTAGAGACAGGCCAGATCCATTAGTTTGTGAAATTGTCAGAGACATTTTCCTGAAAGAAGGTGGCAAATTCGTGACATTTGGTTGACGGGTGAAGTTCGGCAGGAGTTGATCTTGTGTCTTCTTGATCTTGGGGTTTAGTTGTTTGCCAATATAGAGAATAGAAGTTGAGCATTGTTTCGGTTTTCATGTGTTATCTGAGAGATGATGGTCTTGAGAGTTTCATTTCTTTGTTATTGCTCTAAAGCACATTTTTAAAGATTTCAAGGTGAACCAGCAGTTTGATATCATCATATACGCTTATTCGTGGATCAGACTGCATTGTCATGTTCAGGGAGCAAGGTCATGTTATAAAAAAAAAGGTAACATCTGGAAGGGATATAACTCTTATATGTAACCAGTTCTTTTTCTTTTGTGATCCAAAAGCCTAAACCGATATAAATGAAACTACAAAATACACAAGTTACTTTGGAAAGAGGTTGAAGCATTTTATCTTGAAAAAATAGATGTGGTAAGAGTTTATTTTGAAGATCTATAATATCCCAATGATGTATTGGGAAGTTTACATGTAGCCTATGTTTGTTATTAAGGAAAACAAGATTTAGCTTTGTTTAAACCAAAGCAAATATTCAAAATTCACCACATATGTTAGATTGTTTCCTTGCATGTGGACACATTCCTTGTTTCTTTTATGTTCAACTGAACTGCTGTAACTGACTAAATGACTATTATAGGAGCAGTGTACCATTGGAGGAGACCCCATTACATTTCCCCTACATTTAACAAGTGCACAATGATCTTTCCAGGAAACATATACAAAAAAGGTAAACGTTTAATTTTTTACAAAACTTAACACAATGCTTTTATTTTGAAACCCAGATCACTGAGCATCCCTTGTAATTCTGTCCAGTCTCTCTCTCTCTCTCTCTCTCTCTCTCTCTCTCTCTCTCTCTCTCTCTCTCTCTCTCTCTCTCTCTCTCTCGGGGCCCCAGAGGAAAGCTCTGGAGCCATTGGTTGATTCCCGCCATCATGTGCCAGTCTAGACACTTTGGCTGCATGGGAGCCGCACTGATTGTTGCGCAAACACGCGGTTTCAAGTTTCTTAACTCTTAAAGACGCAACATCCTGCTCTGCTCGAACTGGAAACGTTGTGGTGATCACAGGGAAAATCACATTGATCATTCATGGGTGAATATATAGATGATAATAGGTAGTCGACATAGGCCTTCATGTAAATGTGCACATGCTGTATAAAAAAGGAAAACACCCCCAAAATTCATAATAACAACAACAGTAATAATTATATAGACTAACACAATAGGATTGATAGATGATGAGATCCATGTGTTGACTTAGGCTTTATACAACTGTGAAGGACTCACTTGTGACAATATTTCAGTGAAAATCTGTTTTTTAACCCCACTGCATGATGGTTAGGGTTATTAGCTCCTTTGCACAATAACAATACAATTACAGTATTATTTATGACGAGTAGTCTACTTTTACATGTGAGAATTGTGTAAGACTTTGGCACTAAAGGTGTATTAATCAATTATAATATTACTATGATATTATAGTTATAATAAAGGATTTAAATACCATTTCAAGGCTCCTCCTGTCCTCCTGCATTGCTCCCAATGATCAGGTCAGCACCTTGCATAGTCAGTGAGTGAGTGAGTGAGTGAGTGAGTGAGTGAGTGAGTGAGTGAGTGTGTGTGTGTGTGTGTGTGTGTGTGTGTGTGTGTGTGTGTGTGTGTGTGTGTGTGTGTGTGTGTGTGTGTGTGTGTGAATTGGTGAATGAGAGGCAAATTGTAAAGTTGGGTATACAAATGCATCCATCTATTTACAGAAAGAGGTTAAACTACAAACCCCGACAGCCAAAATATGGACTGTACACACAGAGTTTAGTAGAGGGAGCTATTGAACCTTACCAGCAAAGAGCACAGGGGGTAGACAGGGGTAAACAGGGTATCCCCAAGGGGCATCATGCCAGTCCTCCCACTGCCCGTCTCTGTGCCAACGTGTCTGCCTCCCCCCCTGGCATTTTTACAATGCTACAAGTGTTGGTTGAAGTGGATGTTACCTCCTTAGGATTAGCACAGTCTTCCTGGTGGGTGACCATTCACATCTTATATCAGAAGAGTTAACCCTGCGTGTCAGTGGCATGTCCAGTTACAGAATGTCTGCTGTGTATCAGGACCAGGACTCTACTGGGGTATGTGGGGGACGACAGAGCTGGCTGAAGACGTGGGAGTCAAGTTACAATGACAGCAGGAGAGAGTCGAGGAAGAAGAGTAGAGCAGTGCGTGTGTGTGTGTGTGTGTGTGTGTGTGTGTGTGTGTGTGTGTGTGTGTTTTGTGGCTGCAGAGGGCACCTGTTCAAAATGTGTTTCCCTGTGTAACTCAATCGGATGCAGAGATGCAGACAGGGAAGTGTTTTGGAAGAGCTTCGTCCAGAGTTGAATGTTTAAGTGGCTGCATGAACACCACTGGGACTCACAGCCCCAGGAAATGTGATTTATTAGTCTTTGAAACAATTTATAATCATATTTTTCTTTTTTTTTTTTTTTTTACAAATAGATCACAGACTCATGCAAAGTTCAGGAGGCCATCACACTGGTGTTGTTTTCTATACATTACTGTTTTCTGTGTATTAATACAAAATGAAAAGAAAAAAGTGAGGTGGGGGTTATTACTTTAGCGGAGACAAACACATAAATCAAAGTGGGTGTAACATACATTACTAGTATAGTCAACCCTCAGTTGCACAGCAAGATGTCAAAGTGGAAACACAGCAGGCTTATTACCAGGTCAGATGTGACAAGAAAGGCTGGATGCATTTTTATAATACTAATATTATACTAATAATAACTTTCTATGTAGTAAACCTAAACACAGTGATATCAAAACTCATAATAAGTAGGCTACACTCACATAAAGCAGGCAAAGAAAATCTTTAACAGGAACATTTTGAACGAACTTTGGGATCTGATTGTATCATATTGCCCTATCGTTAAAACAAAAAGCATTAATGTGTTATAAATTCAACTGGAAAACTATGTAATAATAACAGCAGCAGCAATGACGTCAAAAGGCCCAACCCAAAGTCTAACCAAGTGGTAATTAATGTGAGACAGCATGGCATGAACCTGAACAATATTCCCTCCCTATCACATCCCTATCCTCTGGCAATTCCGGTATGCATTCATGGACAAATACAGTTCCCACAGTGTGCAATAGAATAAGTGTGTACATAGTGAGTGGCTAATGTACATAGAGACAAAGTGCAATACATTTACATTATTTCCAGAAAGAGCAATACAGAATCATGTGCAATAAAATAATTATGGATATAAAGGCCACTGTGCAATCTACTACAGCAATTGGATTTCATTCTTTTTACTCAACGTCTTTCCTGTATATTCTTATTCTATACTGTATACTGTAATACTGTAATAGTAGCCTATTATTTTGATGTTTCTGTATGGCTCTGCGCCTGCTTGGAAATGCAACTGTAATTACGTTGGCGACAATGACAGTAAAGCTCTCTTAAATGAGCTGAATCTTGAATCAATAGTCAGGGAACTGTTGAGTCTTCATCACTAAAATTCAAAGAGGACAAACTGGCCGGCTGACCGGAGGGACACTGGTTATTGGACACTTGAGAAAAAGCAATAGTCTGTGCAGCCAGACCATCATTGAATTTCATGTTTACTCATTATTACTGTTCTGTGCGCATTGATTCACTAAACAGAAACAGAAGATAAATAGGGGAAGAAGAATAGAAGAAGATGAGAAGCATAGCATTCATTCAATAAAATAAAGAGCTTAGTGCAAGATGTACTCAATATGTGATCACAAATGTTCTTTAGAAGTATTTTTTGAATATTTTATGTTTTTATTTGATACAGTAGAGATGACATGAAATGAGGGGTCAAGGGTCACCTGCTGGAATTGAACCAGGGACACAAATTTCTGATGAAAGTATTGATCTTTGTAATATTGGAACTATTTTTGCTTTGCACTACCATACACTCACCAATGCTTAGAAGGCTTTCAAATTTAAACATGTTTAGAGACCTTGCTGTGGATTTACTTTAACAAATAGTCCCTATGGGCGCCTAGTTAGCTCACCTGGTAGAGCAGGCACCCATATATAGAGGTTTACTCCTTGACGCAGCGGCCATAGGCTCGACTCTGGTCTGCGGCACTTTGCTGCGTGTCATTCCCCCTCTCTCTCCCCTTTCAAGTCTAAGCTGTCCTGTATAGATAAAGGCCTAAAATGTCAAAAAAAAAATGAATAAATAGAAATAGTCCCTATAAAAACTGTTCACATTCTGTGGGATTACGTGTCTATGTTTGTGGAGTTACAGTATCTTTGAAAAGAGATTGTTGCTGTTGAAATTTGTAAATGTAATTCTCAAAAAGCTCTGAGCACCATCAGCAAATTTCTATTAACTTCATTTGGATTGGATTAGAGGCAGATCATTCAAAACCTGAACAAATAAAACCACCAACTAGGTGCATGAGTAAAAAACAGTATGAAAATATGTTTTTGTTTTGAATAATTTGGGTGAACTGACCCTACCACCGAATCTGTGTCGGTTCAGCAATTGTTACTGACGCCATGCAAAAACACGTCCTGGTTGCGTGTGTGTTGGTGATAAGGTGTGCATGTGAGTGTGTTGTTAGTGTAGGAAGAGGGGGGTGGTGGTGTACGAAGGTTGGTGGGAGAGTAGACAGGGTGTCCGGCACCAAACCACCTCCCAAAATAAACTCAGCCCCTGCGTCTCTGTGTCTGTCCAGCGGCAGACCCATGGGCTCCCAAAGCTCCAGCAGCAACAACAGCAGCCGCAGCAGCAGCAGCAGCAGAGAGGAGTCTGGGGCCCGGCGGCCTGTCACAGGAACAACATGTCATCAGCTTCATCGCTCCCCTAATGGCTCTCCTCTAGACCAGAGACAGTAAGTTGCTCCACCAAGGCGGCAGTTCACTCTGCACTGGCACACACACAGACACTCACATGCGTACATAAACATTCATGCACGCACAAACACTGGCCAACACCGGAGAGACTAGGAGGCCCCGTTATGAAAACATGCAGCAGTGCTGGAGATAATGTCTAGCCAGACCTCTGGACTCACGCCAGGCTGCCCTCTTGATCTGACATCCATAGGAATCTCGGCACCAAAACTCTGCCAAGGGTTAAGAACATCAGCCAGCTAAATAATGTATCTGTTGGGAGCTGATCCTGACTTAAATGAATAGCTCAACATTTTGGGAAACACACATATTTCATAAACAAATGCAGAGAGTTAGATTAAATTGATACCACTCATACGTGCCTGTTGAAAATCAAGCTACAGCTAGCAGCCGGGTAGCTTAGCTTAGCATAAAGACTGGAAACAAGTAGAAACACAAACCTGGCTCTGACTGATTAAAATCAACACCTTCCAGCACCACTAAAGCTCACTAATTAAAGTTATATCTTTTTTGTTTACTCATACAAAAAACAAAATTATGAATTAATCATCAGTCAGAAGCAAAGCTGTTACTTAGTAGTCTTTATGCTAAGCTAAACTAACCAACTGCTGGCTGCAGCTTTATATGTAGCACACAGACACGAAAGTGGTATTGATCTTCTCATTTAGCTCTCGGCAGGAAAGCGAACAAGCATATTTCCAAAAATGTTGAACTATTACTTCAGACACATGCACAAAGGACACAGCATGGGAGATGTATTTTTTTGTTTCTGGACGATGCTAAGTTGAATTAATATTCAGCCTAGTACCAAAATATTCAGCCTGCTTGTTTCTTAATGTCACAAGTCGCCTGAACTGCTTTCCTTGTTAACAGTTCTCAGTTCAGCAGAACACACCCATCCCCGTCTGCCGGACTTCTGGCACCAGAGAGGGCGTAATCAGGCCTCTCTCTGCCCTCTCACTCACAGTTCAGCTCTAATGCTCCACCATCCCTTTGAAACTGCACTCAGCTACCCTTTCAATGAATTTCCATGCACTTTTTTTTCAAGGGCCACATATTTATTTTCTTTCCCTCTTTTTGCAGTTCTGACTCTTCTCACGCTCACCACTGGAGCTAGGCGAGCCGCTGGCTCCACTAGTTAGCTCATTAATCACTCTTCTCCTCTTCCCCTCCGTTCTGAGAAACAGAGTCACTAATTAATGGAAAGCACTTTATGACAGAACATAGGGGTTTCCTGGAAATTAACCATTAATCCAGACTTCCATTATAGGTCTAATAGCATGAGGTGGGCGGGGATGGATGGGTTTGAAATAGAGGAAAAGGGTGATAGCATTAACACCACGGTAGAAACAAGAGCTGTGTAAAGAAAATGTGTAAAAGCTCATTAATGTTGATGCAAGAATCAGCCAAGTTAACAACTGTGCAGAATGATGTATGATGGATGTTCAAAGACACATTTCAGATTATTTAGGTGTTTATTATGTGCAGACTCACGTGTTAACTATTTTGGGGCTTTTATTAGATAGATATAACTAAAGAGAAACTAGGATAACATGCAGTACAGTTGTCTGAACTCACCCAAAACATTGTAATTACATGCCATGTGCCACAGACCATTAGGCCATTAATCATTATCATTGGATGCATCATATTTCCTCATGTCTACCAGAGTCGCTGGAAATTGTTCAGCATAAATTCCCCTCGATTTGATATCCTATTACACTTCGAGGTTTTGCAATATCCTTCCTTGTCAACCAGCTCATTGGACACACTGTTGCTAGAAAACACATTTGCTTTCAGGCTACACCATAGCGTTCAAGAATACATTTTGATATCAGTTTGACAAACAGCTTTTTTGGCAGAGTCTGGAGCAGCGTATGAGCTCAGGATTTAAGATCTGATGTAAATCTGTTGGTCTAAATTTAAAGTAAACACAAAAATGCCCATGCAGCCAGAAATATGCTCTGTAGTACTCAAGCTGACACGATGTTTCCCATCTAACTATTACTGTTTGCAGTTTCTCTGAGACAAACAGGCAAAGAACCTACCTGTCATCCAATTATTATACAATCTCATGTCTTTCGGAATCAGGATGCTCACTTTATATGCAAAATCGAAAATACTTGTGTCTTTTGCTGAACCAGAGTCACAAACCACATTCATTCATGGAGTTCCAGTCAGTCCATACTGTAGCTCCTTGGGCAAATCAGACACCAACACCTTTTCCTGGGATCCTCATAAAGCTGGGTCTGGATTTGGTAAGGGCCAAGGTTGTAGGGCATGAAAATTGTGCGTTTGTTTACTTTCACAGTATTGTATTTTGTTTAGACTTCCATTGGGGGGAACAGTATTTAAGAAAACAAGGAAGGAAACGGGATGAAAACAAAGGAAGAGGAAGGGAACCCAGTATGATGGAGCCTGTCCCTCACTGATCTTGGTTCAGCCGGAGTCATGCGGACAGTGGCACCACCGCTGCAACTAATGGCTGTGGTCACTCATGGAGGACCTTTTATTTCTTTTTTTAAAATGAAAGCACAAACAACATAAAGTAATGAATGGAGGCAGACTTGATGTGGCCTGTTTTAGTTGTTATCACAACTTAAAATCAGTCAGTGATACTCATTGAGGTCAAGTGCAGAGGAAGAACATGTATTGGAGAGTTTACAGATTAGTGGGTGCATCACATCACTGGATCATGCGATTATAAACTGCAGGGATGTCAATGCTTTGTTGTGTGCTATTTTATGGCATTTTACGCATTCATTAGACAGATTACAGCAGAAAGATGACAGGAAATGAGAAGCCAGAGAGGGGGAATTACATGCACCAAAGGTCCACGGCCAGATTTGAATAGGGACATTGTGGTGGTCAGCACCTTCACACAAGGCTGCAAGGGTGCCACTGTTCGGTGCTGCTTTTAAAGTATAAGCAAAAACACTTAAATACATAATTTATGTACTGTGGCCCAACATTATGGTTGTTAGCAGTGCAAGTTACTCAGAAAGTGTAATATATTACTCTTTACATATTTCTCCTTAAAAAAGTAATAATATTACTTTACTCATTACTAGTACTAAAAGTAATTAGCTACGTTACTCGTTATATTACTACATTACTTTCGCCCCCCCCACACACACACAAAATAATAATAATATGCAAATAGCATATGCTATCATTTTTCACCTGCTGATCCATGGCTGATCTATGGTCAGTGGTGTGAGCAGGGACACTGCAAGGGGCGTGGTCTATTTGCATATTTTCTAAACATTCAGCTTTACAATTAACAGTTAGATTCAACATGTACATTTAACATTTAGATTTACAGTTACAGTTACCATTTAGAGTCAACATGTACATTTAACATTTAGATTTAACATTTACAGTTAACATTTAGATTTAACATTTAGATTTAGATTTAGATTTAGCCTTTAACATTTAGATTTAACATTCAAGTTAAGTTTTGACATTTAGATTTAATATTTAGATTCAGCATTTAACTTTTTATTTTACTTTTATAAACATGTTATTGACAATATAAAATGTTTTTTTTTTTACGCAAATTTCTGTCTTAAACGGAGAAAAATTAGCTAAATGTGAGGAAAGTGAGCTAACGCCACACAAACACTTTTGAGATAGGACAGAATACCAAATTAAGGACAGAAGTGCAGAAAAGCCAGACATACAGCAACAACATGCATGTAAGACTCATCGAATAAATTTGCACATTATTGAAATATGTAGTATCACAAGAGTTTGGAGAGAATTGTGACTCTGTGTGTGCAAGTTATTACAAACTCAGAGTGTGAATGTAACACCTTTCTCTGTGTACCATGAATTATTTATGATCCATTTAGTTCCAGAGCAGAACATTCATCATTAACTTGACATTTCTGCACTGCATCTTCTGATTAGTTTGTCCAAATACATGTATCCACAAATTAAGCACTTCATGTAAATGAGGTGTCTCTAAATCAAGAATAACGTTAATCTAATCCTCACAGTCTCAGACAATTGAGTATTTAATCAGGAGATGGCAGCTGCATGGGGTTGCTTTAGCCAGCAACTTTTGTACAAAACACAATTTGTTATGCCTTCAAATTCAAAACCTTTCCAGTGATGACCTGGCAGACAACGGCCTAACAACTTAACTTAATCTAGACAGCCTAACAAGGCTGAACTGAGAATAATGACTAAAATAAACCATGAGATCCTCAGGATGTTTTAGTCATGATGTTCATGATTTTCAGAGTCCAGGTTGAAATCAAGGTCGGCTAGTACTGCCTTTGTTTTAAAATCTCACTATAACCCCCATTTTTGGAGAATTGACTGAAAAATATTTGTTTGTTGGTTACATGATAGTGCTTTTTGATGTAACTTGATTTATTTATTTGATAGCAGACAGAAAGACTGGAGACATTGAAGGAAATAGAGAGAGACGACGGGGTATGACTTGCAACAAAGGTCCCTGGCAGGAGCGTTGCGCCAAACCATACGACCACATAGGTCATTTGTTCCTATACCCTTTAATACGACCCATAGGAGCCTTTTGATTAATTAGAGCCCTTGGCGGTGGCAGGAAATATGACCTTCAAGAGCATTTTCCGTTCTCATATCTTAACTTAATGGTCGCTGTTTAAAACATGTTGTAAACGTTGTGAAATGGTCGCAGTTTGGTTAGGTTTAGGCACAAAAACGACTTGTTTATGTTAAAAAAAAGATCATAGTTTGGGTTCAAATCAGTACATTTGTTACGTTACTTCACTTCCATGCATAAGTACATGACATAATTACGCATGTGACGTAGAATGTGACATAGTTCTGTTTCTTAAGTAAAGTTAAAATAACTCGCCGTCTACTTTTATTTCCAAACAGATTTTCAAACAGGACACGGAAACCGGTCTCCTGTGTGAAAGTCCTGTGTTTGTTTGACACTTCCACCTCACCTGTCTCCCACGCTCAACAAACTTTCTGAGTCTCAATATTACGTTACATGACTTCCTGCTTTGCCATAATAATGACTACGGCCAATAGAGGGCGCCGCCTAACAATAAACGTAAATGCGTCATAATTGCTGCTTGTACAAACGACGGGATGGGATGGGATTGTTTTCCAGGGGAGGACATGAGGAGGTCTTGATTATTGACATGCATCATTACTTCACTAATTAAACAAAAATATCCAATCCGTTCGTTACATTGTGAGAAAATGTAGAGGGAGTACTCAGAGATTTGGGTGTGGTAGCGGCTAATGTAGCATTGAGTTGCTGGCCTCAAGCAGAGATAAGGACCGGGCTACAGAGGTCTGGTAAAAACACTTTTTTCTATCTCCACACTGTTAGCCCAAATTAGTTAGTGAAAACGCGCCTTAAAGGAACACGCCGACTTATTGGGAATTTAACTTATTCATCGTAACCCCCAGAGTTAGACAAGTCGATACATACCCTTCTCATCTCCGTGCGTGCTGTAATGCTGTCTGATGGCTCCAGTGGCATCAGGCCAGCACAGAACATGCAGATGAATGGTTCCAGCAATCCTACTGCTCCGAATAAGTGACAAAATAACGCCAACATGTTCCTATTTACATGTTGTGATTTATAGAGTCACAGCGTGTACAAAAAAGAACGTAACATGAGACACAGCCGTCTTCTAACTGTAAACAAACCGGGAACTATATTCTCAGGCGGAAGAATATAGTATTTGGGCGGAGTGATATGCTCGCAGCAAGCCTGTCTGAGAATATAGTTCATGTAACATGTAAATAGGAACATGTTGGCATTATTTTGTCACTTTTGTCACAATTTGGAGCAGTAGGCTAGTTGGAACCAGTTACCTGCAGGATCTGTGCTGGGCTAAGCTAATGCTGGAGCCGTCAGGCACCGTTACAGCACACACGGAGATGAGAAGGGTATGTATGGACTTGTCTTACTCTGGGGGTTACGGTGAATAAGCTAAATTCCCAATAAGTTGGCGTGTTCCTTTAAACCATCTAAGTTTTTACACAAGGTGAAACTTAACAGGTCAAGTTGTATTAACAGAACGGTACGTTTATGCAGTAGAAAAATCAATTACATTAGTAGTCATTACTAAAAATCATTAGTAAACTTAAATTACTTTTTTCTGGAGTCATGTTGTCTAAAATAAGCATGTTAGATTAAAATGCTAAGAAACAAGCAAATTTAAAACATTTGGTTACTTATCACTATTAAGAAACAATCTGTTCTTACAGAGTTTTTCTCCCCTTATGACAATATATATTTAAGAGAAATATATTCAAAACATTAGTTAGTAAAAAAAACAATCATCATACAGAAGATTGAAATTTTCAAATTTATTGTGCAGCATGGCAAGTTCCAGTCAGCAGACCGAGTCACTGATTTCCAATCAGACAGTGTTTGACACGGAATGCTTTCTCCCTGCCCAGACCCCATCAGTCCCCACCCCACCCGATGGTACAACAATAAATGTAAATAAACACACTAAATCACTAAAAACTAAATCAACCATACAAAACAAAAACCCAGATAAAATAAATGCACACCCAAAACCTTAACAGAACATTATTAGAACACACGTTAACTAGGACAGAGCCCGCTCAAAACCTATTTTTTTTCTTCCCGTGAGCCTTTGCACCGCTTCAGCGCAGAATAGTTCAAATGACCCCCACCCCTCCCCTATAGAAACTTAACATCCTTAGTTATCTCTGCTTAACATGATCTGTGCACTGCATACTTCAGGATAATTATTACAAACACTTACTGTGGTTTAGTAATGAATATGGTTTTAAACAAAACATGAAAGAATAAGTAGTGACCACTAAAACGTTTAATTACAACTAAATCTGGGTTTTCAGTGTACACCCCCAGAGTTATTTCATTTTCCAACTTGTAGTCTTCAGCCCGAACCAACACTGACTCAAGTGACATGACATGAGGCAATTTTGTCCTCTGGAGCCACAAAAGGCTTTTTTAACGTTTAACGTTTGTCACATATATAATAATACCCCTCAAGACCTGTAAACAGACTTTAATGTGCAAAAATGGTGGAGTTCCACCTGTAAAGTACTGAGTACTTTACAAGTAGAAGTACTAGTAAGCAGTACTGACTTTGTTTTTGGATGTAGCAAATGACTAAGTGACGTGTAAAACATTAACTTTTTGTCACCTTATATTTAGTTTAATAATAATACCAGACCGTCTAAACAAGGTGTTGCCTTACACTGATGGCCACACTTTGGCAGCAGAGCTAGATGTTAACTGCAATATAAAAGTGTGCAGTATTATTTTTAACTTATGTAACAGCTAGACGACAGCATAGATCATTTTCGGGGAGGTGTTTATGTGAAGACACCTAATTCATCTTGAAATATGTTATAGTCCAAAAGCAGAATATGTTCCAGAAAAACTTTCTTAAATGAATCTGCTAATAGCTGCAGCATATTAACAGATGAGACATTACATCTCTGGTTTTATTGATTTGTCTTCAGCTGGTGACAAACCGGAGCTGATGACCGGCTGGCAGGGGACAAAGTGAGATGATAAACAGAGGTGACAATCTCTGAGGACGGTGGACTATTTGCCACCAAGTCTGATGCTCAAGATGCATTCACACACTCACACACACACACACACACACACACACACACACCAAATGGGGCAGGAATTTTTCACAGCTTCCTTTTAAGGCCATAGGAGCTGTGAATGCTGCCTGGCCAGTGTCCTCTTTGTGCTTAAGGATGATGCTGGAAATAGTGATGCTTATTTGTTGCTAATTAGCTAAAGAAAAAAAATAATAATAAAGATGTGTTTGTCTTGTACTAATACCAGCCACTCCTTCCTTCACTGCAACCCAAACTGTGAGAAGTGTTTGGGTCAGTTTAGTTTGAGTCAAAACAAGGTAGAAACAGAGCAGAGATTATGAACTTGACTACACCCACTGCTCAGCCAAACACACTCAGAGAGCACTGATTCTGTTTACACAGTGGAGGCTAAATGTTCAAGGGAACACACTCTGCATCACATGTAATTGCTTGTGATTCTCTCTCTTCACTTCAACGACTGGGAGCGCTGTAGTTCAAGGGTCAAAGGCTCGACTGTTGCCCAAATGCGCCCCAATTTCCTGTTTTGTCTGGATCTGTGAGTGTAAAGGGATCACAAATGTTAGGGCCATGTTCTGCTGGAGCCAATGAGACAAAAGGCTCCACTTCAGCGGATTCCTTCTCTGCTTTCTATCTTAGATTAAATGGTTTACGTTAACTTGTAAGCATTTATTCTACTCTCACTGGTAAAATGGGTTTAAACTGTACATACAAAGCCTGAAAATGGAATGCAGCTTCTCCCTTCTCAACTCCCCTCCTTCATCTTGTCAGGATGAACCCTTTTTCACTGCCATGATAAACAAGAACCTCTCTCTCCCACTCTTTTTCTTTTCTCTCGATCTTAAATCAGCAACCAAGACAGGGACTCTCATATGCAGCAATATATTTTAGGAGATACCTCTCTGTTCTGTGTTGCACCTCAAAGTAAAGGGAAAAAGGGAAAGTTTGCATATGAAAAAACCTTAAAAGTTTTTTTTTCCAGCCACAAGTTACATTTTTTCGAAGCTTTTACTGGGCAGTTTCTAAGCAGACAATAGGTTGAGATAAACATGTTAAATCCCCCTTTTCTGCACATCTTCCTACAGCCAGAAAAAACAAAGTATTTATGTGAGTTTTGAGGGGGTGGTGCTAGATGCAAGTGAATGGCCCCAGTGCTAAATTACACTGCAACATGGTCCCTCTCAAAGCCCACATCTGGGATTGGCCCTGACAACTGGATGCCGTGCTGCTCTAATTTTGGTTACTTTGTTTATAACCCTATAATAGAGACAGTATAGGACCACAGGGCAGGAATGAAGGAGGGCAGGACACAGGCAAAGTAAAAGCAGTCATTTAGAAAAAAAAAAAAAGCTTCTTGGGATTTCAGAAAGAGCATAAAGTTTAAAGTGAAAAGAGCTGTTTGAATATATTAAATTAAAGTAAATGCCTTGCTGTTTTTGTTTCCCTTTAACATGATTCACACCATCACAGTGATTCCTCTTCAAACCTGAACACTGCAGGTTGTAGCTTGTTAAGGTTGGGTAAGCATGGATGTAACAATAATGAGAAATCTGTAATTATATTGGGAGCAGATCTGGGCTTTACCAGCCCACTCAGTCTCTTTGGAGTCTGAGCATGAACATAATCACTGAATACACTTTGTCAAAACTGGATAGAAAGAATAAAGTCACTTAGTAGACTTGATAATAAACAACATTTTCCCCTTGAGGACAAGGCTCAATTCACCGGATGGAAACAGAAAAGTGGTTGGCATTTCTTCAGTATTTGGGGATTAAATTGTCATCTAAGAGCTGATTTGTCAACTCTAATCTTAAATCTCTAATCTCAAATATGTGCGCAGTTTAAAAAAAACAAACAGGTGCTGACGTTGAAATGTTGCAGCCAGTAACTGATGCTCCTAGACTGTATTTAAAATAATAATTTATAACAAACTGCTTGCTGTCCTCTTAAAGCCTGAAGCTGCCACATCATTCAGGAGGCTGAAGTGCTCACGTCTTTAGAGCAACTGAATTAAATGTAAATTCTAATACAGAGCAGGAAATAAAAAACAAATTCCTTTAAAAGGTTAAGGTGTTGTTTTGTGGACTTGTAGCTTAAATCAAAACATGTCACTGTCAGGTGAAAACTGTTCTGTTCTCAGATGCAAATTGAAGGACTGCAGGACTCTTTATGGATCGAGAACATCCTCTCAAAACACATTATAGTCAGTAATTTAAAACTATACTAGTGCTGAAACAATGACTCAATTAATCAATCAACAGAAATTAATCAACAATAGTTTCGATAATCAATTATTTGTTTAATATTTAAGAAAAGTAGCCTAAATAGAATATTTTTGGATTTTGGTCTGTTAGTTGGACTGAATAAAAATTACGGCAACAACCGCTACTCGCTGTCCTCTCTACCCAACTGACACACTTTCTCGGCTTAAAATTACGGCAACAACCGCTAAAAACAGCACAAACTCACGGTTCTCTCTACCCGATTTACAGCCACCCTTTCTCGGCTTAAAATTACTCACCGTTTGTCGGCTACGGCCGCTGAACAGGCTACACGTTATAAACAGCCGTGGCCCACTTGCCTGGTCCTCTGGTAACGTTAGCAGTTATGGCGTGTTAGCATGGCGGTGTTAGCCTGGACCAGTCGGAAGCACTTTACTGGCTGTGTCTCAGTTGTTTTTGGGAGTAACCAACTCGAGTACGCTATATAAATCAATGCGAGTATACAAATGTTGAAATGACATAAATTGCCCGTCCTTCGTAGCCATGATAAATTAGCCTGAAGCTAATGCTTAGCTACCTGTTCAGGAGGAAATCAGCCAATTCGGCGTCCTTTTGGGCTCTAATCTGTCTCCATCTTTCAAATACATCTCCAATATTTACCCGGAGTTTGTTACTTCTCTGGTCACGCAACTGTTAGAAACATACCAAGTTTTTTTTTTTATAAGTCGGGTAGAATCTATCTCCGTGGATCCAGTTTGTTTGTTTGCTGCTTCCATGGCTGTACTACAGCTGTAGCACGCTGAGTTTGCGTTTTTACAGGTTTATGTCTGAGCAACAGAACTGAACTAAGCATTTTCCCAAGATAATTATGTTACATTTCCTATTAGAATTACATTATAACCCCTTGCAGTAAGTAAGGCCTAGCCATTTTAAAAACCAATGTGTTTATTATGCTCCAAAGATTTCATTAGGGCACCAAAAGCAAATGTTAGCCACCTGGGACAATTGAAAATAATTGCTCAATACTTTAAGCCATGACTGAAGGCATAACGTTAAGAAAACACACTGAAAAACTTCTTGAAACACATATGATCAACCCCACATAATGGAGAGATTTCTTTTTATTGCAAAAAAGTTATTTTCCTATTAAAACTTGAACAGAACAGAACCAGCTGTGTCATGAAGGATCACTGATGAATTCTGTTACATTAGAGACATTTTGAAAAATAAAGTTAAGTAAAGATAAAAGACATGCCATGAGAAACGTGGCATGGACAAGTGACTCATTTTAGCCACTATATTGCGTGGAACACTTGATGTAAACCTGCAGGGGGCAGTGTGACAGGATTGTGCAACATCAAAAACTCTTAAATCTCTGTATGAGGATTAATGATATATGGACCGTGACATTATCGAAATAGGGAACATTTAATTTCATAAATTTGGGAGAAAATCAGATTACAGGAGAAAGCAGAAGGAAAACAAGATTCCACGCTATCAGATTTGGATTGAGTTTAATTTAATAACAAAATTTATTTATGAATAACTTATGAGTTCCTCGCTATCTGTATATTAGATTCTGTGTATAAAAATACTGCTCCGTCTGCCCTGCAGCATCAGAATCTATTTGTCTGTCTGCGCTCTTGTCTTTTCTGCTTCTTCTCATTCACTTCCTCTGATGCCGGCTGGCTTTCTGCCGTAAACCAGGGGCCCAGGAGGTTCACCCACAGCAGGTGGACAGCTCGGGCCGGGGCCTGACACACACACAGACACACACACACACAGAGACACAGAGACACAGACACACAGACACACAGACACAAGATAAAATTATGAAGTATGAGAAAAGCAGAAAAGGAAAGGAATCAGGCAGGAAAATAAAGGATTTATCCGGGAAGCTGGACACAGAACATCCTCTTACCAGCAGCCAAAGATACCAGAAATAAGAGGAGATTGTGCTGAGCACTTGAACTATGGCTGTGAGCAGGATGACATCCTTCAGGTGCCTAAAAGCAGAACACACACACACACACACACACACACAATAAATTATCACTGAAAAATGACATTTGTCTGTACACACAGATAAGAACTTTGTGCCTTTCAGCAAAGGCGTAGGTTTAGTTTGGGAAAATTGGGGGACACAATGAATTCATGGGTTCTGCAACCAGAGAAAAACAACAACAATGTGACTGGCATTTATTCACATACTATTATATTTAGCAAGAAAATAATATTATAATTAATAATTATTAATACAAAAACTCAACTGAACATTTAGTTTCTTTGATGGAAAAGTGAAACTAATGTACTAATTTATTGATGCTGATTTTTCACTTGCCATGTCGTTACATCACTACAGATGCATCGACTTCTCTTCCCGTCCTCAATCAGAGGGTTAGGACAGACTGCTCTCAATACACACCTGAGTATAAAACTGTGTGCATGTCCAAGTTGTTTTTATAGTGTATGTAGACTAAAGACGGAGGTTCTCTCCCCAGTATATTTGAATTCTACTTGTATTTTGGCATGTATCTCATCTTACTTACTCCGCCATTCCCTGCTCCATGTTTAAGTCTATTCCTCCGTCCAGGAGACTCCCATCCTCAGCAAACGATGCCTTGGCCATGGCAGACATGGAGCGGTAGCTCCCGACATACACTGCTAATGCGAACACAAGCAGCAGCTACAGGAGGCATACAAGGTGTTAGGGCCAGGAAGTTAGTGGTACATTAGATTTCTGGTATATTGAGATTTTAAATCATCTTGATTATTTACACTCACCGATGTCCAAAATGTAGACGAACTGTAGAAAACCACAAGATTTACGGCAGTATATATTGCCTGTGAAGGAAGAGCAGTATATTTGAAATGGAGTTTAACGACATGACAGTATAATAGAGCTCCATTGACTGGTCGATTACTCAATTAGTAGCTTACATCTGCAATTATTTTAAAAATAATGATTGAATCATTTTAGCCTCTTTTTTTTTTTTTTTTTTTAAGCAACATGCAATATGTCAAACATTATCTCGTTCCAGCTTCTCAAATGTGATGATTTGCCATTTTTCTCTTTCATATATGGAGGTGTATGAATATCTTCAGGATTTAGACTGTGGCCTCTGATACATTTCATAGATTAAACAATTATGTAATTAATAGAGAAAATACTCAGCAGATTAATCGGTTATGAAAATAACTGTTAGTTTAAGCCCTACAGTAAAATCCATCAAAGGTTTTTCTATACAAAAATATGGATTTGTTTAATATCTCTGGTAATATTAGGCCATTACAGCCATTGTTGCAAACCAATGAGCAGGACTGCATTATTTTTTACTATATATAAAAGATATTTTTATCAATATCACAACTGAAAATAATTTATGCTATGAAAGAGGATATTATCTATATTTGTAACTGAAGAACTGTTATTTGAAGAACTGAAGTTTGACAATAAGAATAATAACAACTCATAAACAGCAATGAGGTTCTTACGTTAGCTCCTAGGATGACTCTGGTGTAGAACTTCAGCGTTGCCTCGTTCTCCTCATAGATCTGCTTCTTTCCCTTTGTGCCAACTTTCCCTTTGGGCTGTGGGGCAAAACACATAATGCAGATTCAGCATTATCAGCCATTCATTTTACAGTTTCTGCTCAATTATTGTTATTGTTTGGAACTGGGACTGCATGTGGATTTTTTTCTTCATTAATCAATTAATTTTTTAGTCAATAAAACATCAGAAAATAGTCAAAATAATTCCCCCAAGGTGATATTTCCACACCCATGGGGATGTCTTAATTGAGACCTCACTTAATCCGCAAACCTGTAGAGTTGTAAAGTTTGTGTCCTCCAATCTTAGAATTTATTAATGCAAGACCTACAAGCTAATCACAAATAAAATCTAAATAATAATGGGGCTTCACATAACCTTGGAAATCAAATCAAATTGTTGTAAGCTGTTAAGTAGTTAAAAATTAGTTTCTCTCGTAAAACATACGACCTGGAAGAGATTAAACCTGCTTTATGCAACATTTGGACTTATCTTAACTGTGATTCAACTCTGTTAAATATCCTGGTTTTGGGGGAACACTGCCATAAATCATATTGTTATGTATTTATTATTCCCTACACAGCTTGTGGTGTCACTGTTAACTGAGTCACTTTGCACAGCAGCGTCAGCTCTACTCAAACCGTTATATAATATAGAAGTGAATCAGTCAGTTGTCGCTGCCTCCATGTTTCTGTTGCAGCCATAGACTCTATATAAAGACATATACATATCTATACTGTGTGTTTCTCTCACCGCCATTCGCTCTCTGAGCCGCTGCTGTAGATCTCTTCCACTGCGCCTTCTTTGACATCGACCTGTAACCCACCGCCGATTCTTCCCGCTATTATATTATTACTGCATCAAAGAAGAAACTCAAAACTCTCCCTTATGGAAGTATGGTCTCCCTGTGGTGTGATTTCTTGTAACACACATAGACAGTATATAGTAACACATCAGCATTTGGGGCTTCTGATGAGCTCAACATATCCGGCGCATAAAAATGTCGTCATCAACTTTTTGTCGTGTAGTGTACTCTTATATACTGTCTATGAGTGTACTCGAGTGTGCTGCTGCAAAGTGCACAGTGTGTCGAAAGTGGCTAGTGAAATTTGGTGATAGGGTACCATCTGCTGGTCATTTTTTTATATAAAATATTAAATTATATAATTAATAACGTTACCAACGGAAAAAGACAAGTAAGATAACTTCATTTATTTATTCCTATATATGAAGTTATTCTATTTATTATTAATAATGTCTCAATTAGAGTCTCATTTGTATTAATGCACGATTTATGTTTTTTTCAAATGCATTTCAGCCTTGGTGAAGTATACACAAAGCTCCTGCTGTAGCCTAATACTTAACTATTATACTATATTTATAAGTTAATTAATTATAAGTTTTAATTTTTTTTTTTTTACTAATGTGCAGATCATTTGCAAGCAAGTTAGTAAGAATAACTTTAGGGTTGCCAGGTTTGAAAAACAACAACAACCTCTGATTGAGGCTACTCCTCTAGTATACTTGCTTTGTTTTTTTTAGCTTTAGTGCATCAGAAAGTCCTGTCAAATTGACATTTGGACTATTTACCTTCTATAGATTAACCTAATAACATTTATAACTGCAGACTTGTTTGGTCAATAGCTAGAATTACCAACATTGATAATTGAATTTCTTCTACCCTCACTATTTCTGTAGGTGCACAGCTATGCAGTGAGTCAAGCTAAACTAGACGTTGGTCTTTAAGATTTTTATTGGAAGCAATTGGGAACCACTCAAAACCTGTACAACAAAGTGATTACACAGCAGAAAAAAATACACTATGCCATAAACAACAGTTACAGGCCTACAACATATTGTAAAATTGAATTAGTACAGCAACAAGACAAATGGATTCATAAAAGCATAGATAACATTTTTGTCTCCTTGTTACGTGTCACATGAGTTGGTCAAAGTTCCACCAAAGAGATATTCCAAATCTAAAATTCATGGTTTCAAAAATAATTCAAGGCCCAAAGAGGTAAAACCATTCAATATTTCACAAAAAAAACAATAATTACCAAACAGTCCAAAAAAATGAATACAAATTTGTACAGCAGAACATGTTGTCTTCTGTCTTTAAAATAGTTTAAACTACTTCTACCTCTAGCAGCTACAACAGTAAAATGCTGCTTACACTTCGTTGCATCAGTATTAATAATCAATACCCTAATGTAAAATATAATATCAGTTTAAGGGGACATTTTACTGCAGATCGGGCGCTTTTACTTTATTAGGCTATATAACTTTGTACTTTTACTTAAGTAGGATTATGAATGCATAATATAGTTGTAAATAGTTTTTTTATTTTATTTTAATTTAATTTTTCTTTTATAGTTTTACATTGTTGTATTGATACTTCAACTTGGCTAAGTAAAATATCTTTCACTTTCTTCCACCACTGATTTTTATTAAAGGTCTGATGGAATAGGGGGGGTGTAGACTGTTCCTAACAGTCAGTACTGACACCTAATTACACTTCATAACATAGGCTAGGCTTTGTTGTCACAGGTTAGTAAAAAGATTTGCTTTGGGGCGCCCTGTGCGGTTTTTCCGCGATGTCACCTTTGACCCTTCTCGACCACCGTAGCCTGAACGTCAGAATCCATGTCGGCAGAATCTTTCCAAACAACACTTCTGGGGCTGCTTCTGTCTCAGTGAAAGTCCTATCGGTTAGCGAGCGGTTAGCAAGCTCCGGCTTCATAAATAACTAATCAAATGATAGTACAGTTAGGGTTGACCTCACTCTTGAACTGACAATTTTATGCTACAAAATGGAATACCTGCTTCAGGTGAAAATAGGCGCGCTGATCGGTTTATTGCTCTTAACTCTTCTTTTTGGATTTATCCCTGCTCGAGTCAAATGGTTCAGAGATACAAACGGGTCAGGTTGGTAAACCTTCATGTACTATAAGCAGCTAACGTTAGCAACTGTTAACGTTAGCAATAGTGTTCATTAAGATATCACAGAGGGACGTTAAAGTCGCCTTTAAACTCAGATAAACAATGTGGTTTATGGCATACAAAAAGTAAACGTTTTACTTTGATTGGATTACTTGTTC
The DNA here is from genome assembly GCF_004354835.1 of Perca flavescens. NCBI lineage: Eukaryota > Metazoa > Chordata > Actinopteri > Perciformes > Percidae > Perca > Perca flavescens. The sequence goes on from NC_041331.1 coordinate 15,789,544, forward strand.
ATTTATTACACCGATGCCGAACTAAAAAGAGAATGTCGCTGATTCATGTGCAGTTGTCATTCCTGTTCTACGATGTTTTACGATTTGCAGATAAACAAGCCAACCTTTAATTGCCAGAAGTTTCAATGAAGTTTGGTGTAATGGTCACGGCTTAGATTAGCGCAAGGTACAATAATAATAGTGGTTCCTTGTCACCAGCCGTTTGTCTAAATCTGAATCACATGTTTAAGCTGTAGATAGTGTTGTAAAGGCAATGTAACTGCTATTGATTTGATCAACTGTGTCTTAGAAACCATTAACGCAGTGATAACAGTGAGTAGTGGTAAAGTGGATAATGATATCATGGTCATACATCAAACACGACCACCATTATAAGCGAAAACTACAAATTCTTCAGGAAATGTTATAATGTATTTTCTTAGAACATTAACATATGGCTTTTGATGATCTGGCACTTTTTACTAATGCTTGCACAATTACATTGTTGTTGTTGTTGTTATTATTATTATTATTATTATTATTATTATTATTAAATAAATGTGTAAGTTCACTGCTACCATTAATAAACCCCCCTTTAACCCCTGGAGTCACCTGACCGGGATGGAGCCTGAAGCCCAAAGCCTTCTTGGCACACGGTCACATTATATGTAATGTTATGTAGCAGGCAGAACAGGGCTGTCTTGAATGTGAACTTTGGCTTTCTTAAATGGAAGTGAGAGTATCATTTCTCTCCATTACATCCACATGTCTTTAGTGCTTGCTGAGTCATTTTGACTACTGTGCTTTCATAATCATGATGTGTCATACGATCTTCCACTGAAAAGAATGAGATGCCCGCACTCTGCTAATACTCCTATACGTTTATTGTTTTTAACGTTTCGACCCTGCTGGGTCTTCCTCAGGCGAGCGTGCGGGCATCACGCTCTTTTCAGTTGTATCCAGACCCTTTTTGCCCCTTCACCTCACCGACAGGGATGTGCACACTACCACCACTGCATACTGTATGATCTTCCAACAATTATTCTAACTTTGGAAGGAATAACAGGGATTTTATCCCTGTCTCTAATGTAGCACAAACCCATCAGATATAGGCCAATCCAGTAAGAGTTTTTATTTAAGCAATTGATAACAACAAGCAAGACATTGTAAAATGCCCCATTCATTCACATAGAGCATCATGAATACTAAAGATTTTCTACAAAGGAATGCACAACAACAGAGAAACACATATGCTTTGTTTACTCTACACTTAATGGCATTTTGTCTCTAGTAGGCCTGCACGATAAATCGTTATAAAATCGCGATCTCAATTCACCCCTGTTCGCGATTTAATGACTTCGGGTTTTTTTTTCTCCAATTAATTTATTGAAAGCATTTGACATTGACATGTTGTAATTATGTAAAGACATGTTCAAGGAGTTTAGATAGAGCCTGTATCAGGGCCATATGTAGTTCAATGTGTTATATGTCACTTTTTTTGCTAGCGTACTGTACTTAAATGGCCAGTATGTACTTTATTTTCTTTATTCATTGAAGCCTCTATGTTTACAGGCTTGTGGGGATGTGACAATGTGCTATAGGTGCCAAAAAAAATCTGTTTGGTACTGCCAATATCTTTTGTTTTGTCATGGTTTTTTCATGTGTGCAATAAACATTACACTTTGTGAAAAAAATTGTGGCAGAGAATCGTAATATCATTTCTAAGCTAAAAAATCGTGATTCATATTTTTTTCCCCGAATCGTGCAGGCCTAGTCTCTAGTAATTGTACCACTGTATGTAAGTTAATGTTGAAAAACAAGATATATTTTATCTTTCCATTTGCAGAAATCCACCGCACAGTTCTGAGTCTGATCAGCTGTTTTGCCGGAGGGGTTTTCCTGGCAGCATGTCTGCTCGACATTATTCCAGATTATCTGTCAGACATCAACGCAGAGCTGAACGCTCAGAAGGTTGAGGTACATCCAAGTATGGACTGATTTGGAGAAGCTCAGGGCAGTTTGAATAAATCATCCCATATATTAGGCCTATATACACACTTGGGCTGCAACTAACAATTATTTTTATTTTAAATTTTTCTGTAAATCTATTTTTCAAATAATCTATTAGTTCTTTAGTGTATAAAATGTCAGCAAGTAGTAAAAAATGCAAAGAGCACAAACTGCCCTTCTTTTTTCCAACCAGCAGTCCAAAACCCCAACAATGTTCAATTCACAATGATAGAAAACAGAAGAAAAAAAACAGCAAATCCTGACATTCAAGAAGCTGGAAATACAGAATGTTTGATGTTTTTTTAACTTGCTAATTTACTGAAATGGTTAATCAATTATCTAATAAGACGTGTGTTGTAAATAAAGTAAGAACAGTTGACAGTTCCTACAAGAACTTTGTAGTTCTTCAAGAATAAAATAAAACAGAATAAAAGAGTAAAACAGCTATTCCTGTTTTTTCTGACAGAGCACTTTTAGATATCCTATCCTAGTCTTTACATACATAAATACATACATGTACATACATACGTACTGTCATCTTTTTACAATCTGTGCTTCCTAATTCTTGACTTTATCAGATTGACCCTGCATACTGATTAATCTCTCTCTGTCTCAAACAGATCAATTTCCCCTTGCCAGAGTTCATCATGGCTGCCGGCTTCTTCATGGTCCTCATACTGGAGAGGATTGTCCTGAACTGTCGGGAGACGAGAGGGGCTCAGGAGGAGAGGGCACCCCTTATACCGGACACCAACAGGCATGGACACGGCCATGGGACAGGTCCAGATCTGGAGAGCAGCGGCCACCACGTCCACGTTGACTTTCAGGCGCACTCCCCCTTTCGCTCCTTCATGCTTTTCCTCTCTCTCTCGCTCCACTCGGTTTTTGAGGGTCTTGCTATCGGCCTGCAGAGCACGGACTCAAAGGTAAGTTTACCACCACCTGTAAAGTAGTGGAATAATGTGACACCATTGATTGGACTGTGTTTCGTGTCACCTGTGACGTGAGCATGCATCCTTAACAAAACGAAAGACCCACTTTTAGAAAAGCAGCGTTACCAGAGGTCTAAAACTCCACAGGGATCCTTTTAAATCTGCTCAGACTTCCAGACAATATTTGTTTTCTACTCTCTTGTTTTTCCCAAAGAATCAAGTTCTTATTTAAAGTTAACTCTTCTTCAGGCTGTATTTTATACATGCACTTTGTAAACATTTGTCTTAAAAAAGTGCTGCATAAATAGAGTTGGAATCATATTCGCGGCACTCTCTTATTTCCAGAAGAAAGCAGGGTTTCAGTTTATAGCTTAAGGACGCTTTGACAGGAAAGGAATCTCGCTGTCACGAGAGTCAGATCTATGTACTCTGGTCACAAGACATCATAAACAGTCTGAGCATACTATCAGTGTTCCCTCAGGACTTTTCATGTACATGAAATGTGTCTTATCTGTCTGTTCAGCTGGAAATTTACTTCATGGTTTTAATTCAGTTAGCCTAATAGCTGGTTTGATTTGCATTGAGAGATGATCTTATGGAAAGTAGCCCATGCCAATCTCTAGGTATGGTGAAGTTTATGTGATGATGTGGGGCTATATTAATTCCAAAGGCCAAGGGAACTTTATCAGGATGCATAGTATCCTGGATCCATGAAATAACTGGCCTTTAAAAGTAAAAATCTGCCTGCCTCTATGGGAATTTAACATAGGGGTGTACTGACTTTCGTTGCCAGCAGTTTAGACATTAATGGCTGTATGTTGAGTTATTTTGAGGGGACAGCACATTTACACTTATATATATGTTATACAAGCTGTACACTTAATACTTTACATTGTAGCAAAGTGTAATTTATTCAGTGTTGTCCCATTAAAAGATATAACAAAATATTTACTAAAATGTGAGGGGTGTACTCACTTTTGTGAGATACTGTATATTGTATAATGTATAATAATAATAATAATAATAATAATAATAATGTATATAATGTTTATTTAATTAGATAAATCTTCAATAAATTAAGATCTCATTTTCAAGGGGGCCTAAGGAAATACATATATTTTTAAATACATAATTGAAAAAATACAACAAGATGCCAAAGAACAACAAAAGGAAGAAATTATGAATAAGACATAAAATAATAAAACAGACATCACTGTGGTAAAACAAATACATTTTAAACCATACTATGCTGTGGATCAAATGCAGGACAATCAACCACTCAATCAATTTATATTTGTCACATGAAATCATGCGAAGGACAATTCCAGTGAAATGATGTCCCGTCAGCTCATTCAACTTGTGCGTGATTCATCATGAAGCAGAATGTGGCCGTCAGATTAGCACACACCCGGTTGTATGGCACCGGTATCCAGGATCCAGCCGAGTCTCAGTGAAAGGACACATGAGCTCCCGACATCCTGCTGGAAACCGCGGAGGCCACCAAGCTCACTATCTGACGGCTGCACGCTGGCTAGCAGGATGCCCAGCAGAGAAGTCACAGTCGGTGTTCAATTCCTCCATGGTTGCATCGTTGCCCCCTCTGATGTTAAGATGGAGGTGGACCCAGAGTCGGTCCCACTTGTCCATATAGTCGGTATCCCGATAGCCATCTTCACCTTTTCCTCTGTGTTTACTCACAGACAGAGAGGCGACTGGAGAAGTCTGCGCCTTCTAGACAAACATCGATTTAGCTGACCACGAGTCTACTGTATGAATCTAGTAACTTAATACCTTGAGTGGATGCATTTCTCACCTTGGTTGCATTTCTCACCTTGCTATAGTGAAGTAGAAGTGTTGCCAGGATGTGGTCAGTACATACAATTTAAATTAACAACATAAGCCTGTGAGTTAATTGCAAACATTGCGGACTTGCCCATGCAGTACAATGGGCTCAACTGAATATATTAATTAATAAGTTACCCATCTGGAAGTGAGCAAAATGGATAAATCCTTGATTGCCGTAATCTAAGAATATGTTATTTTATATTTTGATGTTGATTAAAGTATGTTATTATATTGTACATTTTCTGGACAATGAAATGAGATTCAGTCAATGGATAACACAACCAGACATGAGTGTCGGTTTTTGGCTAATCCAGAAAAAATTGAATACCTGAAAAATCAGTGCACTTTATTGATAGAGCTTATATAGAAATCTAATTTTGCTATAAAGCAGCCCTGCTCTTTGATTTGCAGCATTGCCCACAATTACCTAACGTTACCGGAGATATCACAACACAAAGCTACCATGGTACAAACAGCATGGCAAAAATATCCCAGCCATTAAAATCCTCAACATTCACTATTGTTTGGGTTTAAATAGGAGCTGTTAAAGGAGCTAGTAATAACCATACACCTCTTTGCTTTCTCCAGGTATTAGAGATCTGCATCGCTATACTTGTCCACAAGAGCATCATAGTGTTCAGCCTGTCTGTGAAGCTGGTCCAGAGCGCAGTTCGTCCATTATGGGTGGCTGCTTACATCGGAGTGTTCGCCATGATGTCGCCTATAGGAATCGGCATTGGCATCAGTGTGACGGAGGCTCATCTAGCTGCTGGAGCACTCATCCAGGCCATCCTGGAGGGGCTTGCCGCAGGGACGTTTATTTACATCACCTTTCTAGAGATCCTCCCACATGAGCTCAACTCCCCCGGGAAGCAGCTTCTCAAGGTGCTCTTCATCCTGCTGGGCTTCAGCGTCATGGCATCTCTGACGTTTTTGGGCTGAGACTGAGAACAGACTGTATTTCAGCTGTCAGTATGTGACCTGGACACTTTGTGGCAACTTCTGCAGCTCACACTAACGTGTGTACAGACAGACAAACTATCTTTATTTGAAAAGAAGATGTAGGTTTATAACCGCCCACCTCTGGAGTTTTTAATGCCTATGGAGCAACAGATGTTGGTGTTTTATTTCTTACAATATACTTTTAAAACCATTTTTTGTATATATAATTTCTTTTTAAGAGGATTTTATGTAAAGAGGAACCACTTACTGCAATGATAAGTTTGTTGAAAGACAGTGGAAATAAGTGGCACATCACTGAGTCCCCTCATTTGTCACTGGCCTTGTTTTTCAAACATGCTTTGGACCTACAAAGAGAGCATCTGACCTTTGACACTGTTGAGGAAATCATTGAAAAATTGAAAAATTACTGGAATATCAACATTTCATACATTTTTCCAGTAAACTAGCGTATATGTAAACTGACTTCCTGATGCCTTGAGAATCTGTATGCCAAAATACTGTTTGCACTTTAAGGCTAAAATGTAATTGGCTTTTAACAACACACTATTTAAAAAGGCTGATCCCTATTATTTACATTATGTTGACTCACTTAAGTCCATTCCGTTTTGCCACTCTGCTGACTGCTTTATTAACTTTCTCAATGTAGAGTGCTTTTAGTTTTCTATTTTGATTGGACAAAATGAAGCTTTATCAGCACAAAGAGAAGTGCAAGATAAAGAATGAATTCTGCAAACGGATACCTATGGTATTTCACTAGCGCGCATACTTGTATTTGTGTCAAGAACTCAAACCAAGCAGGACACCACACTACAGCACATTGGGCACATTATTTCAGTGTTAGTAGAGTTAGTGAAATACAACATATTTTAAAAACAGTGTAGCACACGGACTCCAGCATGTCTCTGCCTTCAGCCTGCTTACACTCAAAGTCCAGTTTTTTGTCACACTTCCTGTTTTAGTCATGGGATAGTCAGATGGTAGAACAAAGCAGGAAGTTGGAAGCTTTGTATTGGTTTATCCTTATACAGCAAAAAATAAGTTTTGTAAGTGCGATCAAATGTGCCAAGACTCAAATGTACCTTTTTTTCCCCCTACGTTAAAAGTAATCTGTCATCACTAATGAAACTGTTCCCCAAAGGGAAAACTACTCCTTGTAATGTGTAAAAAATAACTTGTTTGTACAGTTCAAAAACATCAACTGTCTTTTTGTAAGCACACCTACATTATTTTGTGCCTTATGATTGTTAATCTCATGAAAAACTATTTTGATGTCTGTTGTGTAAACTTGATCAAAGTAAAGATAAAAGAGGAATTGTCTGCAGACTTGTTTGTTGTGTGCAAAGGTTGCTTTTACTTATGGTGCATTCACTTCCTCCTCGAGTGGTCCCATTTCCCAAATTGGGAAGTACTTCCTTCGACTTGTGTTCATGAGCTTGAGGTTGTAATGTGAAAACCACCATGTAAACCATGCTTTACACATTTTAGCTTCTCTTCCTCTAATTTTAAATTCAAAGAAAGCTTGACTTAAATCACAGTCTTAACGGCTACTGAACATTTCGGATGAGGGCTTGTGGGAGGTTTGAGGTCATGTGGGTTAATGTGGCAGCAAGATAACTGGTGCCACTAGGTGGGAGTGTTGGTCCTCTGATAGCCTCCAACAATGAGGGCAGTATTTCACAGGAACATGGAATACTTGGGATTACTAATAAGATCATTTCACAAGATAGTATAACTTTTAAAGACCCTCACTTAATTTGCCTTTTTCACAGAAGACATTTTGACATTTTTCCCTGTGTGAAAAGCAGAGGTGTAAGTGAGAATGAGAATGACAGCCAGACCACACTGCCATGGCTTACTGGGAGCCATCGTTATTGTTATTAACACCTGTCCATGTGATTTTACGTCTCTATCGGTCTTTAGTGTCTTCAGGCTTCTGACATTAGTGGGTATTAGTATTAATGATCAAGTAATTTAAATGTACATATACATCAGTTTCTGTTTCAACCACAAATGCTCATCCGTCATGGATATACCATATATAGCCTACTTTCTAATAAAACCTTCAAGTTATAGATCACATGAATATTTTAAACAGCAGAACAATTCATAATGTGGATGAAAATTACGTTTGTATTCACCCAGGCCTATTTGTCGGCTTGCATGGTGGCATGATTGGCAGGAATCCCTTCACATCAAAGAGCTTAACTGTATACCAGAGGCCTATATAGCCACGGCATTGTTAACCCCTGTTTGTTTTTGCGAGGGAATAGGAGGTTATTCATGAGCGTCCACTAATGAGAGCTGCTGATGGAGGAACAACAGCGCAGTACAGTAAAGTCTGCCAGTTCTGGATCACAGAGGCCTCAGTGTGTGGAGGAGGGAGACCCAGCAGAGCCTCCAGCTTCAGTGTGGGATGGATGTTTCCTCTGTTCACCCACAGCTCATTAAGCGCTCCTATCAGCTCAGCGATGGCATCACACTGTATTCTCCCCTTTTGCTCTCTCAGACATGATGCAGAATGCATCCTAAGCCTATAGCACAAGCTCTGCTTTTTCATGCTTTATTCTCGAGGTGCACAATGTCAAGAGGGAAGAGAAAAATATGCAAAATATGTTTGATCATTTAAAACTTTTACATAAACAATTAGAATAATGCACAAAACAGTATAGCTCTTCCTTTACTATAGTATAAAGACATATCTTTAAAAAGGGTCTGAAAAAGGTTAAAGGAATTGTATGCCATTTTGGGAAATCTCACTCTCTTGTCGAGAGTTAGGCAAGAAGATCTCATGCCGATTAAATATGAAGATAGACCTAGGAGACGGTTAGGTTAGCTTAGCATAGCATAGCATAAAGACTTTAGGTTAACTTAGCATAGCATAAAGACTTGGAGTGAAATCTGTCTACTCCAAGCCAGGAAATAATTCAGCACATAATAACCCCCATAAACATGTTGTCACGCACACTTAGTTTTTTGTACAGATTAAACAAGATACTGTATAACGTATTGATTTATGAGCTTTAAAGGTGCTAATAGGCAAATCTTTTTATCTTTGGACAAGCTAGGCTAGCTGTTTCCCCTGTAAACTAAGATAACTGTCCCTGGCTTGGTTTCCAAATCTAAAACAAATTAAAAGGACAAATCGAAGTGGAAATAGAAAGTCTAAAGCCACGGTGAAATTAAATGTGCAAAGGTAAAGGTAAAAGAAACCACAAACTTCTGGTGGTGCTACAAGAAAAGTCAGGAGATCACCAAAGTCAATGGGATTCATCCTCTGGGGAACATGAATGTCAAAATGGCAGTCGGTCCAAAAATTGATGAGACGTGTCAGTCTGGACCAAAGTTGCTGACCAATCGTCCAATCAAAAAATAACCTCAAAATCATTCACTGCTGTAAGTAACAAAAAGTTGGAGGCAATAAAGGTGGAAATAGAAACAGGGCAAACTATCATCAATCTCCAAAAAATAAAAGCAAACCTGATTGTATTCTAAATTACTGTAATGGATGACAGGCACTAGAAGAGAGGCAAGTTGTCTGATGTTGTGCAATCATGGATGAGTAATCCATAATCTGGGTCACAAAACAAAGTAGTTCCCTCTGATGAGGATTTCAAAGAATGTGCATGAGTATGAAGCATAAATCCCAACTTTCATCTCATGTCACATGTCCGCGGTTAAATATCCTTTCTGAATGGAGGACAACAGGAATGTATGAAACAGCAGGGAGAAAAAAAACATGCAAATTCTCCTATGTCATACAATATGATGTTTAATAGGTAAATACCGGTTTGTGGAGCTGGAATCGCCACATTACTGAAAAACATAAAAATCACTTAAAAACCTTTTAATTATCTTCTCATTCTTTAATTTTTCTTATTGATATAAATCATGTGTGATGAAAATGACCATCAGACCAGAGTACGGTGGCCCAGAGGCGCAAAACACAACAAAATTGCATCAAACACAGGGGTTTTCTAAAATGTTGTGGGGTTTTTTTTCTCTCTAATTTTGTGTTTTCAGAAATGTCATTTCATTTTCTTTTTGTTCGTGTTTTCTGTTTTGGTCATTTGATGAGGTTTTTTGTGAAATCTGTTTTCTAAATGAATGCGTTCCGTGTGTTTTCTGTAATGTCCATGTGATCTAAAATTGTTAAGTTTTCTATTCTTTTAATGTGTTTTGTCAGCTGTGGTTGTGGTTTGCCTGTCAGGACCAACGTAGACCACCAGAGTGAGGGTCCAGACCAACACACCTCTCCTCCTCCATCCCAGCTCCCCCTTCACTTCGCAGTTTGCATTATGTAGATCAGCCGCTCATTGTAATCCACTGTGTCATTTAACTCCTCCCCTCCTGATCCTCTCTCCTCTTGTTGTCCTCTCTGCCACTCCGTCTACTCCTCTCATCCCGTCTGCTTAAAGGTAGGTCTGCTCTTCACTTAAAATAGCACTTGCACTGTAAGTACTATACACTATTGGTATTGATTGAAAGCAATCAATTAAACTGGTGTGATAAACAATACTTGTTTTAATTGGATGTTGAATGGCAGATTGTTTACCGTAATGAATTAATGTGTCATAAAGTGTGTAAATTCAGTTTCCATGCATTGTGGTTTTGTGCGTTGCACTGTTAGATGTTCTTTTTTTGACTGAACTTACAGCCACAAAGATTTCCTAAGTGGTTGATTTTTTCTGAAGAGGAGCTAGGGCATTTGTGACCCTAAATCAACTTATGTCAACATCAGTTTTTGGCTTTATGCAATACTAAATTAACATTATTTGGCCAAATATATGTTACTGTTCTTTTATTAATTTGAAGATTTAAATGTTTATATTGTATATTTTTTGTAAATTTGTAAATTCGATTGTATTGTTATACTGTATACTTAACAGAATTTTTTTTAAATATTTCTTACTGTCCTTTCTGTTTTTATTCTTTATATGTTAAGTGTGTAGTAATACTTTGGATGTACCATGTCCAGTAAATTTTGTTTGAGATAGCATTTAGATTGGGTACAGCCCCAGTTTGTGCCTCTCATGTGTTACCATTACATTCAAGTCACACAGGGAAGCCTCTGATTTTACAAAAACAAATAAAACACTAACTTACTTACTGCTGTACTGAATGTATTTAAAAAATGTTAAGAGTATCTTCTAAGCATCTGGATGTAAAGAATATTCAGTTTCTTCACAATAAAAACAAATCCAAACAAATGTAGTAGCCTGAATATGTCCTTGCTCAATTTGTACATGAATCAAAATTTAAAAAATTGTAATAGATGTTGTTATATACTGATGTTTCTGCATATTTTCATAAAAAAAGAAACACATTATACTATTTTGTGTTTTACATCAAGACATAAGACAGTTAAAACTCTTTTTTTTTGTTCATTATGCAGCAACAGATTACAACAGATTTTTATTTTCTAAAAATTGTAATCTTATTTTCTAAGGAAATATCTTCAGAACAGCAGCAAGTGTTGTTAAACCATCTTTTTGGGATTTTCAAATATTGGCAGGCATTAATTTGGCTTAGCTCTGTGGTCCACATGTAATGGTAATACACGAGGAACACGCTGGGGCTGGATTTGGCCATTCAGTTTCATGGGAGAGTGGTGGTCAGATATCTGCTGTTTTGATGTATTGTGTCAGGCTCTTATGTAAGAGGATGTCTGCTCCACTGATGAGTAAGAAACCACTCTTCATCTATTCATCTAAAACGTCTGCACATCACTGAGCCAGAGGAAAACGTTTTGCTTTTCTACACCACCACCTGTTGTAGGCTATTTATGTAGATTATTTATGTAGATGATGTAATATATTCCAATAACTGCATTAAAGCTTTTCTGACCTCATGCCCTCACCTTAACAAGCTCTGTCATGAATAAACTAAAGGTCTGGATAACTCTGAAAGAAAGGTTTGATGTGATGATCTTCTGTTTGTGCCAATTCTCTTTCTTTCTTTCTTTCTTCTCATTCTTTCTTCACACTTAGTGAAGCTGCTGTGAGACGCTGCAACCATGGCTGCTGTAAGTTGAACTACTTTGCAACACATCAAGAGAAAGCACTTGAGTGTTGCTTTGTCTCTGTTTAAGCCAGTTTGTCAGTGTCTGGCCTCACTTCACTGGTTGGCCCTACGACAAAAACATCAGCTCTTGGAGGTTTGACTGTCAGCGCATGATGCTGTTATTGTGCCAGTAGATGCTGGCCCTGGGATGGACCCTTAAGCTGTTTTTAAGAAGTGGCTTTAGAAGTCCTTTCTGTAATCACGTGAAGCAGATTAACCAGTCCTTCACTGGTGTGAATCGTTACGGGTTAGGGGTTTTCTTTTTATTAAGCTTTTCTTCTTTATACAGATTGGATCTTACCGTATGGTGTCAGAGGAGGAGCAGGCCATGAGGTCTAAGCTGGAGAATTTGACAGTGAAGGATCATGGGCCAGTGTTTGGGCCGTGCCACAAACTGCCTGCACACACTGTGCAAAAGGTAAAAAATGATATTTAACTGGATGCCAGCATATACAGAGTAGTTCAGAATCAGAATATTAGTCCACATTGTAGAGACACTTTTGTCCCTGCAGACAGCAACATTTTGTCTTGAAGTGTTTGTGCTGTTTTTCTTCTTCCGCCAGGCGAAGGATGAGCTGAGTGAGACAGATGAGAGGCGGGCGTCGACGCTGAAGGACCTGCGAGTCATGATGAAGGAGAGAGCAGCGGAGGGAGACGATTTGGCCAAACTGGTGCTGGAGCACTTTGGGGACAAACCGGACTCTCTGATCCTGCGTTTCCTCAGAGCTCGCAAGTTTGAGGTTGTCAGAGCCCACGAGCTCATGAAGGGTTGGTAGTTAGTATACTATTACATTTCTATTGTAGAGTGACAAACTGAGATATCAAAAGTGACTTGTTTGTGGCATCTACATGCTTTGATTCCATTTCTGCAGACATTTTCCAATAGCTTCAGTAATTGAGGGTGAGAACTCTTTTGTGCTCCTGGGTTGCATGAATCCTGCCCATTACTCAGACAGGGAGGCATGTGTTCATTAATTGGGGGCTTTGAGTTGCTTCTGAGTTTCCCTTGACAAAGGCCTCATTTGTGTCCAAATAGGACAGCAAGTTTACTTAACTTGTGAACTCACAGTGTTCTTCTGGGAACTTCACAGCGCATGTGCTGGGGGAGGAGAGGAGATTAAAAGCAGAGTGGTTTGACACTCCTATGAGAAGATCCTTATGACTTGCCTATTGTTCGTGTGTGTGCTTAGGACTCATTGTAAAATTGTATTCATCATTTAATGTTTAAACAACTACTAACTCCAAAATTAATTAATAATTACATAATCCAGAATTACATTGACAGAATTCACTTGGTCAGGGCCAACAGTTTGTTTGGATTCTTTTTTTTTTTTTTTGCTATTGCTGTGAGAACGCGCACACACACACATACACACAGGGTTAATTGGTGCATAGATGCACAGTGGTGTCATTGTGTTTGGCAAATCAGCAACCTGCACTGGACACTCATACCGTACACAAAGGGTTTAGGAACCATTAGTGCCCGATAACAGAATGCAGCTAAACTTTGTGATGTGTGTGTTTGGGGGGTATTCTAGGTTATGTGCGCTTCAGGAAGGAGTATCCCGAGCTGTTTGAGAATCTGACCCCAGAGGCAGTCCGCAGCACCATCGAGGCGGGTTACCCTGTGGTACTGCCCAGCAGGGACAAGTATGGCCACGTAGTCCTGCTCTTCAACATCGAAAACTGGGACCTGGAGGAGATCACGTTCGATGAGGTAACTGTAAAGCAACCTCGCAGAGCACATCTGCAAATGATTCAGAAGTAGTTGTTTGAAATAAGTCTTTGTGTGTCACAGATCTTAAGAGCGTACTGTGTGATCCTGGAGAAGTTGCTGGAGAATGAGGAAACCCAGATCAATGGCTTTGTCCTGATTGAGAATTTCAAAGGCTTCACCATGCAACACGCCTCAGGAATAAAGCCGACTGAGCTCAAGAAGATGGTGGACATGATGCAGGTCAGAACAGACTCTCAAAGGAAAAGCTAAGAATTTCTTGATGTGCAAGTTAAGAACAGTTTGAACCAAATGTGTGTTCTTGTGCAGGACTCTTTCCCTGCGCGTTTCAAGGCGGTCCACGTTACTCACCAGCCCTGGTACTTCACCACCACATACAACGTGGTCAAACCCTTCATGAAGAGCAAGCTGCTGGAGAGGGTATGGATGAAGGGCTATCGACCCCTTTAATCTTAACCCAACATTCAGTTTCGTCCCATTTACATCAGTCATCTCCTCTGAACACTGTTGATAACTTCCCTCAGGTCTTTGTTCACGGCGACGAGATGGACAACTACTTCAAAGAATTCGACGCAGACATCCTGCCAGCAGATTTTGATGGGAAAGCCTCTGTTGCAGACTGCCAGGCTATCGCCACCAAGCTTTTTGGATCTGAAGACACTGCTCTCTGAAAGAACAGCCCCTCCCATTTCAAACCCAAGAGTTATAGTGTCCTTCACCCTAGATGCTTCTTTTGTGATCAGCTCCAGTCTATTTTGAAGCTAGGTTGACATTTTGTATTATTATGGAGGCAGTTCCTATGAGCAAAAAGAAGTATCTAGAGTTAGGAGCAGGGAATGGGTTGCCAATGACTAAATATATGGTGATATAAATAGGAAAGAAAAAAGATGTTTAGCTATTACAGAGAGAATAATTGATGTTTAATGTCTGTTACTTTACAGCACTAACATTCATTGTTACTTAAGGAGCGGAGGGAGAATGAGAAAGTTGATAATGTAAGTCAGTTTGGTTTTTCGCCTTAAAAATGAATTTCACATCATACAGAGCAGCCTTGTGCCTACAATCCTGTCAGTTGAATGAGAACATAAATGTTTCAGTCTCAGGGGTTTGGAAATGTATGAACGGCTAAGCCAGCATTTGATAATTGTTTTAGGAGCCTTCTGATGTAGTGTCATGGAAACAGTTCTTTGTCTCAACAGCCTTGTTTGAGTTGTGACTCTGCCTGATTTACCACAAAGATCCATTCTGCAATTTGCACTGTATTGGAAAATTTTCAATTAAATTGTTTTTTTTTGTGTCTGTCATTTTCTTCTTCTTGTTATTTCACCGGTTTTTAATAAGGCAAGATTAAACCATAAAATCAGGTTTATTTTCAGCTGCTTCATAAATGAGGTTTAAATGGGTCTCACTTAAGTTACCATGGAAACTTACGTATCCCTCCAGACCACTAATGGTGGTGGAAGAAGTACTCAGATAATTCACTTAATTAGCAATACCACCGTGTAGAAATGCTGTTACAAGTCCTACATTGACATTTTTACAAAAAAGTACAAACGTACTAACATCAAATAGCCTATAGTATACTTAAAGTACCAAGTATTGCAGAATGGCCCATTTCAGAATCATGTGTATTGACACACATTGACAGCAGTACATTAGACAGATTATCTGTACAAATAAACAAAAACATTTTGTTTCTCTGCCTCCTCCTTGCGCTCCTAATGGCATTTGCAAGAATCCATAGTACCCAAAGGAAAACAACCAATCAGAGCCGAGCAGCCTCTAACAGTGTCAAACTGGGCCACGGTGATCAAATATGAATCAAGATCCTGTTACAGCATTCCCTTTTTCTCACCTCAAACGTTTTCAGAAAACGGTTTACCGTTTTAGTGGTATTTCATTAATGTGATGTGGTCTTAGTTTGAATATTGGTACTTATATTTATGTAAATGCTCTGAAGAATTCTTCCACAACTGTATGTCACTTGTGCAAACTAAGTAGTTAAAGTTGTATAGTAGAAACAAATTATTATGAGTTTACAATGTGGCTCAACTGTATTAGAAAGTAAAGGTCTGTCTTTTAATCCCATAGCCAAATGTTTTTCACCAGGTTAGCTATAAACCATAAGATATTTTTATTTTACTTTATTATTCACTGAAAGTAAAGAGACAATGAAACATTTTTTCTTTTGAGAAAATAATTTATTTTGGAACACAATAACCGTATTTCCTCACATATTTAGATCACACACACACACACAACTGGTTTTCTTCAACAAAAACACCCAGTGTTCAATATCACTTGAGTACATCATGTTGTGTCACTATGTGTGCCCCATCTTCGTCGCCACGTCCCTTAACAGTCTTAAAACATCAAAATGCTTGTAAACACTAAATTAAAGCCGCATAAGGGTTGCTGTAGCTTAAAACACGGTGGGCTCTCTTCTACTAGGTTGGGTTTATAAGATTTAAAGTTTAAAAAAATCCTTTTAGAAGAACAACACTGAGTAATGTTCATCCCAATCCAATTTTTTGGATTAATTGACAGATGCTTGAAGCCCTGGGGTTTGGTTAAATACACAGGAGCACATTCTCATAAACACAGTAAAACATTTCAGATCCCATACTCCATGAAGAAAATTATCTTAATGTATATGACATATTATGGTCTAACATAATTTGACATTTACAGTCACGTTGAAATGATTAGAGGATCCCTCCTCGTTGGTTATTGCCTTTATTTTTCATACCGGTTCCCTTAAATATTGTAATATACACTATCTCTCTCTTTATTTATTTTTATTATTAAATTTTATATATATATATATATATATATTATATATATATATATATATATATATATATATATATATATATATATATATATATATATATATATATATATATATATATATATATATATATATATATATATATATATATATATATATATATATATCTCTCTCTTTAGGTTTTTCATTGTTAAAGTGAAGACGTTTTGGTATTTGTCAATCAGAGGTGACGACAGTATTCATCTTACTCATTGACGCTCACGCTCTGATGCATTTGCACAAGAAAATAAAACACAAGAAGTCATACAAAATACCCTAAATAATTGACTAGAAAAAAATACATCCAAATAATACATCCAAACCTGCATTTTTGTGCAAAGTTGGGGGAGGCAAAAATCTTAAAACGAACATAAATGGCGCTCACTGCAGAAACTGGGTTTGTGCTGGTGTCATGAATATTCATCAGAACTTTGTTTTACGACCCAGAATAAACTAAACCACAGCTGATTTGGTTGAAATGAGCTCTGTGGACAGAGTGAACCATGAATATAATCTCAGTGCAGATGAATAAGAGGATGCACTTGTAGTTTGGTCTCCCTGACGACAGATGGCAGCAGTGAACAGTGATTTGTGTTTTGAACAATGGAGGAGGACATATATTTTGAGGCAAAAAAGAAGGTGCATTTGGGGATTCACCGACCCGATCTGCCACGATGTCACTGATCCATGTTAAATACAGTTTCATTGTCAATGTCATTATAAAATGTAGCGTTCCTACTTTCAGTTTCAGTAATTAAGTCATGGCGGGTTGCTGACCTACTGCCATGACAATCCCTGCTCTCCACAGTGCATCAAAATGATCGAGTTCCACTCTGTGAGGTGTACAGATTTGCAATGTGGGGAAAAAAGAGAGCACTGGTCTTAGATCGGTGCATGGTATTGGCAGATACCCTGAGTTAAGAGGGATAAAGTTGGATCGGTGAATCCCTATTAGCCAAGCCAGCATTGGCGAGAAACCTAGATTACACAGTATTTGCACTAAAAAAAAAACTCCAATAAAAAGGAGGTTAAATTTAAGCCAATTACATCTCAAAATCCAACAAATCTACATAAACTGTGGACGTGAAATTGCCCTTGAGCCAAAAAACGACCGATTTAATTAGTGGTGGTTGGTGACTGGCTACTATATAACCCATATTTCCCAGGTGAAGAATGAACTTTAATGCTCAGGATAATTATATGTCATAATGTTGCGACTAACAGACACAAAGATAAATATAAATGGTCCTGACCTGCCAAACTTCCTGCAACAAATGCTACTACTTGCAAATACTATCAAACCCAGATCTTTTAAAACACAAACAACCTAA
The DNA here is from genome assembly GCF_004354835.1 of Perca flavescens. Classification (NCBI taxonomy): domain Eukaryota; kingdom Metazoa; phylum Chordata; class Actinopteri; order Perciformes; family Percidae; genus Perca; species Perca flavescens. The sequence continues at coordinate 15,807,229 of NC_041331.1, forward strand.
ACAAAATGTGCTGTTGTCAATCACTGCGTACCCCTTTGTCATCTAAAACCATCCATCTGTCTCATCACAGTGTTAAGATTACTTGGCTGGACTTTGCCTTGGAAGAAGCTTCCTAAGCCCTTACAAGGTGTGCAACAAGTTCTCAATTAGATTCAGGTTTTGAAAAGTCCACAGGTCCCATTATTGCAGTATAACTTCATCAAGACACATTTCAGATAGATTCCAACGCTCAGCTCAGTCAAGAAAATAAGCTATCAATGCAGTATTTGCAACACAAATATTCCCTTGAATTAAAATATTGCTTATTTCTTGCATGCAGTGTTCTCCATCTAATTATACAGTATAACAATCACCAGTATGATTACTCAAAGTACAAACAATCCTCTATAAACATTTGGTTTAGCATTGTTATCCCTCAGCTCTCCTTACTCATCACACCTCACAGCTTAGATTACAGGAGAATATCTGCTGAACTTTCCCTAGGCAAATTAGAGGACACCACAGAATCATCTGCCGGAAAACACAAAAGTGTACCAACATGTTTGAACCAAGTCAAGTGTTTAGAGGGTGGAGTGCTAGCGTCTGTGTAGTAAGAGAAGGATATCAGCCTTGGCTGGACCTGCAGCTGTTCAAAGGCAGAAGAAAGAGTAAGAGGGCTCAAAGACAACAGACAACACAGGGAACATATGAGTCATCTAACTTTTCGTTATCATCATCGCTCTTTTCAGTTCTTCCTCTCATTCACAAGGAGAGCTAAACCATGAATAATCTCCATAACTGCGCTTTGACTAATGAGGGTGAAAAAAAAAAAAAAATTCAGAAAAAAAAAAAAAAAGAATTGTGTCATAAAGTGCATTGAATCAAAGTGATAAAATGCGACCGTGGGAATGTGCACGGATCCCCTCTGGGGTTAATCCCTGGTCACGTCTGGTAAGCACTGAACACTTTCAATTCAAGTGCCAAAAACAAGTGTCAAGAGGATGTTATGAGCTGGAAATAATGTGTTGAATCCCACCATTATACTTGCATTTTCTACTGTACATTTTCTACCAACACGAACAGAGAATTTGGATCACACCTACCAAACACAAAAGACCACATGCTCTGTCACGGGTCTTTAACTCTCGGTCTACACAGGCACACACAGACATACACACCACATCGGTGTTAAATACATACAAACAAACATACATACATACATACATACATACTACAAAGATGCTGTGTTGGTTAAGACAGCAGACTAGGCTATATGGCCTTGGCGGTGATAAGCAGTGAGCTTCTTACAGGTGCGGTAAATGGGCACCGACTGCAGCACAGTCCTTGATTACTGTAATAGGAGGCTTCTCATGTGCTCTTGTTTTTCACTGGACTACTCTAGAGTGGTGCTCTCATTTTACTTTTTAATGCCAGTTTGACTTCATCTCTCCTCATATTTAGTCAATGCCTCCATTAGCCAAGGATCGTTGTTGAGTACATGAAGAGAAACAAAATGTTCCTGCTCTGAATTCAAAGTCTTCGCAACGGAAAAAAAAAGAGCACAAAGGCAGTTGTTTTTTGTTCCTTTACATAACGTAAGGTGATTGCGATTACAAAGGGGAGACATGTTTGACCGGGATGTGGGTCGGGAGCGGTGAGTAGCACCAGAGGAGAAGGCAGAGAAGAGAGAGCAGTTTAAGGTTTAGTTTAGGCGTCTCCTCAGTGCTGGGGCATTGGTGTTGGAGAGGGTGAGAAGGTAGGGGGAGAGAGAGAGAGAGTGCGAGAGAGAAAACGGTCAGAGGTTTACGCTTTTTCCTCTGCGCAGGAGCTCTCACTCAGGTGGCCACTTTGGCACGGCGGCTTTTGTTTCTCCCACTGGCACATGGCGTTGGCGTAGCCCACAATCACTTTGTCCATCCAGGTGAGGGGCTGGGGGAATAGCACTGCGCCCTCGAAGAAGCCCAGGTGGCCTCCGTGTAGCGTCAGGGAAAAGATCACATTCGGCTTCTTTGCTGGAGGATGATACAGCACACAGGAATTAGGCTTCTGTACTCTGCACAGTGTGTAATCATCAGTATCATAAAACCAAAACGTATCCACATATGGGCTTGCCAGGGATCGTTTTCTGCCTGCTACAGATAGCGTAGGTGTGTAGCTCAGGCTGTCACACAGCTTTTTTGCTTGCGTGGTTGCTGCAATACAGCCAAAAGTATGTGGACACACCTGTCCATGCCTTGTGTACAAAACAAGGTCCCTAAAGAAATGATCTTTTCAAGAGTTTTGTAGAACTTGATTGGTTTGCAGAGAGCTCGGACCCTCAACCCCATCAAAGTTGTTTAGGGTGAACGCTCTTGTGGCTGAATGGGAGCAAATCCCTGCAACCAAAATGTGTGGAGAGCTTCACAGAAGAATGGAGGCTGTTATAGCAGTGAGTTAATGACGCAACAAAATTAAATGCTACACACACCCACCAGGTTTCAAAACTCTCCTTTAGACACTTAAGAGTATGGGTGAGGACTGACACTACAACTGTGTTTTTCTACAGTCTATGAATATGGCAAAATGAAGTAAATTCACTCATACTGATATCATTTCATTCACAATAAATAAACCCTGAACTCAAAGTAGGGCACCTCCACAACGCAGACAAACCCTTAATCTCTTTCTGATTGGCATATGAACCTATGCAGAGTGCTGCAGCTGTGGACAACCAGGCATAGTGGTCTCCTGAAAACTATTGGCCTGGATCTCTTTATTCTCCTGCTCTTATCTGGGTTAGTGGGGTAGCCTGATGCGGTTGACTTGTGAGTAAGATCCCACGGGGCTTTCACCACTGTGCGCTATTCATGACAGCTGCTGGGACAAGTGAGTGCTCGTTCAGACCCAGAGCCACCGCCTCACCAGGCGCTGAGTGACAGGTGGGAACAGTCTGGAGAACAGCTCGTAAAAATAGGAAGAAGAAGGCAAACTAAATTATTGTTTCAAGCTTTTACTTTGTTTTACTGTATACAACCTGTTGCCTCCTTTCCAGGTGCAGCATTCATACTAATTAAACGTTATCCAACATCGTAACATTGCCACATTCAGTACATAAACGCAATAAAGAAAACCAGGGGTGTCTATACCTTGTATTAGCATTTTAGACCAAATGCAACACTTTCACAGCCACAGAACTGCCTTAATATTAAGATGTAAACTCTTATCAAACACATTTAATCCAAGGTAATTACAGAACTAACACAAGCGAGTGTGTATTTCTGTTGAGTCCCTCCCTGGTAGTTATGCGTATGAGTCACTGTATCGCATTTTAGGGCAAAGGGCAGCTGATCCTCATTTCAGTAAGTGTTGCTCTCTAGAGACACATGTAGGATAGAGCACGAGCACACACACACACACAAATATAGCACAGGCTGAAAAGAAGGAAAGAGTAGCTTGCCTCTTCTTGTTCGTAAAATGAGGTTCATCTGCTTCCCCAGATAAAAATCTGTCAAGACGTTAAACTCACTTCAAACTAGAGCTGGGAAAAATATCAATATTATATCGATATCGTGATATGAGAGTAGATATCGTCTTAGATTTTGGATGTCGTAATATCGTACTATGGCATGAGTGTTGTCTTTTACTGGTTTTAAAGGCTGCGTTACAGTAAAGTGATGTCATTTTCTGAACTTACCAGACTGTTGTAACTGTTCTATAATTTGACTTTACCCACTTAGTCATTATATCCACATTACTGATGATTATTTATCAAAAATCTCATTGTGTAAATATTTTGTGAAAGCACCAATAGTCAACACTACAATATCGTTATCGAGGTATTTGGTCAAAAATATCGTGATATTTGATTTTCTCCATAATCGCCCAGCCCTACTTCAAACACATAGGTAGAGGGACACTCAGCTATATGTGTGAGTGAGTGTATAGCTGCTCGAACACCAAAAGACTTTAGACTAATACTTCTTGACCTATGTGCCACACCCTGTTCTGTTCAAGCCAAACTCATCAGAGGTCCTTCTGGGTTTGCAGACATGTTTTCTGAGAAGCATGGGGTGTTTAATGTAGCCAATAGTTAGACAGGACAAGCCTGTTGTATTTAAAAACCTGTTGACTCAAAAGAGGATCAACTTGCATGTTCTTGCTAAGGTGAACATAGCTGTTAAATAGCTGTTTAACACTATGGTTTAGCGTTTCTGCTGTTGCTGTGCGGTGTACGGTTAGTTACCTGCTAGTGTGCGAGGGATGGTGAGCAGTGATTCGTGAACCAGAGGGTCATCTGCAGAGTTCACTAGCAGCAGTGGCACGTTTACCTGGAACATAAACATGGAAAATCCACACATCACACAAACAGACCAAAAAGAGAAACATAACATGAGATGATGTGAGGTGTACACGAAAGCAGTTCTTACATTGTGAATATAATGTACACAGCTCTCCTTCTCATAGTACTCTTTGAGAGAGCTGTGGCCGTGGAATTTTCTGTTCAAACCCCAAAAACAAGAAGTGTCATTAAATAATCCCATTCAACAAATACATCACAGATATTTCATATTTTCACAATTGGCAAGCGATCTCAAATTATTGGTTTCCTAACATACCTCATGATGTTGTCGTCGATCTGCATGAGAGATGTCGCTGTGTACAGCGGACCAAGATCTAGATCTATCATTTTAACTGGGTTTCCCCCAAACAGACTGTGCCTGTAACATGCAAACAAAGTACATTGGTAGGTACACAAACATTATTCATAAAACATGTTGAAATCACTGACTGCTCAGTGTCCCCTTGATTTAGAAAAGACTGCAATAGCCTTCAGCAATATCTCCAAACAATATAACAGTATTGGTGCCATTCATAACTAAAACAGGCAAAGCTAAAAAGAACAAAAAAAAACTATTAAAGATGGTGTTCCCTGAATACTTAACCTGAACAGTAAACCATAATACATTAACAGAATAATATTTTGGTATTTGTTCTCCTTTGCTCTCCCCAAAAAGTCAGACTACCCTCCCTTCAGTAAAAAGAAAAAAAATATGTAACCCTCTACCCTTTTTGACCCACTTCCTCCCTCATGATTTCCATACAGTCCCTTACTTTTAAGTGTAACCTACTAAATCTAAACCATATTCTCTTCGAGCAGAAAAAAAAAATTACTGTCTCAACCTGCACATATGTTTCATTTAACTGATCTGCCTTGCTACAGCAATGAACAACTGTAGCATAAACTAAGATACATGTACAGCATGTGCAGGACCAACAGTGATACCTGTGTGAGAGGATGATTTTCTTCATGTTGTCAGCCATGAGAAAGTTATAGAAGCGTCTGAACTGGTCCCACTGTAGGAATGTTTCCTGTGCCCTGAGAAATAAAGACAAACACACAGGAAGTTAGCTTTGTGCAGCCTGTCTGCATTCCAAACAACACACTAAATGTCCTGTGTAATCCGCTGTACAAAGAGTCACGCTGGTGGAGAGTAGCAATGGTCAGGCATTAACATGCAGCTCACTGACAGAGACAGGCTAAAGCAACACAACAACTGAAGATATTTAACATATAACTGACCATTAAATAGAAGTTTTTTTCTTTTTCTTTCTGGCATTTAAACACCATTTGAGGCTAAATACATAAATAAAAATAATCAAAAGTATGTTTGTTAGTCACATATTATTTGTGGAAAAGAGGGATAGCTACAGTTCTAAAGGAATGCTGACACAAGGGCCAGCTTAGACACTGTTTGGACACTGATTTGAAAACAGAAAAAAAAAGAAGAAGAAAAAAAAAGGGGGAAAAAAACTGAAAATCCAATTTCTCAAAAGGCCAGTTTATAGCACACACCCTTCCGCACTGCATTCATCCAAATGTTAACAGACCCAGCCTGTCATGTCTGCCAAGAGACGCTGGCTGCATTTAAAAAACACAGAAGGTGTGGCTCATTCTAACATGCACACAGGCTACAGAGTCTGCTCTAACACCCACATGCACTAGTGGTTTAAAAAAACACCACTATCATCGTAATACATTTGTTCCTTTATTCTGGACATGTTGGCAGTGAAAGGGATTTACTGTAGGCAAAGTCTCTCTTCAAAATGACAACTTAAGCAAAACTATCTATCTATCTATCTAACTTGCTATCTATCAACTAAGATTAAAATACTAAACTGAATAGCTGAAGGTTTAAACAGCTGCCGAGAGATGCTTTACAGACTTGTGACTATACGTGTGATTATATTATGCAAACACTAATCATTTTGTGGCATTATGCTAAGCTTCATTCACATTTAGAAATGTGTGCACATCAAGTGATAGTGTAATAAAAGGGGCTCTGATTATGCAATGCTTTTTTAATTAAAAGATGAGAGGACAACAACCCACCTGAGAGCGCTGTACCCCTGACAAACGCTGACACAACACAGCACTCGCTCCTGGTTCAGGCTGTTCTCGCCCAGGAACTTGCATACGATGTTTCCACCTAGACTGAAGCCCACCACCATCAGTTGGGTCTGAGGATACGTCCGCTTAATGTAGCCGACCATGGCTGCAAACTCCCATGTGCACCCTGTGAGGTAAACAGTACAGTTACCAATCAATACCTAACACCTCTGCTGGACGCAGCGTTTTTTCTATGCTCAGCAGTTCCAGCTGAAGGTGCCTTTAGTTCAGAGCATTACATTTGTGACTCTATCGACCTTTAAAGTAATGGCAGCAGGTCTGAAATCTTATTATCTCTAATTCTGGGAGCTTTAGGTTCACCCACCAGTTCATATTGCCTTTTACCTTGAAATGAGTTTGTACAGGGATTTCTTCTAAATAAAGGCAAATTGTAAAATGCCATTAACTAAACCAGATTACATCAAAATGAAGTGGATGTGCCACAAAAGGATATAATCTTTTAAAACTGCTTTGAACTAATATTCAGCTGTATTCACTGCTATGAGAATGGCTTTTGACCAGAGCTTCTTAAGCCTCAGACAATTAAATGAGAGCACCAGACTGAGCCAAAAAGTTTGATGCAGTACTCCCGATAATTTGACAAAATCAAATTCTTTCCCCCCCCCCCATTTAGAAAATAGGTTATCATTCCTAGATAGTCCCAATTATGAAAATGTGATTCTTAAGCCCCTGACACACCAACCCGACAGCCAGCGTTGGCAGAAAAGGCAGTCAGAATGATCATTCGGCTCCCCGAGGTCCAAAAAGTGCCTCAGAACTAGAGCTGGGCGATATGGCAAAAATCAAATATCACAATATTTTTGACAAAATACCTCAATGTCGATATTGTGGCGATATTGTAGTGTGTAGTGGGACTATTGATGCTTTCACAAAATATTAAAACATTAATTAACATTTTTGATAAATAAATCACCGTGGATATAATGACTAAGTGGGTAAAGGCACAATGACATCACTTTACTGTAATGCAGCCTCTAAAACCAGGAAAAGACCACTTGTGTCATATCAGGATATTACGATATCCAAAATTGAAGACAATATGTAGTCTCATATATTGATGTTGATATAATACCAATATATTTCCCAGCCCTACTCAGAACACACTGAAGCGACGCCGACTTGAGTGTACGTTCTGCGCGTGCGCGAGACGTAATACGTCTCCATAACCGCAGGCGCCGTTATCTGTATTTTCACCCAAAAAATGAAAACAGGCAGCTGATTGGATGAACGTATCACGTGGGTCTGGCTGCTCCCAGATTTTTCAACAAGGCACAATGGCGACTTCCTTCGGAATACGATTTCATGTTTTACGAAGAGAGTTCTCCGAAACATGTTTCTGAAAACATTTTAAGCAAGAAATAGGCCATGCTGTTGCTGAAAAAACTCGACAAAGGTCAGTTTAAAAGATTTTCGTCAGATTTTGAGAGGCTTAGTCACGCTCGTCATTTCCGGGTTAGCCCTCCACCAATCAGATTGGTCATTGAGTCCGACTGCCCGCCCTCCGACCCAGCAAGTCAGTCAGATCGGCCAAAATGAAGGCTGACAGCTCCTCCAACAGACAACGGCACGGAACACACCAAACAGCCTTGAGTCACCGACCTCGCCAGACTGTCTGACGGCAGATTATCGGGTTGGTGCGTCAGCGCCATTAGGTGACAGGAGAGTAAAACTGAAGACAGCTCTTCGGCCTTACCGTAGGTAAACATGCGTGGAGAGGTAAGCTCGATGTTGGGAAGAGCTCCCAGGTGGTTCAGCACAGCACAGCGGTAACCGTCCTTCTGGGCGTAATCCACAAAGGTTCGGATGTAATGCTTCTCACTGTGGTTACCAATACCAGGGCATATCACCATGGTGATGTCATCTGGTGAAACAGGCAGATGGATCGAAGGGATATTAGCCAGTGAGAAATATGTAAGCAGAGAGTAGGTTAGTCTCCTAAACAGCACATTATTAGATTTCAAAAAGCAAGGCAAAGAACTGCAGCTGATGCAAAATAAAGGATAAGGCTTTGTCTGTAATTTATAGCTTTAGAAAAGCAGAAAGGAAATAGTAACGCTACTTATTTGGGAATCAATGTCGTGTGAGTCTTAAGCTTTCATAGAGGACCACAAGATCATAGCTGAGGTGGTGGGGTTCAAGGTTCAGCTGAGGCATTCAAAGAAAGGAATCCATCTTTAAAACTGTCCTCACACAGCTGCATTACAAACAGTTATGGCCCATTTAAAGATTAATGGCTTAAGACTGAGTAATTTGTATTATCATAAGCTGAACTGGTAAACTTATAGTAAAGATGGACATAATGCCAGTATTTTTCATCAGTTGGTTTTTCATATATCTTGAGTCATGTTTATTTATATAGCTCAAGTCCCATGGTCTGTCAATGGGTCTCGAACTGGATAAAAAATAAATAAATAAATACATACATACATACATACATACAACAAAATGGGAGAACTCTCAGAAAGATTAGCAGAGGACTGATCCCTCCTCCAGGGCGGACAGACACTTAATAGGTGTCACATGAACAGACTACACAAAACTAGCAGTAGTAGAATTGCAATATAACTAAACAGAATTACAATATACAACTAAGAACTACAACATATACGATATATCTATGTTTGGCATGGCAGTGAAGAGCTACTTAGCCATCATCTAATAAGTATCGTCCAAATAGCAGCAACCAACAAAAACAAATTGTTGGTAAAGAAAAAGTAGAGCCTGATCAAATGTGTCACCTCCTGTTCGATGGTCCCCCTGTGGCTCAAAGAGGTCAAAGGTCGCAGTGGCCCCGTCCTGCATGGGTAAGTACTTCCTGACTCCACTGGGGTGAGGTGAGTTCACCCGGCCAAGTTTACCATACAGTGCCGTTTGGAGGTGGCCGCTTTTACCCCACAGTAAGGGAGGAATGTACCTGGAAAACATTACCACATTGTTATCCTGAGCAGATATATTTGCATTGGTGGTTTATGACACAGGCATGAACATTCTGGCACATACATTGCATACAAAGTCACATGCCTCTTGCAACTTTTGAAAGATTGCTCCATGCTCCTAACAGACATCAATGTTTAACGTTGGTCTGTTGCTATGTTTGGATAAGTTATGCCAAGCTTGTGCACTTGAATTCCAGTTACACCTTTGTAGGGGTTAGCTGTAGGAGTCAAGTCTTTGGATTACATAATATTTCTTTGAAATATTGAGCCTTATACTGTGCCTTATAATGAATCACCATTTTATATACACACACTGAGACCAAAATAATGTCACTAACTTGACAGGAAAACCCCCTTTATTTTTTCTTAGGTGCCGTTTTTTTCCGTTGGCTATCTTATCATGTAAAGGAAAGCCAAGTCAATGCAATATTGTAATCATTACTAAATCAGAGTTATAGGGATAACAGCCAAAACAACCATTTGTTTGCTTTTCATGTAATGTGGCAGTCATGAAAAGGTGATAAATGAATGCTCAGTTCATGTGACACTGTCATTCAGTATTGACATAAGCTATTCAACGGGGAATTTAGGAACATTGTAGTTCACAGGTTCAGTTAAAGACAAACTAGACTCCATTTATAAACACACCCTTTTAACAGTACAAACCCAACTTGTTGATTGTGTCAAATAGGTGAACGCCTTTTTCTTCCTTTTCTTATATAATATAACATCATATCCGAAATCTTGGTAGACTTGCTAAAAATGAGGTGAAGAGTGGGCCATCTTGGAGTCGATGGGAATGAGAAACAAGATCAGCATAACTGTGAACTAAAGCACAGGCGCCACATGGACACTAGTTGTGTATAGAGTACATAGACCAAACACATAGACAGTAAGTAGCAGCAGAGGGCAAAGGGTTTAATTACATCAGTAGTTACACAAGTCCCCAACCTTGAGTTGCCTCCTCCCTTACTGTGCCTCCCAGCAATTACTGCACCTAGGAGGGGTGTCAATCAAAAGGCAGTACTACTTCCATTAGGCGACAAGTTGATGTAACCACTTCCAGTACGTACTGTAAGTTAAAGCTTAACCACAGTTTTCTAGAAGGTACTCTGAAGGCTTAATCTATGACTACAAGTAAAGGATAACCCCTCGATTTAATATGGATAGGAGGATAAGCACACTGCCAGGTTAGTGGAGTTCATCCATAGGTAACAGACAACTTTAAACCCAAATAGCTTTTTTTATCCCCCCCCCACCCAATCAATACAGTTTGACAATCCCTATTAATAAATCTAATTAAATACTTTTAAAAACTATTCAACTTATGTGATTAAAAAAAATAAAGTGGCCGCAGGTGAGCCTTCGGTTTGAATTTATCTTAGAGTCTATTTTTTTAAGTGGTAAACACAGTGATGTGTGCTGTTGTTCCTCAAAGCTATTAGGTAACGGGAAAGGAAACAGATGCGTCAGTGTGGTTTGATGAAGCAAAGATCTTAAGTCCAGATCAAAGTCCAGAAGTAAAGTCACAGGCCTTTGGTACTAGCAAGCGGGGAAACACCAAACACTAGGATTAAAAATAAATAAAGACTAAATGGCTTGTACTGACAAATTGTTTAAAAAAAAAAAAAAGAAATCCACCAATCTTAATTTCTCTTATTTATCTTTTAATTTTGCCTCACATTATTGTTAGGCTCTATTCAACTATGATTCTGCCTATGTTTTGCCTGGGGGCAAAAATAAGTTCCTGTAGATAAAAAAAAGAAAGTCAGAGTGACCAGATAACCATCTAACACCCAGACGCATTTAAAAAAACAAATTGTTAAGTATTGTCCCAAACACAGCCGAACAAAATTGCTGTTGACTCTTTCCATTGTGCAATTGATCTCGGTTATACAACACAGCAGGATTACAAACGTGACTTCTCAACAACACCGATGATGCCGACGGGTTCCAGGAATTAAAATATCTCAGTTCAACTACACACCGGGGAATACATTTCTGTGAGCAAAATATGCCTGTTCACAAGGGAATGATAACAAGCCAGGCACAAAAGTAAACATCAGTCACTGCAGCTGAAAGGCAAAGTGCTCAGTAACAATCGGTTATATAAGCAGACACTCGCGATGAAGGCTTAAAGAGAGCCACCACAGAGTACAACACCAGTAGAACCAAGGACTGATAGTTGACATCAGAGTTGCCCTAAGTGGGAGACATGCATCGTCATATATGCAAATGTGTATGAGTCAATATTCGTAATGAAAGTTTTACCCCTTAAAATACAGCCTGGTGTTTAATTCATGCCAGAGCTGACAGTACAGCCAGATATCTCTGGTACAGACACACCCAGGTCTGGGTCAACACTGATGACAGATGGGACCACCGCCAGACAAACTGCTATCTTCACTCACAGCCCCAGGTGGCCGAAAAAGCAGTGTCATTTCCATGGAAACACAGAGAGCTGAGAATGCAACTCACTCTTTGGTCAGCTGAGGACAGGACTTGAGAAGGAAGCGGTTGAGGGGCGTGTCCTGGTAGGTGAGGTCCGGGGGAGCAGTGGGGCTCTTGAGGTTCAAGCAGCGGACGATGATGTAGAGGACCGTGGCCACCGCCGCCAGCTTCATGCCGTCGAACATTGCCGGCAGCTCTGGAGAGATGGTGCTCACGTCTGACTCGTGGGGGGGTCATGATTATTCTGAAAAACAACAACAGTGGCCCAAACTTGTTTCAGTGCTTTCCCTTATGAAACACAAAACATAGTTTAATAGTAAATAAATTAACAAATACACAGCCAATAAATTAAGAAATGCATTTTCAAAACAAAGTTGTACTGTCTTTTAATGATTTAAATATGAATGAATAAAAAGCATACATGACTTGTACAAAATAACACAATTATTTTCTGGGGTGATTAAATCAGAGATGGGATAAAGCACAGACATGAAAAAGAGACATATCTCTTGATGTCTGACTGACCTAAATATTCCTCTTGGTGCCCGAGGCGCTGCAGCGACAGATCTGTGGGAATAGAGAGTAAGACCAACTCAGTAAGATAATAAAGCACGGTCACTTATTTAATACACTCTAATTACAGCTTACGAAGTGCCAACAGGAAGTCTCGCTACATAGAAAAGAGAGGTGCTGACACTACTTTAAATAAATCCTTGCAGATACACTGCACACATTGCTTCTATAGCAAAGCACTGATACAGTTGTATCCTTAACACTTTTACTTAAAAATTGCATATTTTCAAAGCATTAAACAAAATCATCTGAGCTGTGAAATTACAGTTTTACTGGGACTGTAAAGAGTATAGAAAGGTCTCCTTTAACAAAAAGTTGTGGTACAGGATTTTCAATAATAGATGGCAGTGTTACCATTGTTATGATCAAGTAGTCACATAAAATTGCCATAAAAAGAAAGTGAGCTGTGTTGTCACCATTGGTACAGATAAATGATACATTACGCAAGAATGAAATAAAAAAGCTGAAAATGTATTTAATACTCACATTTTATGCTTAAGTTAGCCTCCAATAACAATTTCAAAAGTATGTTGTCAAACCTAAAGACAAACAAATTGAAAACACAATTAGCCCTTCATTATAGTAATTGATCAGTATTATTTTCCATTTTCCCATAATTATGTTGAAAGTCTCATATGAATGCCTCAACTCCTCACCAACATCCTGTTCAGTGTCTCCTTATTCCAGTGTCTTGTCACAAACGGACTCTACATAAGATGCACCAGAAAACAGATGTCAGAGTAATTTAATTTAGTGCTCAAATGATTAGTCAATTAATGGATATTGATATTGGATTGATCTTCAGCCTTTTATCAAGTAAAAACACCAGTGAAACCATGAGAGCCAGTATATTTATCTTCCCACATGTTCTTATTACTATAAAGCAATTAAGTGTATGCAGTTTTATTCGACCAAACCTGTAAATAATAATAATAATAATAATAATAATAACACATGTGCTGTTAATTATCAGTAATTCATATCAGAAACATGTTTTTTTATTCATGGAGTGGTGTGTTGCCATAGAGGGGGGAGTTACCACCACTGCTCTATTATAAAATTTGAATTAATGATTATCACCTACAAAATAGCTGTAGCCTCAGTCTTTTAGAAGTAATGGATTTAAACACCACTAGGGCTGCACAATATATTGTTTTGTTTTTTTAAATCGTTATCGCAATATCAACTTGCGCAATAAACACATTCTGAAAGGCTGCCCCATATTGCCAAAGACACTTAGAGATTATTTTTGTGTTGAAATAAGATATCAGTAGAAAACTGCACTTTATGATGTAATTATTTAGTGGTGCCTTTTATGTTCAATTCAATGATGTTGGAAATGATTTTGCTCAACAAGCCATTTATTGTGTTTTAGAAGAATACTGAAAGCAGCAGAACTGAGTACACTCTCATATCTATTTATTCATCACAAATAATATAGTTATCGCGATATTCAACAACGTTATCGAATATCGCATATTTTTCTCATATCATGCAGCCCTAAACACCAGCTGTGTAAACACAAATCAGCTTCAAACAAACATGGTGCCAAAATTATGCCCAGCTGCTTAAAATTAGCTTCATTAAATCCACACAGCTAATCTCATCCACTGTAAACAAATCCAGTGAGTACCAGAAATACCTGGAAGTTGTGTCTGGCTAATGCCAAGAGAAGTGCGTTTATTCCTGTATAAGCCACGCTGTGTCACTAAATAAACATTCAATTTGGCATCAGAGCAGCTGCTAACATTAGCTCTTCCTTCTTTGTCACGACTGACAACAAGCCAAAGAGGACTTTACAGACACCAGGGCACAAATACTTCCGTTAGTTACCGTTAGTTAGCTAACATAGCGAGAAAATAGTTATAAATAGCCGAATTCCTGGACGTAAAAAAAGGAAGTTATCCTGTTCGTCTGTGTCTATGTCTGTGTGAGAGCAGGCCAACAATCCCCGCCGCATCTGGACTAGAAAATGAAAATCCTGTCGCCTTTTAGACGAGTTTGCTGCTGGTCATCCTGAATATTTAGCTAGCGCAGTAACGTTAAATTCACATTAAAGCAATATAGACGAAAATCAGCACCGTTAGACCTGTGTCCTTCTTAATCCTAGTGTCACGGATCAAGAAAGAGTTATTATGTTATTAAGCAGAGTAGGAGTGTTGTATATCTAGCTAGTTCATATTTCTGCCGTCAAGTATCTATCGTTAATGTAGCCGCATCATTTAAGCAGCGACACACTGACCGCACACAACACACAGTACGCACACAGCAGCATCTTTAGCTCACTTACCTCGGGTTAACAAGAAATTAATGAACTCCTTGCTGCTCAGACGCGAATGGTCTTATTTATATTCGTGGCCTGTCTTTTGTTGGTTGTGTGCCTCTGATAAACCATAGCTGCTGGATGTGTAGCTATTAACGTTACGCCCTCTGTTAGCTAGCCACATTAGCTCAACGCAGCACCGACTATGGATTTCATTTCCTGGAAGAATCTTGAAATTTGCATACCGGGTCTGTCATTGGTTAAAAGAGGCGATGAGCTCACTTTCCACGCCCCCTAATACTGTATATTTTTATTATACTATATGTTTACCTTTTTATGACAGTGTTCTAGAGATTTTTTTACCGCAGGTCTCACACCTTTTTAACTAAATCCTTTCCTCAAGTGACAGGAACGTGAGCTGAAACTAGCATGTAGTTATGATTTATTGGCTCGCCAGATACTTTTCGGTTATGATTTCTCTATCAGCAAATACAACTAACGTTTAATTTTTAAACGTTAGGGTATTCATATCCAGATCCACTACGAGGCAAGAGCTTATTACTTAGTATTGCTGTTTAGTTAGATATTTTCTTAACCACAGCTTAGTGACCAATTAAGTTAAACGTGTCCAGTAGTGGAGTCCTACTAGCCTACTACGCATGGTTCTTTTACGTGTTGCATGTTGCAATTACAGTAGAATATCCACCTGATGGCGACAGTTTAACATATGCTTATGAAGCTCTCAACCCCAATGGTCTTCATAACAGTAAAATAAAGTTACACTTTGCGAAAACAGAACAATAATGCAATTTCTAAATTATAAATATAGTAGTATAATAATAGTAATACTAATAATAATAATAGGCTAATAGTGATAAACTGTATTTTTACAGCACTTTTTGTTTTTTACAAAACAATGCAACAGAAAGTGCTTTACAATAGCAGAAAATAGACAGAATAAACAAAAAAACATACGCTCTTTCTTTCTTAACCAAATGAATAGCTTTTTTTTTATAATTGTATAATTTATAACAGTCAAGGTACAATGTGTTTTTACATTTGTCAAAAAAGTATTGACAACTTTGAGATAGAGACAATATGTACAACAAAACATAACAAATAAAGAAAAATAAAGATACTGGGGGTCTCACTAGTCAAGTAGGGAATGTAAGTCCAACAAATAAAAAAGTCTCTAGGCGTTTTCCTTTGTCAGATGTAGCAAACAGCTTAAGCTTATTTTTTCAAGAACTCTAATTTTTTTCCCTTTACAAATGTTCCAGCTTTAATTGACAACCAAAGGAAATAGTGGCCTAAGGACTGGAGCTGGCTGGGTGCTGTAGGCTACCTGCTGTGTTGCTAAATAGTTGGTCAAATTCAGTTTTCCCACGGGGATTAATTCAAAGTAGGCTACCAATTGGATGTTGGGAGTGGGACCTCACAAATAAAGCCTGTAAGTGAAACATGACAATTATTTAATGAATGGGTGTTAAAATGTCATTCCCGTGCAGCAAATATTTTCATATTCACCTTGGATGGGTGAGAAAAAAGACCCTAAAAAATCCGTGTGGCTAATTCAAATCCCCGCCTACCCTGTTGTGGGGGTAATGGTGCCTTCAAATGCTCAGAATAAAACAGGTTATTTATAACACGTTATTATAAAGGGTTGTTTGTCGTGCATTAAAGGTCCCATGGCATGAGCATGTCACTTTATGAGGTTTTTTAACATTAATATGAGTTCCCACAGCCTGCCTATGGTACCCCAGTGGCTAGAAATGGCGATAGGTGTAAACCGAGCCCTGGGTATCCTGCTCTGCCTTTGAGAAAATGAAAGCTCAGGTGGGCCGATCTGGAATCTTGCTCCTTATGAGGTCATAAGGAGCAAGGTTACCTCCCCTTTCTCTGCTTTGCCCGCCCAGAGAATTTGGCCCACCCATGAGAGAGAGACATCATGGCTTTGCAATGGCACATCCTAAGGAAAGCTCATTGTGGGACTATCTCTGGTGGCTGTAATTCTGCACCAAGACTGGATTTCGGGGAAGAGACTTCAGATACAGTAGCCTATTAGTAATGACAACTAGCCATAGATTGTAAAAAAGAATATTAACAGTCTATGCAACTAGCCTATCAGACTGTGTCATGGATTGCAATGGCTTTCATTTTAGATCTCCAGGTACCAGAGCTTATTTATGTTAAAGAGATAATAATTAAGTCCATGAAGCCTGTAGCTGTTAATATAGCCTAATAGTCTACACAGGCTATTGTTTAACCTTTGTGCAATTCTTTATTTTCGCTCTTTGATTAATTTAGTTGTCTAGCTTGTTTGGTCATAAAACTTCAAACAAAAGCTGCAAATTTTCTTTCTTTCTTTTTTTATAGGCTATTTCTTCTTTTTTTTTTGCCTACTTAGCCCATAGCCTATATTTAGGCTACCGTGAATTACTATGTTAGGAAACGTCACTGTCTGTGTTTACTGACGGCTCCGAGCTCTCCGCCCATACAACGTCACAAATCTTTAACTCGGGTATTATCGAAAAATCCCATGTCCCTCATTCATCACTTCGTCCTTCCTTAATAGTCTGAATTCCGTTTTTTTTTCCGACAGCACTTTAAGGCATCATTAGTTAGACGTCTAGCGGCACGAACAAACAATCCTGCGGAACAAACAAAGTAAACAAATATGAAACGTCCCGGAAATGTTATAACAGCGACTTTAGCAACGTTTACTCTTCTACTTTGCCTGTGTTCAGTCAGAGGTAAGTCCTTTTTTGTAACCACCGACATCAATCTGTATAATCGCTTTCATACAGAACTCCTGTTGCCTGTTTGTGTTGTTGACTTGTCTCATAGGTTTCTACTTCTAACACCAGACTTCATTTATTTTTTCCATATAATCCACAAGAGGACTTTGGCACAGATTTTAGCCACCTAGTCTTATTTTCCATGCCATGTTTCCTGTTTCCTAGTTCACCCTTCAGTTCATAGAACCTTTTACTTTTAGGCTAGGCTACTGACTCATGAAGATCCAGGTTGGTTTTCTCTAGTGTGTGTCAAGGTCTCTTGGTGATGAGGAAACTGGGGCCTTTAATGAATGACAAAAAGGGAGATGTGCAACCGGTTGGTCCTGTCTCTTAAACTACTGGAGCTGCTATGTATGCCAAATGTATTTTATTTTACAGCTGTTTTAACAAAATATTTACAATAGTTTCTTATTTAGCCTATGATCATTTCCCATCACCAAACTACACATGACTTGAGGTTAGTCATTAATATGCAGTTTTTCCTAAAAGCACTCAATACGTTGCCTAACTTAAGTTCCATCACAACATGCCATCTTATTATTTTCATGGAGTAGGCTAAAATAAATGTGAGACTACTCTGTTATTACACGTGAGGCTTATTTCACACAGTGATTCTATTTTAAGAGGCAGGTTTGTAAAATAGATGTTACTTGCAGTAGTGAAATGTAATGATGTACATCACCAGGGGGGCTTTCAGCAACCAAGGTAATTATCACCATACAAATTCTCCTATATGTGCTCCATCTCTATATGTGGAGCCAACGTGAACCAGCTGTCCACTCGCCTAACTTTAGTTTAACCTGGAAATTCGGTGGCAACCAAGATCACTTAAAGTTGTTTTTTACGGTCTTTACTGTAGGCTATGTGGCTGTCGTTCTTCTGCTGCCATGATGTTTGTGTATATTCAGGGCCTATTTTGCTTTGCTCATTACCCACCTGTCAGTCAGGTGTGCTGGGTGTCCTGAGCCACGTGTGAGCTGCTGCACTGTAACGTTGTGTAACTGCTCGTTCCTGAAAGAGCCGCATGCATCTTTGCAACCTGGGTAATCCTGCAAGCTCTTAATACCGCACATGCTGTAGACACGTTCTGTTGTCAGTGTTGGCAGCATAAAAACGTTTTATTTGTTGACACCTTTTAGATTTTTTCATTGAAATCAATAGGTTGCCAAATATTATTTTCAGTATCTACTGTATGCAATAGGAAACACTAACTGTTCTCACGGTTTGTTGTCATGCTCATAAAGACAACATTCCTAAAATATATGGCTGAAAAAGACATTCCAACATTTATTCATAGGGCACTTTTTTAAGATTTTGTTTACACATTAAACTCCATTGTAACCATTTTTATTTACCACATAAAACTTATTTATAACTCCACTGGATAAATTGTTCCCTCTGGTCAATTATGTTATCTGTCAAAATAGTCAGATTCGTTCTCAGGCTAAAACGTGTCACTTCCGTAGCAAAGCCAGTATGCCTAGTTCTAAGAGGTTTGACAACAACTGTCACATGTGTTCTAGTATGAAACAGTTTGAGCAGTGACAAAATCATGTTCACCGATATCATCCATATGATATTTCTATGCCACATTGTTGAGGCTGCAGTCTGCAGCATTTACACATGTCCTACAAGTTTTTTTTAACTCATAGATGCCAAAGAAAATTACAACAAAGTCCAGTAGTCCCACCTGGTGTTGCTCAGAGCTTGAATGTTGACTATGACGTGGCATCTAGTGACTCAAAAAATAAAATGCTTTGTAATTTTGACAGCTCCAGTCCAGTGTGACTCATAAATCTGTGTGCTGCCGCTCCCACTAGAGGTCAATACCATAATTTTCCTAATCCAGCCAGGATCTGTGACTCAGCACTTTGGGCATCACAGCCAAAGCTGCAGCACCACTGTTGTTACAGACGCCCATGCCAGACAATAAAAGGAAACACAGACGTTCCCTCTTTCTCCCCTCCCAGTACAGGGACAACTGCATCCCAAAGTCGTCATGTTATTTTACCATTATCACTTTGATATTGAAGGTTTAGTAGGTACCGTAATAAAAAAAAAACCTTAGTCATATTTGCTGAAACTGTCACTAAATCATGACAGTAGCACATAAAACAGATAATCTGTAAAAAAAAAATGCCCCTAATGGGATCTGCACGTTTCCAGTGTCAATGACTGCTCGGCAACTGCGGTCAAACTGTAAAACTAGGCAGTGCTGATCAGCCTCAATATTCTGTTACTACATTGCCTATTTCTTTCCTCAAATGTTTTCAGATCATATTTTAATGTACTGTTTAGCTGTAAAATGAAAAAAGTTTGTGACCAAGTCAAGCCAAAACCAAGCACCGCTCAGCTCTGATTGGCTGTTTTCCTTATGGCAGGAGCACCAGGAGGAGGCGGAGGAATGTGATATATTTTTTTTTTTTCACAGATTATCTGATTTATATAGTACTGTCAGAATATAGTGACAGTTTGTGCAAATATGACAAGTTATGTTTTTATAAAAGTTACCAACTGTAGCTTAAAAGGGGCCCTCAACCAATTTTACACATCATTATGCACAGGGGCAGTGCCAGATGTTGCAAACATTTTGGTTTCGTATGATGCCAAGCCCGCTATAGCCTCGGAAAGACAGTTATGTCGGCCTAAAAGATTTGGGGCTTTTGAGAAAACATTTGGAAACCCTTTGTTTCACCTCAATCTTCTTAAAATAACATACTGAATCAATTCATTTTACCAGAATGACTTTTGACAACCTCCAGAGAATGAGTGGCAGCTTGTTCTGTTCAGATGTGGCTTAAACCTGTGGTTTGAAATAACAACAGCGATAGCATAACAAGGTCAGGAGGTGTTGTAGCTGCAATTCACTGTTTAGTTTATTGTAGCTACTGGCAGTGGAGAAGTAGGTGTCTTTAGTATCCATAGTAACATGTTAAATACAGTATACCACCATTGTACACACAAAACCTATTGTATGGGTCAAATGTGAATTGCATTGGTAATGGCTGTGTTAAAGTCTTGTCGGATGGATTTTTAATAATGGTGGATGTGATTTTATAACTTCAACTCCCTGTTGTTTTTTTTGCCATTTACTCAGGTGACTACTGTGAGGTGAATGTTTGCCATAATGGAGGAACGTGTGTGACAGGGATAGGAGAGGATCCATTCATCTGCATCTGTGCGGATGGCTTTGGTGGAGACACCTGCAACCTGACAGAGATAGGTACGGAAAAGTGGAACCTTTTGGAGGAAAAGCATGGTTAATCACACACTTGAAACTAATCTCTTTACTTCTTCCTTCTCTCAGGACCCTGCAGTCCTAACCCCTGTCAGAACGATGGGGCGTGTGAGATCATCACTCCAACCAGAAGAGGAGACGTTTTCAACGAGTACATCTGCAAGTGCCAGCCAGGCTTCGAGGGAGTGCATTGCCAGATCAGTAAGCTACTTCTGGATGTGATTCACGAGTCTGAGCTGCTTCTCTTGCCCTGTGCACACATCTAGCTAACATAAATATGTTGTAGTGAAAGTTTCTTTTGCAGCAGGAGTAAAGTTTTACAAGTTTAGTAAAGTGAAACAAATAAGACAGTCGAAGACTAAACCAAGTTAGGTGTTTGTATTTTATTAAAAATATATTTGCAAATATAGGAAGAACATAAATTTCACAAAAGACAGCAGCCCAATGTGGAAAAGTTTCTTCAATGAGTGAACAGGAACACTGAGCTTAAATACATCTTCAGAGTGACCGCACACACGCACTTGGCTTATCATGACTCTGCATTTCTCACAGGCAATCTGATATACATGAAGACAATCTAAAAACATAGGAGACATCTCGGAGCCATTTCGCCTCCTCCTCCCTGTACGACTTTCACCCCGCAGTTACATGTCAACTGGCATGGGAAAACTAGAGATAGTTTTAGGGTGACCTTGTAGCCCCTATCTGTTCAGACAAACAGTGCTCACATTATATTCCAGACTTTGTGATTCTCACTTAGTTAGAATCAGAATCTACATGTGGGAATGAGATAAACATTTTCTGTTACCAGCAATATTCCATTAAAATATTACCTAAGTAAGAAAAGTATCATAAAAATATGTACTTAAGGTACAAAAAAGCAACAATATAGAAAACTGGAAACGATCAAAGCAGTTTTCTGTCAATCAACTAATTGATTTAAGCAACTAATCATTTCAGCTGGACTTGTAGGCCTATATATTTGTCGAGCAGTTTGATGACAATAAAACATATTTCATAAACATATGTTTTGTGTACAAAAATCCTAATTCTTCTTAACCCAAATATGTCAGATTACAATAGTATCTGTAAGCATTTGACAAAGCTCTGCTACAAAGTCTTTTGTCTTTGAAATCCAAATTAGTTATTCCTAAAAATGACACAATTTGTCTTTGAAATCAAAAATCATCTGTTGTCCAACAGGCAGTGTAATAGAAATGGCAGAGTAGTCTCCACTTTCAGCAGATTTCTCTGTAAGTGTGAACACATGAGGTTTTTCCATCTTGTCACAGCATCAGCGAAGATATGTGTAGTCAGCTCAGCAGTTCCATGAAAGGGCCTCATTCAGCGGGTACTGCGGTCATTCTCTTTGGCTAATTAGTAAAAAGACCACTCCAGGTCTCTTAGCATGCAGACGCCTTCCACGCAGGTTCAACGCTGCATCTGTGTGTGCTTCAGCTTGACCAAATCAGATCAGAAGAATTTGAGACTATTGAATTCCATCATATCCTCTTAATATAATGACTTGGTGTTATTGCTGAAGTTTGGGTTTAACAGTGGAAGAATGACTTGAAGGAATGAGAAAAGGAAGGAAGGATTATTTTCTTCAAGCGTGAATGTGATTATCAAAATCCTCTGGAGTAAAAGAAGTGTTTGAAACAACTATAGGCTTTGTGTGAATGACTGCTGTAAGCAAAACTCACGGGAATGAAAAAGATGAATAGAGATAGAGAAGAGAATTATAGTCTGAATTAAAGTAACTCTCAGGACTTCAATTCATGCTATTACTGAAGAGGCATGTTTCTCTCCCTCCCAAAGCCCACAGCCTGACCACCAATTGTAGTCTTTCTGCAGTCTGGTTGTCTACTCCCAAACATTTTCTAAATTGGTTCAGTCGGACGTCACAGGCTGGACTCGTGTTGGAATGGGGTGGAATCTGTCCCATATATTATGTACAGTAAATGCACAGACATAAATTTATAGTTTAAACTAATGATATGTTAGTAGTACAATAGTATTTCAGAGGTTAACAAGTCAAAGTTACTTTGTCAAATGGCAATAGTTGCATTTCATTTGCAAGTAACACTAGAAACAATGGACAAATTACATGCAGGGCATGAATGTCATGCCAACAGTATTGCCAAAACATGTGAATGCTATTAGCTGTGTTGTGCCAGTGTTGTCACAGCCATACAGGCATTTGTTGTGAACAATCCTCTTAGTGTTAACGGGAACAAGAATTAAATCTTGTTCTGATCCATGTGGCATCACGTCAACCTGTCATCTGCTTTAGGCCTATAGTCTGGTTGAGTTCATAAGGGTTAGTAGGAGACTTGAAATAAGGCTGGACAAAAGTTATATTTAATTTATCATTTTATAGTGGAATCTTATTTTGTAGTGTGTAGCGAGTGTTAAAGAATTAGATCTTGGTTCCTAATCATCAGATACATACCCCGTTTACACGTACGTGGTTATTTTGAAAAATTGAGACATTTCCCTTCGTTTGTGCCCTTTGTTTACACGCAAATGGAGAATTAGCCTCTGAAAATGATTCTTTCTAAAAACTCCGGCCAGAGTGGAGATTTTGGAAAACTTTGTTTGCATGTAAACTGAGAAAAACAGAGGTTTCATCTTTGTTCAAAGGAGAAAGAGGAAGTGATTCGTTAGTGTTGTTGCTATTTTCGGGATTCTGATTGGCTAACATGGGCTTGAGCTTCTCGTTACACTGCCACCTACAGGTTTGGCATGCTCTTGACGGCATATATACACGGGTTCAGGTAAACAAACTTTTCTGGACAGGTGTGCACTTTGTTATTTTTGAAAACGGAGAGGCTGAAATGTCAGTTTATGAAAATAGCTGGCCACGTGTAAACGTAGCCTCAGACGTTTTCTTCTGTATCAAAAGTAATCCAGGTGATTGTTGTCTGTACAATACGAAAAGGAACTGCTAGAAGCCAAAGCAGCGGGACTTTTCATGGTACAGATGCGCCAGAATGTAAACAAAAAGGCTATAGGCTAAAAACACAGAGGGCTTAAGTTAAATACTCAGACATTCAGCGGAGGATAAATTCAGTGCATTGGTGACATTCAGTACATGATAAAGCTAAGTGATGTTCCACAGGTGGTATATTTACCTCATGGTCAGATATTGAAGCAGGGCTATGGAAAATGAGGGGCTGAAGTTAGGTTAAGGGCGATCTCGAAGGTGCATGCTTAGGAGCCACAGGAGCATGTTTTATGTGTTTAGCCATGGGTTTGAAGTGAATCCACTTGGAGCAAGCAACCGGGTGTGGAGCTGCACTCAGACCTGTTCTGACTGTCTCACTGCATATGTTAGGGAAACATCGTACAAAATACATTAAGATGCAGTCACAACCAATAATTCCCTGCAAGAACTGTTTTTGACTAGACCATAATGTATGTATACAAAGACCATCATTACCAAGGGATCTTAATACAAGTCTTCCAGTAACACAACACTGCTGGTTTTCTCTCTCGTCATCAGCTGGTTATCTGCAGTCACCCAGAGACTTAGCAGCATACAGAAAAAAGTATTATATTGTTTAGCCGAACATCTGAATAGTGTTTGAATTATCATTTCTCTCAACATTTGGTTTAGCATCCCCCTGTGAAAATATTTGGGTCCTTTTGTTAAGATGAATGTAAAGAGTAAAATGTGCTGTGTGTACTGCTCTAGATAAACCATGTAGACAAGCTGTGCAAGCATTCCACCCTGTGGCAATTGGTGAGCATTACATGTGCAGTGTTCAAAGGGGGATACTGGGAAGTAGTCTGGCTCAACAGATGTACATTACTGGGATAAAGCCTGATGCGCCAGATGTCCCTCCCCTTCCGCTATCTTCGCTATCTATTTTTGCAAGGGCACCATTGCTGCATCCGGGACTTAGTGCCACCCAGGACGGTTGTGATTGGTTTAAAGAAATACAAACAAGCCAGAGTGTTTATTTCCTCTATCCTAGAATAGATACACTGTGTAGCCAGACCATACCTGTAGTCCAGCGCTGACACAGCGCAGTGAAGATAGGTAAGGCAGTGCGAGCATGTACAAGAAGTGACCACAGACTTCCTTTGTTGCAATGGCTACTGTGGCGGAAAGCAAGGCTTTTATCTGTTAAACAGAATCTAAAGTAAATAGAGAAAAGACTGGACATATGACATTTATTGACTAATTTCACTATCAGCTGAAATACGAACTGTATTCCAAAAAGCCCAGTTTGTACTTTCTCCATTTGTGGATATTGGAGCTGTTATTATTATTCCATACACAGTTTTTGGGCTAACTGATGGTGACACAACATGTAAATTCCCTACTAAAATCTCCTGTGTCTGGTCACATTCATCGTGCCATGGCACAAAATAGAATTATCAACCGTGACCTTTAACCCCTAACCTGCTGTGCCCGTTAAACTGGTTGCCACGACTGTCTTCTCAGTGTTGCCCTCAGGGGCATTTCTTTCATCGTGTTCGATTTAAGAGAACATAATTGTATCATCTGTATGTTGGAGACACAGTGAGGCTATTGTAGCCCTCCACCTGCCTCAACCTCCCTCTGCTTTTTGTGGGCAGGTGTGCACCACGTCTCGAACAATCATATTTTTTGTGATTCCTGACTAAAGTTAATTTAAGGAGTTAAAAAAAAAAAATGCAACAAGTTGTTGTCTTTTTTTCAGACGTGAATGACTGTGCCAACCAGCCCTGTAAGAATGGAGGGATATGTCGAGATCTCGATGGAGACTACACCTGCCAGTGCCCTTCACCGAATGTTGGAAAGCAGTGCCAGCTGCGTACGTTCACCAACTACCATGTCATTTAATTTCACACACTTTTCTCAGATATGTGTAGCCTAATGTCACTTGCTTTTCCTAAAAAAAACTTTTTTTCAAAAAATGTAAAAGGAAATCAAGGACTGTGTTTATGGAATTGGCCAAATGAATGTGTGTATTAAATGTAATAATTACCATTGTAAAGAGTGGCATACTATCCTGAACAAGTAATTTAGTTTACACAAGCATGAGTAAAAGTTCACTCTTTCATTCTTCTTTCATTTCTTGTTCTTTTAAGTGGAAAGCTTGGAAAATACAACATATTTTTTAAGCACCACAGTTACACTTTCAGTGGACACTCAGCAAAAAAGTTGCACTGTAATTAATGTGATTTAAACTGTGTAATAAATGTAATTACTCTCTTCCACCCTTGATAATATATGTCCCAGGTTGCATTTCTCTGCTGGGTATGGAGGGAGGAGCAATTGTGGAGTCCCAGATTTCAGCTTCCTCTGTGCACTACGGCATTCTGGGTCTTCAGCGCTGGGGCCCGGACTTGGCTAGACTCAACAACCAAGGCATCGTCAATGCCTGGACGTCAGCCGCCCATGACAAGAACCCCTGGATCGAGGTGAGAGAAGTGAACACTTTAAAATCATGAGGCTGATGAATGAGAGCTGTGAAGCTGACTAACACTCGTTAACTTGTTGACAACAGATTAATATGCAGAAGAAGATGCGTCTGACGGGCATCATCACTCAGGGTGCAAGTCGCATGGGCACGTCTGAGTACATCAAGGCCTTCAAGGTGGCGAGCAGCTTGGATGGAAATGCTTATACCACTTACAGAGTGGATGGCCAACGGAGGGACAAGGTAAGAGCACTTTCCTTGTTATAAATACATATTACTTACCATGTTTTCCAGCAGAAAGCTTCTCTTTCTTCAGCTTACTTAAGATACTTGCCTTATGTCCTGTGTCTGTGTGTCTGTGTGCTGCAGGTTTTCGTGGGCAACGCAGATAACGACAGCACAAAGACCAACTTTTTTGACCCTCCCATCGTGGCTCAGTACATCCGCATCATCCCTGTGGTTTGCCGCAGGGCCTGCACACTACGCATGGAACTGGTGGGCTGTGAACTTAATGGTAAACACACAGAAAACATCCAGTTACAATTATATTAATAACGTGCACAGCAAACTTGGCATGGTGGATAGAAAAACGAATTTGATGTCAATGAAAAAGGACAGATGACCTACAATAACTTCAAGTTAAGGCAACTTATAGCCTCTGAGAATTTTCCATTTTGAACAAAGGATTTAAAAAAAAAAAAAAAAAAAAAAAGACATGTATAGTTCTCTGAAGTAGGGAAAAGTGAGCAGTCTCTTTTGTTTAACTTTCCTTCTGTCTCTTGTTTTACTGTGTTGATTTCTTCTTGCTGTGGTTACACTGACAAGTATAATGACAGTCAAAGAGTTTATTTCAACTACATAACAGTGCCTCCATGCATTAGTGGTTAGATAGAAAATGTATAGTATAAACAGTATTCTGTGGGTAGACCTCACTGTGCAAAAATAAAAAAGCAGCAATTCCAAGCACACACAGAGACCGAAACCATCTACATCATTTTGTCCTTTGTCTTATTTAAACAAAATACCTCAGACATTTACAGAGAAGCATGGTGAATGTTTACACACTGCATACATAGCTTTATACACTTTATTGCATGCATTCTTCTGTGCGCCTCTTTCTTTTCCTTCCTCTTGGTCATTTGTGGGTGTAAAAATGATTTTAATCGATCCCATTCTTCCGAATATTTAAAATGTTCTTCAGATGGAAGGAAAGGTGAAGTTAATTTCTTTGGGTGTATTCTTTCTTTTTTCCTTTTCCTCTTTTTTCTTTCTGTCGCTTTGGTTTCCTCTCCCTCCGTCTCTCCGTCTGCTTTTGATTCACAGTTTATTCAAACACGGCAGGTTGCTCAGAGCCTCTGGGAATGAAGTCTCGCCTCGTCTCAGATGGGCAGCTTTCAGCCTCCAGCTCTTTCCGCACATGGGGTATTGATACCTTCACGTGGCACCCTCAGTTTGCCCGACTGGATAAGCAGGGAAAGACAAACGCCTGGTCCCCTGCACACAATAACCGCTCAGAGTGGATCCAGGTGAGGGGGAAACCTACGTGGTAAAATGTCATTATTGGTTAAAAAATGAAAAGGAAAAAAAAAAAGCCAGCAGAGTATGACTGTTCTCTTTGTTCCTTCACCAGGTCGACCTAGAGAAGACAAAGCGCCTCACAGGCATCATCACTCAGGGGGCCAAGGACTTTGGGGTGGTGCAGTTTGTGTCACTGTTTAAAGTTGCTTACAGTAACGATGGAGAGTCATGGAGTGTGGTGAAGGAGGATAACACCAGCAATGATAAGGTCAGATATACTGTATGTGGATCCCTAAAATGTATTTCACTCATACAGTTTAATACTGTATATGTATGTCTTTGTAAATTAGTCTCATTTCAATGCAGTACTTTAAAAAAAGGCTTTTAGTGTTGAATAATTTAAAACCTCTTTTCAGAAGTGTTTTTGAATAAACCAGAGTCCTTAAAGGTCCAGTGTGTAACGTGTTTAGTTGTTCATTATCAAAATCTGTGTTGCCCGTTCACGAACTTGTCCTTTTTCATGAATATTTACCACCACCATCAATTCCAAGTATTCTTTTTGGCTTGAAATTTTACATTTGCATTTGCATGAACTGGGGTAGACGCTCCATAGTCATGTGCCATCTTTAAATATGTTAGCCGGTAAGGGACATACAGGACATACTGCTCCGCCTTTCGCGTTTTCGCTGTCACATGATAAAATCACGGGTGCTGCTAATGCTGCTAATGGGTATCGTAGCTTCCCGGCCCCGTGGAGGACCAAACGTATTCAAAATCCAAATTTCAGGAACAGGAGGGTTCTTCTTCGCCCAGAAAAAGAAAAAGGATATTGAAAGGAGCAAGCTTTTTGAAGCGTGAAGGCTACCGTAGCTGTAATACGTACTTTGAACTGCGTGGCGCGAGAGAGTTGATTGTGATATATGATCTCAACGCTAGATGGGAGAAATTCCTACACATTGGACCTTTTAAAAAGCAATACAGTTTGTAAAAAGAAGTCCAAAATATCAGCTTCCCTTTGTTCTCTTTCCCTTTATGATGAGATTAATTTGACATCTCTTGCTGGAGGAATGGAACACTAGCCCTCTCTCTCTGAGAGAACTAGGACAGTTTTAGCCACAATGGCTGGACCCAGATGATCCAATAAAACTGTAAAACAAGCTTTGATGTTTTTACTGAGCACAGAGCTCTGGTAGGCTCATGACATAATGATGCTGCCCCAGGGGCTTTGTCTGAAAGCTCTGAACGTCTGGGTGGGACTGTTAGGCTCTGGGTCAGAAGGCTGTCAGAGGGCAGCACAGCTCAGTTTGATTAACAACCCCCGATGACAACTGGTCAATAAGACATTTGGTGGATGTTTTTACCACGTGTACATCTCCTCCCTCCTTATCGCCTGTTTCTTCTTACAACAGAATTGTTGCTCTCAGGAAAATTGAACATGCTTTATATACAATAACTTCTGCTCAATTAATAATTATTTTTACTTTAACCGTAACATTTATTTGCAGCTTTTCCAAGGCAACATTGACAACAACACCCACAGGAAGAATCTATTCGAGCCTCCGTTTTTCGCCCGATACATCCGAGTCGTCCCCTGGGAGTGGCACGAGCGCATCACTCTACGCATGGAGCTGCTGGGCTGCGATGATTAGTAACTCATCAGTCACTAATCTAACAGTGCTCCATCCTAATCCGGTCGCTCCATTTCCTTAAACCCCGGCAGAGAAATGGATCCGGGACAGAATCATCGGTTCTGTACCCCTATTTGTTTCTCTGGATAAAGATTCTGTTGGTTGCTGGGACTGTAACACTTATATCACATTCTGACTAAAGACCTTTTGATGTTTTTGTTAATAACATTGTTTGACATTGCTCACAGAGAATCTTCTATGAAGTATCAATGATTTTAATGTTAGTACCTTTATATATAAACTAAATTTGCATAGATTTGCTCTTAGTCCTTATTATTAGCTCCCTCTAAGAATCTAAATTGTTTTCAGGTTCCCTTGATAATCGTGCCCTTCACCTATTCCAGTTGTACTCCAAGCTAAATTGCCAGTTTTCAACTTTTTCTGTCACTCCTTTGCAGTCCCACACCAGTTAACAACCCATATGTTTTTTGTTTTAGCAGTGTGCAGAGGACAGATGACAAACATCCTCACCAGCATACTCACCGTATCTCAGCAAGCTGCTTAGTTAAGTTACTCGAGCACAAACTATAACGACGCAGGGCCTGTGCAATATGGAGTATATTTTGGCATTCCCAAATATCCTGGAAGAGATAACATTTTCCGAGAGTAGAACATTTACAACTTTCCAATTTGAACTGCAGCACACTGATCTGTCAATCAAATGACGGACTGACAAACTGTAGGGCTTTTTCATGTGAAGTCATTCATGTTTTTTTACACATTTTATCCGCTTATTCCGCTTTCTTACAAATAATATCCTTCTAATTTAATCCTTTTTACAACACGTGAAATATGTAGAAAGATGTGTAGAAAATAAATATTGTTTTACATTCTTTTTTTATTATTATTAATTGTTGATCTTAAACTGAAATTGTTTATTAAATGTTAAAATAAATCTTTGTGTGTGTTTCTTTTCAATCAAGCGACACAAAACATGCTGTAGTATGAGCTGATTAACCAAATGGCACCAGTTACATAACAGTTTATTTCCCACTGCTGGCTATAAGAGTCCCATTTGTTTAGACAATGTCCATGCCAGAGCGGGTGTTGGTGGCTGATTTCTGCATGAACAGACAGGTCAGTGAGGCCACATAGAGGGGACACAAAGGGAGCAGCATGAAGGAGAAGATACTAGCCATTTTAGGAGGCATTGTTCAGATGTTGATATCATCCAAAAAGTACTCCTCCTTTTGTAACATATCACTGCCCAAAGCTAACATGTAAGGACGATACAGTAGCACTTTGTATCTGACTTGCTGCTCTCAGATAAAATAGAATTAAACTCAGAAGAACCTGCTGTCAGTTGCATTCTGCTTTCTTGCGTAAAGCACAAACTCTCCCTGCCACACTAAGATGTTGGGAGTTGTCTCCATGCTGGACTACCAGGCTTTGGCCTGCTGTTTACAAGAGTAATTACACCCTGTTAGATAGTCATCTCCCTGCTAAGCTCACAGTCCTGGTATGTTTGGCCCCTGGCAACAGCTTTCATCTCTATGAAATGATTGCGGTGGAGGACGGAGCATCTCTAACACATCTGTCCTCACTGTGTAACTCTATGCTTACTGTATGTGTATGTGTGTTTTATTACACAACATAGCAGGGTTTCCTATAAAAGATCACAGTGCTTCCAGGGGGAAATAACACAGCTACCAGCTGGAGTGATGTGGGAAACCTCTGCAACAAACAACTGCTTTCAGAGAGTTTAGGAGGGATGTAAAGTTTTCTCCCAAGATATTCCTCCACAAACAGCTGTACAACATAAGCCTATTTCTTATAGTTTTGTACTACAATGCAGTCAAAACTGTCTCCTTAAAAACACAATGGTTTGGTAGCATAAATAATATGGTGTTGAGTTTGAGATTTAAATGGATAGAGGTTTTTTGCAGTAAAATAATTTGAATTTTTGGTAGTTTTGCAGACAAGGATGAGAAACTGTAAACAAGAACATAGAAAGAAAATCAAATATTACAAATCTACACTAGACTCTTAAATATAAACAAACAAAAAATCATTCCTAACATAGTTCTACTTGAACTACTTGAATGTACAATACTAATTAATTAAATTGGGGACTTCTCCATAACTGACAGACAGACGGACAGACAGACACGCACGCACGCACGCACGCACGCACGCACGCACGCACGCACGCACGCACACACACACACACACACACACACACACACACACACACACACACACACACACACACACAGGTGAGTTCCCAGTGCATCAGCTGATAGCGGCAGAGCAGCACCACAGCCGTGCTACTCTTTAGTGAAAAGTTAGGATACACTTATCATTACTGAGTTGTACCTGTTTTATCATCGACAAAAGGTGGAGGAGACTAACCTATTATTGATGTTTTTTGTTCTTTGACCAGAAACCCTCCTTTTGGAGAAAGTGATTTATTCTTAGCAGACTTCTGACTTCTGCTCCTTGGCGTCACAGCTTTTCTCTCCTCAAGGATTTATACCACGCAGGCAGAATATCAAGGTGTTTCACGGTAAGTGAAGAAAATAAAATCAACAAAATGACGTCAAATATGACGTGAAGCTCTTTACAACACCAATCACTTACTACTCAAATGAGCTTTTTTTTTTTTTTTTTTTTTTTAAATGTATTAGTCCTTTAGTTTTTGCATTTTGACTTTTATTTTTATTTTTATACTCACCTGGCGTCTGTTGCTGTTCCTAAATTGTCACAATTGCCATAGGTATTCTTATCAAATGTCGAGTATACCAGAGATAGCCAACACATTATGCTCTTAATCGAAATTGTTGTAGCCTACCTGCAATGTAGGAAAAACGGAAACTACAATGCAAGTCATCAACATTTACATCTTTTGAATCGGTAATTTTAAACTGCAGTTTTGTGGTGTCAAAATGCAGAAGCATTATTTTCATTAACTTATAAAGTGCAGAAAAGTTATCGAAGTGGCAAAATTACATTTTCATATAAAATAGACAGATCTCACTAAAATGGTATCATGCTGCCCTCTACTGGCACTGTCCTGTCACAACATCCGATGGTAAAAATATAGCAGGGTGTATGTTAATTGAAAATGCTTGCAAAAATAACGTAGTTATACAAAAGTAATTATTCCACTGTGCTTTTAAGGACTACTCCAATCACATTTCTCTCTGCGGGCTTTGGGGATTGCACAGAGAACATTAAGGATCCACATTTGTCCTCACAGCCAGGATGATGATTTGTTGCCTCCAAACTCTGCTGTTGTTTGGGGCTCAGCTGGTTTTCTCAATCCCAAACAGCTTCTTCTACCATGACTTCCTCAATGGAAATGGCAACAAAGAAAGTATGCACACGATCAATAAAATATATGTCTATGTGAATAGCTGCAATATGTGTTCTGTTAGTCCATATTTTCAAGCTCCAGATGTAAAGTCAATATTTCCTGCAGTTCATTTCAGTGGCGTAAAGCTCCATGTGGACTCTGCTCAGCCAT
The DNA here is from genome assembly GCF_004354835.1 of Perca flavescens. NCBI lineage: Eukaryota > Metazoa > Chordata > Actinopteri > Perciformes > Percidae > Perca > Perca flavescens. The sequence goes on from NC_041331.1 coordinate 15,840,001, forward strand.
CAGTGTTTGCAGTCACAGGGGGAAATGCCACCATGCCATGCAGTTTTTGGTATGAGCCTGAGTTGAGCTCGCCAAGGGATATCCGGGTCAAGTGGTCCTGGCTCCCGACTGCTGCTGGGGGACAGGAGACAGACGTGCTGGTGGCTATCGGCTCCCGCAGTCGAACTTTTGGGGACTTCAGGTGGTTGAAATGACACATAATTATAATAATCAGGATTACTCTTTTCTGTTTTTTCATGGCTGTATGAGCTTGTGTGTCCTTTAACTCCCAGTATGTCTGTTGGCCAGGGGTCGTGTGCAGCTCAGACAGGATTTCCCAGGAGATGCTGCACTTGTGATGACTAAACTCCTGTTGAATGATGCAGGCCGTTACCACTGCGAGGTGGTGGACGGACTGGAGGACAAGAGCACTTCAGTTTATCTGGAGCTACAAGGTACAATACACTGAAACCATGAGCTCCATTATCAGAGGCAACCAGAGTCAAAACTTTTCACATAGCCTTCTAGTTGATTTTAGTTGTACGTTGTAAGTATTACTTGTACTGAATGTGTTGATTGTAAAAGGCCTTTTTCACAGCAGACATTGTCATAGACAAAAGCACATACTGTAGGCTCTGTTCTATTCAAGTGTCCATTGAATAACCTTTTAAGCCCACATACTTTGTGTAATAGCGTCTAACTTATTCCTCCACCCAGGTGTGGTGTTCCCGTACCAGCACCCTCGTGGTCATTACTATCTCAGCTTCTTGGGAGCCCAGCAGGCCTGTGAGGAGCAGGGCTCGATCCTGGCCACCTTCACGCAGCTCTTCCAGTCGTGGAAGGAGGGCCTGAACTGGTGCAATGCAGGCTGGCTGGCTGACGGGACAGTCCAGTACCCCATCACCCAGCCCAGAGTGCCCTGCGGGGGGCACGGCCTCGCCCCGGGTGTCCGGAGCTACGGCAGACGACACCTTCACCTTCATCGCTACGATGTCTTCTGCTTCTCCTCTTCACTCCGAGGTGAGGTGGTGTGAGACCAACAATGGCAGGTTCACAATCTGTAGAAAAGGCCTTCTTCACAGCAGAGTTGGACTTGTCATCAAAGGAAACACAAAGGTGTAACGAATAACATTAACAATGGTCCCAGTAAGCCATGACAGTGTGACAGTGAGCCCGCATGCACATACATGCGCATAGTTGTATAATCCAAAGCAAAATTCCTCGTATGTGTGGCAAATAAAGCTGATTCTGATTCTGAATACCAGGACCCTGAAACTGAAGCAGCTGAATGGAATTTAGCAGCCATTAATGCCATTATTTTCACCTGTGCTTTTCCTACTGTGGCATGTCAAAATGTCCTCAGTGAAAATGAGCCATGCCATGCCATGCTCAAGTACCACACTGGAAACTATATTTGCCCAGAAGCACTTCTTTATGCTCTCTGACGCCTCTCATTAGAAGGCGCTGTAACTCTTGAATGTCCCATGACATGGTGCTCTTTAGATGCTTTTATATAGACCTTAGTGGTCCCCTAATACTGTATCTGAAATCTCTTTCCCAAAATTCAGCCTTGGCGCAGAATTACAGCCACTAGAGCCAGTCCCACAATGAGCTTTCCTTAGGAAGTGCCATTTCTGTGTCTGTAGCTATTGAGGAGGAGAGAGGGGGAGCAAGGGGGAGAGTGGGGGTGTGGCCTTGATTAACTGCCACTTTGCTCGTTTGAAAGCCATGATGTTGCTCTCTTTCTCATGGGCGGGCCAAATTTTCTAGCAAGATTCCAGATCGTCCCAGCAGGATACCCAGGGCTCGGTTTACACCTATCACCATTTCTAGCCACTGGTGGACCATAGGCAGGCTGGGGGAATGCATATTAATGTTAAAAAACCTCATAAAGTGACATTTTCATGCTATGGGACCTTTAATAGTGTGCAGCAGCCAACATGAAGTCTGCATTGATCTTAGCTCAACAGCTCAACAATTAATTATGAGCTCACATAGGCCTTAAGACATCGAACACAAATAAATGTAATTAGTAATTCATAGTCTAATCACTGGGAACTTTCCTAAATGCTTTAAACATCACAAGGGCATTGAGTTAACTGTTACATACATCGACTACAATTCAAGACTATTATTTGAACCTTCAAAGCTCATCTCTAGAAGATTACTTTTGCTGTATATGTCACTAGTTTGCCCCAGCTTTCATCCTTATTGTTTTCAAGCAAAGGTTTCCCACCTTACAAGCTAAATAAGCCAGCATTTCAATAAATCTAAAAAGAGAATTGATAACAGATTAAAGAATAAAGAATGAATACCATAATCCCATATTTCTGACTTGAATATGTTTTTTGCATGAGTTAAAAGTAAATTAACATAATAAGAAATGTAAGTCTCCGGGACAAACTCTAGTCAAATGGGTGTCTGTTGTCAAATGTTGGAGGTCTGAAACACAGAAGTGTTTAAAGAGCCTTATCCAGCCTGCAGAAGGTAAATGTAACACTAAATGTGTTTTCTTCAAAAGGGAAAGTCTACTATCTTAAGCCCTCTCACAAGATGAACCTGACTGAGGCTCAACAGGCATGTCAGAAGGACGGAGCAGAGATCGCCAAGGTGGGACAGCTCTACGCCGCCTGGAAACTCACAGGGCTGGACAGCTGCGACGCTGGCTGGCTGGCTGATGGAAGTGTTCGGTATCCCATCACAAGGCCACGAAGAAACTGTGGCCCCTCTGAGCCCGGGGTGCGCAGCTTTGGCTTCCCACCTCCCCAGCACAAGCATGGAGTCTACTGCTACAAGGCAGTTGATGAATGAATGAATGTAGATCCCCCTCTTCTCTGGGGTCAGAAATGTAAAGGTTTCTTAAAAATATGTTTCTTTATGAGCAAGCTGCTTCATTAGTACTGTGTAAACCCTGGAAACCTATATAGCGACAATAGAGATCTGAGGGGTCCTGAGATGATTAACAGAAGAGGAAAGCAGCCAAAAAAGTGTTTAAACAAAATGATATTTACTTTTTCAGGCATTCCACTATTTATTTTCTTGTGATTTTCTTGGATCATTTTATATACTCATGCCTTTAAACTTTTCAGGTAACATGGAGAAAAAACTCCTTTTCATTCAGTCTTTGTTTAAACAAGTTAGAGTGTGTTGATGGGTCACGGGTAGATACAGCTTACAAGTAACAAGTGAAGAAGGTTGGGAACCACTGGTGTAAAACCTTAGGTTTTTTTTCTGTTTTATCTACATCTCACTGTAATTTTTTCTTCTGTGATTTTCTATTTTTGTACATGTGAGCAAAGCCTTTACTATGATGTCTCAGTTAATGCTATTAAGCATTAATAATATTAAAGCTATTCAAATTATTCTATTCGCCGATGAAGGCCAAGACATGATTCAGAAAAAGTTGGACATTGAGTTAAGATTTGCTTCTCAGTTCTACTGTATAACCATGTAACTCAGGAGATTTTCACATCACTTACTTTTTACATCATTGGAATTAAATTATTTTAATAACACATTTTTGTATAACAAATGCTTTTCCTAACCATTAAAATTGTACAGAAGATTCCTGTCTGTCTGTCCACACAGTAATTGAACGTCCACATACACACAACTTGTAGGAGCTTTATTTGCATAAATAACTATTAATAATATATTTCAGGCTTGAAAAAACATCAGCTGTTTTTTTTTTTACATTTCAAAAACACTGGCCCAACTATTAGTACTGTCCAGCTGTGAGACTCCCGCTGCATCTGTCTTGAGGTAGGCTGAGCTGTCTTCACTGCATAAATAATAGATTTTTCATTATTAACCATACAGTGCAACTCTCTATCTTAGTGTCAGGAGTATAGGTCTTAACGCAGTGTGTCAACTATTTGAAGGTTTAAAGAAATACAAACAAGCCCGAGCATTCTTTCCCCAATCCCAGAATAGATAGGCGATGTACAGCATACACTGTGATTGTAGGTACTGGTATACTGAGTCAAGGAAAAGCTGCTGTTAAAGAAAGAATATTCAAAATATCCTGAGTTGTCTATTCTTTTTATTCTGTTCTTTCTTGTTGAAACTTCTGACATCCTGACATATAATTTAAACAAACCAGAGGACCGCTTCACATAGGCGATGTGCGAGCACTGTTTACAAGCTAATCTCAAATGGTAGCAGCATCATGTTTTACAAATGATTGTTGCTAGCAAATAGCAGGTGCATTTGAGTGCTATTGGGTTTTTGCGTGCTAATGTATGGGGTCACAAGTATGACATTTGTTTTGATTATTAAAATACTCCAAAATGAATGTGAGAGGAAATTTATATCATGTTGCAAATTGCTGCTTTCATGTTGTAAATTTAGTGAAACAGGATAGAAAGTGATGGATCATCTCAGCAGAGTATTAACAACACTTCACCAGACCTTAACAATCAAGTTTTTCACCTCCACCGAAGATGCAGTGAGCTAACACAAAGATACTATCGATTATTCTTAATCAAACAGTTTCAAAGAGAAGTCTCTCGATTTTCAGCCTGACCTCTGCCTTTTTCTGAGGGGACAACTTTTTAAACATTTTCACAAGGCTCATGAAGTAGTACTCATCACATTCTTGTGGTTTTTCACTGTTTATCTGTACAGTTGGATGATATTTAGAAGACTGTGTCTCCGTACTCTTCGTCATCCACACAGTGTCACATTCAACGATGGGAGTGACTAGCTGGCTGCTGCTGCTCACTCCTTGGCTGTTTTGGTCATCTGAATCTGTGATGACGGACGGTTACGTCTTTGCGTTCCTGTGGGGACAACACAAACAATTTGTGAGATAAACCAGCGTCCAAAGCTTGCTTAAACTGAAACTTTTCTGGAGCTTTGTCCATCCACATTTACATTTGCAATAAAAATGGCTCTTTGTAGATGTTTGCAAAGCAGTTATTTATCCATGTACAAAGTGTTGTACAATAAGAGGGAGTTTTTCTCCAGATATCTTTGAAATGGTGCCTGATGATTTCACATACAGGATATTGTTCTATCGATTACACCCAATCACATGCAACTTATGATTCCAAAAAAGGAATTACATCCTCCAAAGATGCTGCAGCCTGCAGCCTGCAGACATCATCACAAGATCACTATCACAAAATGTGACATTCTTGTGTACAAGTTAAAGCCGGTTGTAGAGTGAGCAGGCGTAACAGGCAACAGTTTAACAGGCGTAAGGAGCACTATGAGGAAGAAAAGGAGGAGCAAGTCCCTGAAGGTGCAGCTACTTTTTCTTTCTGTATGACACAATATTAAATGCAACATAATAAACTTAAATGTTAAGACACATGTTTAGGAGACAATGCACATGTGCCATGACAAAAAGCAATACAATATAGCATGCTTACTATATCATCATATAACTACTTAATAACATTAGCTCAGTAAAAAAAAACTAAGCATGTTGCCTGCACTTGTTATGAGGGAAATGCAGCTCATTTAAAATGTGAGTTAATTACTGGTGTTGGGAATGTTGGGAATAAATGGAAGGCCCGGAGGCCAGAAAAATCTGACTCCAATAATCTCTCTAAATTCTAATTCCCCGCATATTCGTTGATGACCTATATAACCAGAATACCATAAATGAAGTGTGGAGACGATAGAATAAAGTAAAATACTTTTACTGAACAGTATTTTAAGCATTACAAAGCGCATGTTTTCAACCGCACAATGAGACTAAATTTCCCGAGCATCCAGACAAAACACGAAGCCTCCCAGTTTGTGAGCCCCCTCTAACACCGTCCCTATCTATTTATCTCCTCTTGGGGTGCTGACTGCTGACTCTCCATTACCAGGCAAAAGTGTGTGTGTGTGTGTGTGTGTGTGTGTGTGTGTGTGTGTGTGTGTGTGTGTGTGTGTGTGTGTGTGTGTGTGTGTGTGTGTGTGTGTGTGTGTCTTGAAAACATCAGCTGGTCCCACTTCCTCTTCTTGCTCTTCATGACCTTTTCACCACACACATACATCAACCTAACGGCTATTTCCTATTATCTCGGTCTGGTACAAAAAACAGTCTCTGACACACATTCATCTCTCTTATCAATAATAAACTATAATTTAAGCTTTAAGCTAAACCATCCTGTGCAACTGAGTCATTCTTCCATGTACAAAGGACGCAAGTGTGCTCCCTCTAGAAATTGTAACCATCTTTCTCATATGCACACAACTCCACAATGAGCACAAATGATCTCTTTAGCAATAAAAGAGCACATCTATAAAATAAAAATATCTCTATTCTGGAAACAGGAATGTGATGTGAATGTGTGCAAAAGGACAAGAGGATCTAGCTACTACTTAAACTATGATCATTTAACACAGCTCATGTAAAGACAGATGAACACAGTAATGCACGGATGGGTTTTATATTTGCATCTTCAGTCTTCATTGAGTTTGAATCTGATTTTAATAGGATTTTGGCCCTTTAGATTCTACCGAATAGCTTCTTAATGGCTATTAGTCAGCTAAATAAATATGCCTGCTTCTCTGTTGAAATGTTTCTAACGTGAAAATGCTTAACTAAACTTAAAGGTATTTCTTAGCATCTCCCTAATGACGGTTCAGTGCTTTTAGAGTAAAGTCAACACTAAAAAATACACATTAATATGATTACCGTTAATGTTTGTCAGCTGGCTAACATTACCTGCAAGATAACAGGAACATCAGAGGAAGACATTGTACCACTGTATTTACCTGACAGATTCAGAATGTAATCACAAAATATCACAATGACAATGTGGAGTAATCAGTCGCCTCATGGACTCATGGCAGTGTGCTACCCACCCGGCCCGTTAGGAGAGCTATCAGCGTGTGAGTGAGTGTGTGTGTGTGTGTGTGTGTGTGTGTGTGTGTGTGTGCGTGCAGAGAGAGAGAGAGAGAGAGAGAGAGAGAGAGAGAGAGAGAGAGAGAGAGAGAGAGAGAGACGTGTCATATGATCGTTAACGAATTTAACACTTCAGCAGAGGTGTTCATTTCCATACAGGTACAGTGGCTTGACGGTTAACGGTGAAGTATGGATTTGATTCGCGGGGGTATTTTGGCGACAGTAATGTTATTAGTGTTGTAAGTTAGCAGTAGACTTAATTAACCCGGGGTGAGTCTGATGAAAACTGATGTGTCTGCCCGGTTTAGCTCTGAGATTTTCTCGCATTGCACAGCGCTGTGAATGAATAATCTCTGAGATTACGTTATGTTCTGACAGCTCACAGCAATTTAATACAATAGCAGGAAAAGAGTCCCCCCCTGGAATTGTCGTTTGTTTATTCAAAGTCAAAGACAGTCCAAAGTAGTGCTACTTTGCACATTTTTGTTGGTCTGAGGTGTATGTTACATTTTAGCTGCCAAAGCTCCGCTGCTTTCTGTCTCTGGTCCTCAGTGTGAGAGGGGGTGTGGCCAGTGGCTAGAGCAGCAAAAGCCAATGTGTGCTTCTTTTCCCTATATATTTAACAATCTCTTTTGCATTTCTAATCCAAACAATGTCAAACTTGGCACTACACTTACTCGTGCATGTAGCAAGACACCCGTCACGTTTGAAATCCATCGGACTAACGGTTCGAGAGATATGCGCATAACACACAGACAGACAGACAGATGTTCCTGCGATTTATAAATAGATAAAGAGTTCATCATTGTCGTTTGTTACTGTATTTGCTTACCTTTAGCTGTGGATCACTGTTCATCTTGCCACAGAAAAGAACTTCTACCAAGTGTGTTTTTTTCATAGACAGTAAAAAAAAATTCAGTTTTCTCTTTTTCTTCTTCTACCTCCTCCTCCTCCTCTTCCAAAATGTATTTTTATCTGACTGTAAAGAAAAATGGAAATACATTCCTAAGCTACTTCAGACTGCAGGTTTGGTTTTACTCTACAGCAGCAGTTTTACAATAATTTTACAGTTTTAGCAAGAAGAACAAACAAAGACCTTATTCATGCCTGTTATTATCATGTAATCTGTATCCGCTTATTAGGATGTTAAAGCAAAGATGTTAAAGCATAGTTGAGTAGAATGTATAAATTAAAGGATGTCTGTCTCTTGAGAACAAAACATAGGCAGAGCAGGTTGAAACATTTCCAGTTTCCAGTTTCAGAGCCAAGAGTGCAGCCAGCACTTTCACTGAGTACTAAGTAGAACCACAGAAACAATGCAAACTCTAACCTCACAATCTTTTTCACAACAGAAACAGGAAGCAGCCACAGTTTTAACTTGTTTTAAATTTGTCTCTCATGTCTATTATTTTCTGTCTAATATTATTTATTTAACCATTGATCATAACATTTTCTTTTCAAAGAGACTACAATTTTACTTCAGAAAATAGAAAAAGGAGTTACACTTGCAAATGCAGTACCTTCAATATTTCTTATTTGTTGGTTATTTTGTTTTTTAACTTAAAAAGTTCTCGAAAACAGAGAACCACCTACTTGGCTTCAGGGTAATCAAATCCCTTCCTCAGATGACTAAACGTTTGAGCTGTTTCCAAGTATTTTCTTTACTGTCATTCCACTCACATGCTGCCCTTTGTTAATGCATGTGACAAAAAAAAAACCTATCAATGCATCTATCCCTACTGGAGTGACTCAAAGAGGGGGAAAGCTTCAGATATTGTAATTTTTTAATTCCTATACTTTTGCTATTAGCAAACCTAAAGTCATCTTTACTTTCCATCTTCAAATCTTAACCAATCTCTTTTAGCTTATCCATGCACACTATACTGTTCATACTGTATATATCTAGTGTTATCTGCGCCAGTCAGAAATCACCACCAATACTATACAATAAAAGGAAACATGATGACGCACATCGGAATGAAAACAGCACCCTAAAATTACAGGTTGAAATTACATTTGAAATTTTTGTACTTATTATTCTCTTAATTTTGTATTATTCCTGTTCAGAAATTTTACATATCATTGTAATCAAGTATCCATCGTTATTGCGCTAAAATCCAATAAAAAGGTATTACTGTAAATTGAAAATATTGCAACTTCCGATAACAATAGAGCACCAGCCACCCCACTCATGTTCTGTTTTCACTCCTTCCATCTTAAAAAATAAAATAAAAAAAAAAACGTTATCAGAGCATCAAATCACACACCACTTGCCTCAGTAACCATTTCTTTCCTCAGGCAGTCCGGTTGCTGAACAGCTGACGCACATATGCATGCCACTTGTTGTGTTATCGTGTACCGTATGTATATTAATAATTGTTCAAATACAGGTCTGTAGTGTGTGTCCCTCATGTTAGGACAGAGAGAGCCAAAGCACAAGAATTCCATTGTATTTCTAATACACATGACCATAAAGTTGAACTTTAACTTAAATGGGGATTTCCTTAAAAAAAATCTTTCATTATGTTTCGATGAGAATTCAAGCTCAAGACAGAAAGAAGCATACAACAAAACAGTGTGAGTGCACGTGCACATGTACGTGTGTCTACCTGACCATTGATCTAAATAGATACCTGACAGAGAGAATGTACCAAAACTGAGCAGAACAAAATGTGCAGTAACTATTAAACTGTATCAACTCTCTCAGTTATATCACAAATACACAAACTTTAGAGAAACTTCAGGTTGTATATTCTAATCAGCACTTATTCATTCACTGAACAAACTTCTGTCATGGAGAAAATCTGACATCAATGGAAATACAATCAGATTAAATGTTAAAAAAAAAAAAAAAAAATGCAGAATGACACAAATGTGACTGCTGAAAACCTGAGGTGACATGTGACGACCAAACAGTGAGGGAGGGGAGCAGAGGAGAACAAAGTGTACAGTCACAGAAGTATGTTGGCAGACCCTGCAGGATCTCTCAGGTGGACGATACAGTCTCATGTGGGACAGTGAAATATTTGCTGTGCAGCTGATTCAGCATTTCAAGTGTCATGTGAACTATTAACGCAACATTGAGTTATTACGTAAGAATGCTCATGAATAAGACTGTACAAAGGAGCCACGACAACTGAAATTGGTCGAAAGGAAGCAGATTCATGCTCTGACCTCCACGTCCATGGCTAAAAGTGGATGACACATGTGTGAATGGACACAATAAGGACACTTATTATTAAACTCACTTACCACAGGAAAAAGATGTTACATGGAAAAAGAAAAGAGCACACTGCGTCATTTTACAGCTACATACAGTAGACGTGTTTAAATGCCATCAAATCCAATAAAACTGGAACTAAATAAAAGCCTGCCATAAAATGTGAGCAAATATCAACCAAAATCCACAAAATAAATGACAAGTTTTGGTAAGTTTTAGAACATATAAAGCACTTTTAGCTCCATCTTGCATAACACATGTTGTTCAGTGTCTTATTATTACTTCAAAAAACAAAAGCATTGTGTTGATTTTTTTTCACTCTGAGTGTAATTATTAGTTTTGTTCTTGCATGTTAGGGCCAGTGGTAGAATACATGTATTTCCATGTTACGCTACCATTTACTTGCTCACACTGTACTGTCTAGTAAGATCTGCCCCAGTTAAAAATTACCACCACTACAGTACAATAAAAGGCAACGTGATGAAGTACATGGGAATGAAAGCCACACCCTGAATGTGATGCCCAGAGGAGCAACATAGAACATTAACCAAAGAAACTTAAGAATATGAAAATAACTATGCAAGGTGCAGTCACAAAACTTTCCAGGTGTGTAGGTTGAAAGGGGATAGTATTGTCATTGTATCACAAAGTCTCAAAATGAGAAGGCAACAGTTTGGTGGACAATGTTAATCTGTCTTGTAAACCTGACTGATATCATCCTATTAGTATCAGTAGAATGTGTTTCTCTCCAGTTGATCCCCTTGAAACAATATACCATTCTAATCCATGAATACAAAAAGCTTTTATATTGCTGTAAACATCAAGAAATTTAAGAAAATCTCCTCCAAATTGGCAGACTGAAGCTGAGTCACACTATGAATAGAAATCCTACAAATTCCACTTCACTTGGCGACTTCCTCCTCATAGCTGAGGTTCTCAAGGGTGTAACCCCCAACATAAGTAATATTTTGGGACAACCTCAGGAAACTGTGTCATGGATTTGGTTTGGAAGTTTCTAAACACAGAGAGAGGTCAGCTGCAGGCTGGTGAAATAAACACCACAGCAATGTGAGTGTGTCAAGACGTGTTATCCTTTGCTTTTGTTTGTGTCCCTGATTCAATATGAGCTCTTTTCTATGGCAGTACTGGCAGCCTTATCTTGTATATTATATATATATATATATATATATATATATATATATATATATATATATATATATATATATATATATGTATATGTATTGGTGTGTGTTATGGTTAAGCGAGTAGCTGATAATACTGCTGAATGCAACTAAACTAACATCGGAAATAATAAGGGGGGAAACCCTGACAGGTCATCTACATCATACCCACAATTCAAAGTTGCCCGATAATTAGTCTCTGTTAAGGTCCTAGTGGTCAAAAGAGGTCCTTTATTTCTATACATTACTTAGGGTAAATGTTACCAACAATGAACTGCAAATATCTATTCTCTTTGATGTTTTTGCAATGTTAACCTGATCTATATTTTGCTACAGAATGTATTTGTATGAACATTAAGAGTGGCTTTGAAGAGTGGTCCCTTTCACAAGCTTAGTTATGTGTTAATGTAAGCAGTGTTTTAATGTAGTAGCCTACTGTAGGTCCATGTGGAGCTGTAGTCTAACTACTTTAAACTCAAATGCTTGGTGATTTGCAATGCAGCAATACATAATTTCTTATAAACTTATAGTAGGCTATGTTTCGCATTTTAAACCTAATATATTCCACCACTGCTTGTACCTTTTTTTTCTTGCATTACAAATTAAGATTACGTCATAGAAGGTGTAGAGTGGGCGGAGTGAGGAAGGGCGATGGAGCTGCGGTAACATTCGTTCCTGATTGGCTGTTGTGGGTTTACTGTGCAGCCCGATGTGTTTAAATAGCCAATCACGTCGCCTATCCTCAGTATGTATAGAAGCTGCAGTAGCTAACGGCCCTCTCTCGGTGATACACCGCGTCCCAGTGACACCTCCGTCTCTGCTCTCACCATACCCACTTAACTCAAGTGCCATGGAGGAATTAAGTAGTTGACGTTTCCTGTTGCAACCTTCTCTTTTTAAGCTTTCTTCCCGTTCGGTTTACTGACGTTTTGAACTCTCGGCGACTTTCTACGACCTTTAACCATCCTAAACCATGAAGTACATCATCGGCATCGGCGGGTGAGTTCGGACAGATATGACCGGTAGCTAAACTAAGCTAGCTGGCTAACCTAAACTGCTAGGCCTCAAAAGCCCGGCACACGTGGAGAGAGGGCGGTTATGACAACCGCAGAATTGTTGCTTCCTTTTTGTTGTACTGCTGTTTTGTTCAAAAATTGTCGGTTTCTTTTAGCACTATCGTTTAGTTCCTCTGGTAATTTCCGTCAATAAACCGAGCTAAAGCTAACGTTTACAAGCATGTAGCTAGCTAGTAGAGATAAAAGTAAACCCACCACATGTCCAGTTGACACACCCTTTTTTATTTTTACATGTTTGTATATAAATGCTATAAGTCTACTAAATGTGTGTACTTGTGTTAACGTTCAACAAGCTGCTCTGATGACTTATGGTCAAAAACCTGTGTTAAAATCAGTGAAGATTAAACTGATGTAATGGATAATTACATATATTTAACATTACCTGACATGGACATTTTTTATTTTATTGATGTATAACTGCTCTATCAAATGTTTCAGGTACAATATCTTAAGTGATAGTCTGATCGTTCATCTGTTTTACCACTCTTTATGTGGGTTGCATCATCCACCATTCATTTCCGTTTTTTTATTGCTTTGTCCCTTCAGTGTAACAAATGGAGGGAAAACCACCCTCACCAACAGACTGATCAAGAACCTGCCCAACTGTTGTGTGGTACATCAGGATGACTTCTTCAAGGTGAGCCACATGCACACACGTCTTTTAAATTTTGGATATAGCCAACCAAAGGTATTGCTCTGAGTAACACAAGTTTGTTACTACATACTGTTTGACTATAGTTAAACACTATCAGAGCCTTCCATATAGCAGAGTGTAGCTCTAGTGGAATGTACCTGGGTACATCTTATCATGTATGTTTCAGCCCCAAGATCAGATTGAAGTTGGTGAAGATGGCTTTAAGCAGTATGATGGTAAGCCTGGGTTTTTATGAAAGGGTTTGAGTGTGTGTGTGTGTGTGTGTGTGTGTGTGTATATGTGAATTTTGTGTGTTGTTTGATCCTGCTGTAACATTGTTTAATTTCTAAACTGCATGCAATAAAGACTAACTTGAACATTGAACATGTGTTTCTTACATGCATTTTGCAATTTTCTATTCGCTTCTCCTTCCATCCTTTCTCCCCCACTTTTCTCTTCAGTCCTTACTGCTCTGGACATGGACGCCATGATGAGTACTATCTATGCATGGTTGGACAACCCAGTGAAGTTTGAGAAGTCTCATGGCGTCAATAACACCCTGGATACTGAGATCGTCCCAAAGTCTGACCAAAAGGAAGAGGAGACTCACATCCTTATTGTGGAGGGCTTTCTGCTTTACACCTACGGGTAAGAATTTATGCTCATTAAATTTCTGTTCATGTGTTTCTCACTGTAAAAGAAATGGGACCAGTAGGCCTTGACATTATGTCTCTTACCTTGCAGACCATTGATCGACGTGCTGAACCAACGTTACTTTATTTCCATCCCATATGAAGAATGCAAAAAGAGGAGGTGGTAAGTTCATAAGTGTTCAGACACTGTTCTTAACTCGTGTTCTTAGTCTCGTCTGCTTTTTATTTTTTTACTTCAAGTATTAATTGGTGTGTCACTCTGCAGCTCTAGGAACTACACGGTGCCAGACCCCCCCGGCCTATTCGACGGCCACGTCTGGCCCATGTATTTGAAACACAAGAACATCATGGAGTCAACAGCTGTTGACGTCTGTAAGTGTGGGCATTATCAGAATCAGAAAAGCTGCCAAGTACATTTTTTATACATACAAGGAATTTGTTTTGGTGTCGTAGGTGCATGTCACACATTATCTAAAATAAGTTAAACAAACGGGTTAACAGAACAGACAATAAGTATAAATGTGTGTATACATACACACACACACACACACACACACACACACACACACACACACACAATGTAATAAAATAAGTAACATTTAAGATAAAAAGAGCAGATTAGTACAGTCACTTATGTTTTAATGATTTAAAGTTTCTCCTATTTATTTGACTTGTGTGTTTGCTATTACAGTGCAGCTAGATGGAACCAAGTCAAAGGAACAACTGTTCAACTTTGTCTACGGCGACATCCTGAATAATATCCAGAAATCTCTTTAACAAACAAAGGTAAACAAATCATTCAACTGTCCAGTTATCAAATCTTTGTATCCAAATGTGAGTTTCTGATTGTTTTTCTGTATTGCAGGTCATACGATCGGCTAAAAGGAGCATATACTCAGCCTGCAAGCAGACCACCGCCTTGCCTTAAGTTTCTACCTGGCAGCTCAGTCAGCTGACTGCTACGATTTTTTTGTAACTGTTTTAACTGATGGCATCAATGCTGGCGTGTTTTTATATCTACCATATTTATTGCTTTGTTACAGCCTACACTCAAAAAAGTGTTAATGGATATGTTCAGAGGATGGTTGCACTTATGTCAATAAATGTTCATCCTGCCAACTTTTGTGCTTTACTGCTTGATTTTATTTTAAAGAGTGACCAGCTCTTACACTGAAGGTATTACAAACCTTTCAAAATGTATTCAAAGTAGTCTCGGCATGTGTGAAGCATAAATTTGTAAATTGTCTTAAAATAGTCTCTTAACAATCGCAGCCCTGGGTAGCTGCTAAGTTGAGCACAGTGAGCAAGCGGCTTTCACTATCTCGCTCCCAGGCAGCAGTTGGTGTAAGTGATAAGTGGAATCACATGGTTCACCCTCGTGGCCTCAGTTCTAGAGCACAACCCTTATCTAAATTCAGACACATTTGGACTGTTCCCTGGAAGGGTTACCTTCAGAAACTACTACAAAGGTCCCTTTTAACACCATAGCATTATTATAATGCAGATCAGGTCACTTAATGGAAGAAAATGCATTTATATAAAGTCCTATGCAGGAAAATTGGTGCAAGAGATAAATATATTATAGTATTTCACAAACTGGTACCGGGTTGATGTAAAAATAAGCCAAGCTGAGCAGCATTTCTGGGAAGGAAAGCAGCATCACTTGGGGAAAAATATAGTGGACAAACTCCATTTCAATCCCACACCAACCTTTTGAGTGTAGTTTTTTTTTTTTTTTTAAGAGCAGTGGTTTAATTCCATAAGCAAAGACATTAATTCTAAGATGCTTTCCTCCAGTTGCAATAAATAACTTAACCATGTTGTCAGATTCTCCATAAAGCTGTGGCAACCTAAGATGCTAACACTGCTTAATGTGTTTTTTTTTTATTTTTTTATTGCAAACACACTATATTAAATCTGTATATTCTTATGGTTGTATGTGTACATACACAATCTGTAATAAATGTAATACAATATGTTAATGTGATTAAAAGCTAAAGACATATTTTCATCTTTGCCTTCATAAGTAGAACAAGTTTCTAACAAAAATAAGAGTAGAGTAATTATGCAATGCCATAATTAATTATTGTGCATGTGTGTAGTATGGCATTTGTTTGCATGTAATGGAAAAATACAGCTCATAAAATCAAAATTAAATATCCAAAGTAGTCATGGGTGTGTCATTCCCCTCTGAGGGAACTAACTGTCCTTCTTTCACACTGCTCTGGCCTTTCTTCACTCTACTGTAAAAAGCACACGTTATGTAATGTTACTATAGACATGTATGGCTTTGAAAACAAACCCCATGATATTTTTAGCTATTGCCTCTTTTCATTTAACAGTCACCGTTTCCCCACTGCAGTGATATTCTGGAATAAAAAACAATCCTCAAATGTTGATATTAGGCTACACTGCATGCAGGACAAATGGAGAACTGACAAAGAGAGCACGTGTTGTATTACTCACAGAGCACAAAGTAGCTCTTAGTTTCCTCTAGTTCCAGACAGACAGCATGATTAGTGACACCAGTGTCCCTGTAGCAACTGCTCGGACATACACACAGGCAGAAAAAAAAGCATGTTTTTTCAATGCACTTTTCATTTTTGAGTTATTTAGTTCATACTTGAGGTTTTAGTGTCATATTTATGCATTTCTTTTTTTTTTTTTTTTTTTTTTTTTTTTTCTTTTATTTAGAATCTAATACGTAGAACAAATTAACAATTACAAAGACAAAAACAAACTTCAAACCCCCCACCCACCCCTACCACTCCCCCATGCATTCATACCACAATCATCACCACAATCAACTCCACATTCATAGTTTTAACAAAGAAAATAAAAACTTAACATAAATCAATCCTCTAATTCAAGTAAACAAACATTCCATTTCTTTTCATGCTCAATTATTCTATTATTTGTTGCTAAAAAATTTTCCAGCATATGCTGATGATAAACTCTATTCTTAAAGTGTTTTATACATAAATTTGATATAGTTTTAGCTTTAAAAATAAACATTTTACCTATCAAAATAATCATATTCAAAAACTGTTTGCATTTACCCTCATATACACATAACAAAATATTCTGAGGTGTGATTCGCAAAACAATATCCATAGACTTTAACCATATCTGTATATTGGCCCAAAGTTTAACAACATGCGGGCAAAAATAAAACAAGTGCATCAGATCTTCCTCCTCATCCCCACAGAACCTGCAACAAGGGTCTTTTTCTATCTGCCATTTAACCAGAGACTTTTTTTATTTATGCATTTCTTGCCTTAAATGACTTGTCAGTATCTAGTCCACCCATGTCCTTTCTGGTACCTTTACATTACAACATACGTGCTGAGTCCTCACACACATAAATGTGCTATGAACTTCCAGGTCCTCTGGTGTAGCCTGTAATTGTTGTGATTTTATCTTTTTTACCAGAGGTTTCAATATATATATTCATGCATCAGCTCTAAAACACAAGCTAAAAAAACAATATATGCCATTTAAACTCCAGAATATTCTTTGCTTGCTACCATTCAAGCTCAGGATGTAAATTCAGGTCACGGTATGTTGTATGGAGGATTGATTTTAAGTAGTTCAGGCCACACCAGTATGTCCAAATGTATCAAGGGAGAGAGATAGTGAGTGGGAGATCCTATTACAATCATGTTAGGAATTTCCTGCAGCCTACTTTAGTTTTGAGCTCAACAAACACTAAAATACTTTATCCCATTTGCTAACAATGCAATTAATTAGCTTAGATCAAATATTTTAAGGTGAAAAGTTTAACTTTGTGCTACTTCTTGCAAAGTCACAAACAGATATATCAGTTTTTCAGTATTCCAAAGCAGGTATTCTGTGTGACGACATCCTCATGTGGCTCAACATTTTACTAGTAACTCACAATAT
Source organism: Perca flavescens (assembly GCF_004354835.1). NCBI lineage: Eukaryota > Metazoa > Chordata > Actinopteri > Perciformes > Percidae > Perca > Perca flavescens. Next base: position 15,857,491 of record NC_041331.1, read on the forward strand.
CTGAACCTGTACATCAGAAATCTTTTGGCGATGGTGTTATTTTCCTCAAAGGGTTGCTAACTCATTTTAAAAAGGGCGTTTCTTTACAACGTGTGAAAGCTGGTCAGTCTGGACTTGAATGGGTGAGATAAGCAGTTATGTAAGCTTGACTGCTGTTGGTATGACCTCCCTTGGAAAAAAACATCATGGCTGCATATGTTTTACTGGCCTCTCCTTATTTAATATTTTACCTTTCTGTGTCTTGTCTTTACACAGCAGTGTAATGGACAGGGACAACTCAAAATGTTTAGAAAGATTTCAAAAAGTTTTTTTTAACCTAAAATTGCATTATTTCAGTACAGTGGGTCTTAGCTTGCATGAACTAAGTTACTGTGAACTCATTGTCCTCAAATTACAATATTTCATGGATGAATAGCACCGTGGAGATATGACATCGTCTTTTGACACCCGTACTGCCTCGAGACTACAACAAACCTATTTTCTAAACCGCACCAACCACCACACTGTTATGAGAATTGCAGTACTGGCTCCTACTGGATCTTGTTTGTGTATGTGAGCACGTGTGTGTCTGTCTTTCTGTCTGTCTGTATGGGTGTACGTGTGTCTGCGCTGTGCCCGTCTCTTGCTCCGTCTCCCCATATGCACCTCTCCGCAGGGCATCTAAAAAGCAGAGGAAGCAACAGTCTGCTGTGGTTGACTCAAATAGACCATATAAACAACACTATAAATCCTCCGTTCAGACCTCTAACTCCATACAGTTAAGGTTTGGATTATCACATCTCCACCTCACACATGGCAGACAGGACACGGCCGTGCAACCACTAACCGTCCTGGCGGCAGAGGCGACCGATACTCTGTGGCCGCTTGTCTGAAAACAATTTCTTTGTCTTTGCTCTCAGCTTTGCAATGCGTCCTTTAAGATGTTTCCTCCAGTTTTTTTTTTTTCCTTTTGTTAACCGACCAAAGAAAACAACAAATACAGGGCATATTCATTTGGGCCTAATCGACTCATCCTTTTCCCTACACCACAACCCTCTGGTCTTCAAAGCCTTTTCAGCCTACGAGTTGTGTCTATATTTACTGCTTTTACTACAGTCTAAGAGGAGCCCACGAAACCAGCCACTGGTGCCATAAAATCTTTTGTGACGATTAGAGATGCTGCGAGGACTTGTTTATGAAAACAAAACCCTCTGAAGACGACATGGCAGTGAGCTGAGCAGGGTTAACACCACACCTGTGGGGCTGATGGGAGGACAGCTTTGGTTCAACCGCTCTGTCTGTGTTTACACTGGGTGGAACTGGCCTGACCACAGTGCAGACACAACAAGACACTCTGTAACTCATACATGGCATTAAATTCACGGCTGTGGCTGCAGCACAGAGGTGGTGGAAGAAGTATTTAGCCCCTTTACTTAAAAAAGAAAAGAAAAAAAGAAGTCAGTTACAAGTTAGAGTGCATTCGAGAGTTTTTGACTGAATTAAGTTTTCCTTTTAATGCTAGAGCATTATAAGGTCAACACACTAAGGTGTTAAAAGTGGCACGTTTTGTATTTACATAGGTTATTTTTTATTATTGGATTATTGCTACTAAACTATTAACATATACAAAGCAATTTAGAACTCCAGGCGTTATTGCTTTGTATTGATTTAATTGAAAGTGTGTTTGAAAATGCATCACTAAAGCACAATATTTAAAGCATGACAGCACTGACGTGATAAGAGCTTAAAGGTAGGTCCTACTTTAGTACATACTTTTTACAATTTAATCTATTTTGGTATTGTACAAATAAATACACAAAAACACAATAAACAAACTTGAGGCCCTCCTTGGAGAGGGGCCCTTTGTCAAAATCACATTTCAAGACCTTTATTATTTCATTTGTTTTGTGCTTTTATCAGTGGTGGAAAGCAAGTACATTTACCCAAGTAGGCTACTGTTCTTAGGTAGGCCTACTTTACTTACATGTTCTGTCATAAACTTGAGAATAAAATATTGTACTTTTCACTCGACTACATTTATTTGACAGCTGCAGTTAATAATTGTTTTCCAGATTAAGATTTGAGATTAAAAAAGGTACATTGAGTAGGATTTTTTAGAAGTTACAAGTTAGAAGTGTGTGGCGGTGTCTGTATCTGCAGAGACCCTGCCTCTGCCTGTATTTATTTTTTATTTTGCTGTGATCTGGACGTTTCTGGGCATCAACCTCTATAACAAAGTAGGAACAAGATGCCAGATTGTCATAGACAGTATATAAACTGGACAAACAGATCCTGTTGCTCTGGACGGAGACCACTGAAGGATATTAGAAGCACTTTTCCTTGCAGAGACGGAGAGCGTAGGTATATGTAAGGAGATAAAATGGGCACAGGCTAATTATTGCTAAGTAAAATGCTAGTTAACTTTAGTAATTAAACTTAAACAGCTAATGTAAGTTGAAACTGCCTGCGAGCTTCTCCTGTTCTATACGGTAATTCCTCTACTATGCGACAGTAAGTCGCCTGGTTATGACACAATCGTTGCCTGTTTTTACAAAAACGTCTGCTACGGAGATGTAAAATGGGCTACAAGGTAATGGAACCCTTTATACATTGTTGTGTTTCTTTAGAAATAAACAATGGACAAATAAAGTCTTTAAACGCTTCAGATGTAAAGTTATTCGCTGTCAAAGTGACGTCAAAATGAATGGCAGTCAGTGGAGCGCTAACGGTGGTTGAGCGTTTGGTAGCATCAAAATGGCTCAGTCAGATGTAGAATCTCCCGCTAAAATTTAGTGCAGTGGAAGTACCATAGAATACAAACACTGAAGCAAAACACACTTTAAACTGTCAAAACTGTGCTTGGGTTAATATGTTTAGTTACTTCCATCAATGTATACTATCTAAACAAATGTTTTGTTTGGGAAAGATGCGGTGGTTACATAGTAAACTTGTATGCTTAAATATCTACTCTGTACCATCTGTTGAGTCAGAGAAACCTAATTACTAATGTCTCCATGCCCACTTATCCAGACTTGCGTATGTAGAGTTATATAAGAAGTGGTTGAGAAGGGAAAATAACCTCATTCACTGTCACTTTGGTCAGAAACACCACACAGAGATATGTTTTCCAGAACTTTCAACCCAGCTCTTCACACGGTACACAGCGTGCACGGATACTGCTACACGGCAACAAAATGGTAAAGGGGAAATAATAACATAATGCAACCATCCTCAAGTGTGGGCCCGAGGACCATATCCTGTTATGGTTGGTCTGGGTGAGGCCTGGTGCTACCAGTCTGAAGCAGACCACAGCCTCCCACTCCTCAACCGTCTGATTTACTGTTTACTTAGACAGGAAGGCCGTCAACTATACAACATCATCATCGGCTGCTCCTTCTCTGTGGCTCGCTTGTGGCTTTGGCGAAGGGTGGTGGTGGTGGGGGGGGGGCTGTGTTTTCCCCGACGGCCAAGTTTCTAAAAGCAGAGACAAGTTAAAACCAAATGCTTGGAGAAGTAGAGCCTAGCCTCGGAAACCACTGCTTCTCTGAGCTGTTTACCTTTGAAGCCTCATACTGTACGCCCCCTGGAAAAAAACAGAGCCCTATTCAATCACAGTATTGACTGATTAAGAGCAGATCATCATTCAGTAAAATCTCACTGTGTAAAAACTCGGAAAACAGAGTCAAACCAAAGTCATTTTAAAGTGAATGAATACAATAAAGATTTATAATGTGGCTGGAAGTTCAGGAACAAAAAATACTAAGTTGTTTTTTTGTCAGATTTTTGTATTTTTTCCACCCAAGGGCCTTCAGAGCATTTTTGGGGCCCTAAGCAGAACTTTATTTGCTCCCACCCTTCATTCACAAATTTGAATGACCTAAAATCACTAAAATACAACAATGAAAGGGGATCTGCTCATTTCATGCTGGTTTTGAGAAATAAAATAAATTAAAAGTGCCATATTTTACTTGAAAAAGGACAGATTTTCTATTCTGTTATAATAATAATACACCTGTAGGATTTCTCTTCTTGTTTGCCCCTGCCTCACCAGACCCGAGCAAAATATTGTTTTGGCCTTCACGTTACAGTGACCCAGTTTTAGAAAAACAGCAATCAGTGTTGCAAAATGCATTCATGGAGCCACTGTATTTAGACACACACAGATTTCTTTTTTTTTTTTTAAACTAAACCCAAAGTCAAGGTACTGAAAACTATATTCAAAGTGTGGTTTCCACTGCACTGCCTCACATTCATCAGCATAGAATCAGGTTGCCCCCCCCTTCCTGAGTCTGGACCCCTCCATGGCCACACTGTGGTGCAGTTTCCGCTCCAAGAAGGACTGGGTGGGGGTAGACCAGGCCATGTTGGTTTTGACTGAGTTTCCTGATGTAGTAGTAAGTATAAATTTAGAGTTTTATGTGAATAGGAGGGGGTGAGACAGACACATGGTGGTGTTGGGATAGAGAGGAATGTAACCTACTTTTCTGTCAACAAATGCCTCTTTGGATGGATGAAAACATCTAGTGTTTACCAATTCAGTGACAATTAAAGGTTTGTGGGGGAAAGTTGAAGCTGAATCAGGAACCAACTAGGGCAAGAGTCAGTAAACCAAGCTCGGTCCTTGTGCTCCGTCTAACAGCTTGTTAATTACAGTCAACTACATTGACCTGGCGTCCAAGGTGATCAGGTAATCTGGCCATGATTAGATAGGCCTACTACATACATAGAAAAAAAACAGCAGAGAATGTTGGTGAAGTAACGTTACTAGTTTACACCCTAAATGTGTGTGCGTGTGTGATGCATGGAAGACAGAGACTTTTCATAAAAAAAGATTACTGACAGGATGAACTAACATCAGATCTTCCTCTCTGCTTGAAGGTGTGCTAATCAAGGGGGTAAGCTTCGCTTCAGAACTCGAGCCATCATGGCGCCATTTTGTTGCTAACTGGCCATCACCTCCTGTTAGCATTCCACTGACCGCCATTTTTTTTTTACGTCACTTGACTGCGAATAACTTTACATCTGAAGCGTTTAAAGACTCTATTTGTCCGTTGTTTAGTTCCAAAGAAACACGACAATGTATAAAAGGCTCCATTACCTTGTACCTCACGTTATGGCTCCGTAGCAGACGTTTTTGTAAAAATAGGCTAACGATTGTGTCATAACCAAGTGACTTACTGTCGCATAGTAGAGGAATTACCGTATAGTACAGGAGAAGCTCGCAGGCAGTTTCGACTTACATGAGATGTTTACGTTTAATTACTAATGTTAACTAGCATGTTAGTGATCAATAATTAGCCTGTGCCCATGTTATCTCCTTACATACACCTACAGTCTCCGTATCTGTAAGATTGGGAATGATTGAGATTTCTCTTGGCACAGCTACCAGAAGACTTACAACTTTCAGACACGTTGCTCACGTCACATTCTCTCAGTTGGAGGCTGCGCAGTAAAGCTGGCCATCACCGGAAAAGTGCTTCTAATAGCGTTCACTGGTCTCCGTCCAGAGCAACGGGGTCTATTGGTCCATTATATACTGTCTATGGTGCTAATCAGTAACGTCCGCCGGTGCAGAAAGTCTGTGGAGCACATTTGCCCATAAAAGCTCAAGCTCTGTCGAAATTCGTTCTGATCTCTGCTGACACCTGGTGGACTGAGATCCTTAATACAGTCTATACAGACAATCATTGTGCATGTGGGACTGAACAGAGGAAGTTTACACTGTGTTTCACACACACACACACACACACACACACACACACACACACACACACACACACACACACACACACACACACACACACACACAAACAATGTACTAAAGCCAGTAGATTAAAAATGTAAGTCACTTTACAACAAACCAATTACAATATTGAACATATATACACAATATGAATGCGCTGATAATGAATTTGAGTACCTTAATAGGTTGGCCTATATTATGGCTTATATACAAGATAATGCTTCTAGCAGCAACTTTATTGTGGGGGATTTTAATGCGGATCTCTCTGATAATAGGTCCTTGTTTGCTACTCATTTAAAGCATTTTTGCTCAGAAAATATCCTTTCTCTGGCCAGTGAAGTACTTTTACCAAACGATAGCTACACTTACATTAGTGAGGCGTGGCATACCACGCCTGGTTAGATCATTGTATATGTACCAGTGATGCTCATGATTCTATTGTATCCATTCGGATTAATTATGAATTTGCTATGTCGGATCATGTGCCTTTCTCCTTGGTGGTGAATGTGGGCAAAGTTCCATCTCTTAAGTGTGTGAGCAATGAAACGCAAGTTGAAAAAATTAAGTGGTCCACTTTAACGACAGAGGACATCTGTACATATACTGCCCAGACTGAAACTAGGCTGAGTAATATTGAGCTGCCTAAAAGTGCTGTAACCTGTAATGATATTAACTGTCAGAATCTGCAACACAGTTGAATTGTGCTCATTGTATAATAAGATTATAGACTCTCTTCTGGTCTCAAGTCAGCATTTGAATAAGATAAAGACATATAAAGCTAAACCAGGCTGGAATGAATATGTGGAGCAGTCTCATGCTGAGGCTAGAAGGGCCTTTAAAGCTTGGGTTGAATCAGGCAGACCAAAGTTTGGTCATGTTTTTGAGTAGATGAAGAAAGCAAAGAAAAACTTCAAATATGCCCTACGATTTATTAAAAATAATGAGAATACTCTTAAGGCTGACTTACTGGCAAGAAAACTGCAAAGTAATAGCCCTACAGATTTTTGGAAAGAAATAAAAAGAATGAATAGCAATAAACTGTTCCTACCCACACATATTGATGGTGTAAATGGAGCAGAACAGATTGCACGGATGTGGCAAAAAAATTAACAGTAAAGATAATTACAGACCTATAGCTCTGGCCAGCACTTCGTCACTGTGTCTACAACATTAAGGTACTGGAAAGGTGCATTCTGAATAAGATGGAAGAGTTTTTTCTGACTTCTGATAATGGCTTTAAACCCAAACATGGAACAGATATGTGCATTTTTGCTTTGAAAGAAATCTTGGATCTGTACAATAGACATAATACAACAATTTTTATGTGTTTTATTGACGCCTCAAAGGCCTTTGACTATGTAAACCATGAAAGATTATTCTCTAAGTTGTATAAGAAAGGCACTCCAAAATGTCCAAAATTCTGTTTTTTTGGTATGGCCATCAGTTAATGTCTGTAAAATGGGGAAATTGTTTATCTGCATCTTTTTGTGTGTCAAATGGAGTAAGACAGGGCAGCATTTTGTCTCCATTTTTATTTAATGTTTATATGGACGAACTTTCAAGATTTTTAAATGATTGCGGAACGGGCTGCAGGGTTGGCAACAGTACCATTAACCACCTAATGTATGCCGATGACCTTGTTATTTTTTGTCCATACAGCGCCGGGTTACAAGAGCTGTTACATGTGTGCTCACAGTATGGAACAGACTTTGATATAAAATACAACTCAAAGAAAAGTATTATGATAGCTCGAAGTAGAGATGACTCCAAATTGACATTCCTTGATTTCTTTTTGTCAGGTAATAGACTTAAGGTTACTAATGAATGTAAATATTTGGGACATTATGTGACTGCAGACTTGTCTGATGACAGAGATATTTACAGACAGTGTGGCATGCTTTATGGACAGGCTAACATGCTGATCCGCAGGTTTGGAATGTGCTCAATACCTGTTAAAATCAGACTTTTCAAGGCATACTGCACTACCATGTATACTGCACACCTGTGGGGACGCTACAAAAAACGTAGTATGCAAAAGCTAACGGTAGCGTATAATGATGCCTTGCGGATGCTACTGAGGGTCCCACGATGGAGTAGTGCAAGCCAAATGTTTGTAAACGTGGGTTTGCCTAATTGCCCTGCTGTACTACGTAATCTTATGTACAGGTGTATGTGCAGGCTTTCGAGCTCGGCGAATAGTATCATCACTGCACTGACAAATCCTGACAAAAACTAAGCTCTGTACGATACTCCTCTGGTATTTGGACTCACTGGCTTATGAGCCTATCCAGGAGATAATGTATTGTTTTTTATGTGTGTTTTGTTCTTTTTTGTAATATGGACCATTTTTTTACGTGTCTGAAATAAAGCAAATAAATAAATAAAAATAAAATAAAAAACCAGTTTGAGTTGCTTTTATTACTAATTGTACAAACAGTTTCAGCCGTAACTAGTGCATAGAAGCCTTTTGAAAGGTCTGTTAAACAAATTTACAGATGTTGTGTTTGGCGGGGGCAAAGTTTGGTACATATTAACATCCATTAACATATCATCTGAACCCCAGAAATACTGTCAGTTAAGTTTAGTGCAGACCTATTGAAACAACATACCTTTTTTATAACATTCAACACTAACAGGGCATGAGGCCCAGGAACAACATATATTAACACTTTATCTTTAACAAAAGACAGCATACACATTGATTCTCCTGGTGGGAAGTACCAGCATTTGATGATTTAGTCCATGTCTTTGGTTTGTGGTGAACTTGGCAATGTCCCACCTAAAGGATCATACCAGACCTTTTGTACGTTTTAGCCCATTTACTAACAATCACATATACTGTCTATTATAAATGAACCATTTCCCAAAGCAGAGTACAGTCTCGTAGTTTATGAATGAATTTCTTCCTATCCATTTCTTTCAATAAAGACGGTTTCACACTTTCAAATTAAACAATTCTCATTTCCTACTGCAGTGTAGGTATAAAGATGGGTGTGTGTCATCATACAAGTGAGGGGACAACGGGAGTCAAGTTACCAGATAACAATTCATGTCTTTTCTATAATATTGTCGGAAACAAAGACAAACCAAATGTTTATAGCCAATCTCAGTCCTAGTTTAACAACTTCATACCATTTCTAAGCATAAATTGTCCCCCAGAATAAAAAAAAAAAAAAAAAATAGTATTTTAGTAGGTGGTAAACAGATGGGACTCAAGTTGATTTCTAACACCACAATTCCAATTAAAATGGTCTGTACTTTAAAAAAAAACACTGAGACAAGAAACCTGCTTGAGATAGGCAATAAAGCACTGTAAAAATCATGTCTACTACATAATATTCAGCATGATAAATTACGTGTATTAGGCACGTTTTAAATAGATTGTAATACAATACCAAAATGAATGGCTGCCTGGATCTGGTTGGAAATCTTATCTGTATCTCATCTCTCCTTCCTCTGCCCTCACTTTGATTCTCTCCCCTATTTAAAAATAAATAAATGATAAAGGCCTAAAAAATGCCAAGAAATAATCTTTATTAAAAAAAATCTAAAATATTTGCACTTTGGAAAATGGTCAGCAGTAATTTTAACGAATAGTTGATATGTAATAAATAGGCTAAAGCACCTGCATGGTCCATTAATATAGCAGACAGACATACTTGGGGATCCTACGTTCTTTTTGCAGGTTTGGCAATAAGCTGCCTCTCTCTCTCAAGCTCCTTCTCACGTTGCTGCTCCTTCTCCAGCGCCTCCTTCTGCTTCTTTTGCTGCAGCTTCAAAGCTCTTTTCTGAGAGAAAAACAGCAGTCAACATGTATTCAGTGTATGAATTGCGTTACTTGCATCCATCCACCAAATGTTGCTACTTATCTTTGACTATACTATGTCAGCAAAACACTCATGTCAAATCTGACTGAGACGAGAGATACCTTCAGTTTAGTTGTTTTTTCGTGAAGCATAATCATCTCTTTCCTAATGTTCACCAGTTTATTGTGGTAAACCTTGGCCTCTGTAAACTAAAGACAACAAACTGGATTAGAAATCATTCCTGCTGGCTGGTGTAGAGAGTAACAAACAAGAGAACAAATGAGATTATAATTCAGTCCAAACATACCAGTGAATTGAGGTCCAGTAAAGCATTGCATTCCCTGAACTTGGTGACTTCTTGGTCCATTGTGTCTAACAATATCAGCTGATTTTGTCTGTTTGAGACAAAATTTAAGGAGGAAGAAATCAAGCACACTTTTCCCTAAATCAATAGGTATAAAAATGTAAATATTCTAATCATTGAGACAATGACAGGACGTTTAGAAGTGTCCCACAGAATTGAACGTGTGTGAAAGACAGTTCAGGTTGTTTTACATGACTTAACACATGATCGAACGCCAGCATGTCATACTTTACCAGAGTGGATGAGTGCTTATTAACAATTTGTGGTGACATAATACTGGTAAAAAAAAAAAAAAGAGTATTATAAAATATCGCAGCACCTCAAGTGTTGTGTGTTATGAAACACTAAGCAAGGATATACTCACGTGAGCTCTTGGAGGGCCTGTTTAGAGTTCTGTAGATCTGGTAGGTAGTGTGAGAGTAATCCCTCTGTGAGTTTGTCCACAGCTTTCTTATCCACAAACACGTTCTCTGCAGGGGCTAAGCTCTCCAGATGCAGTGATTCCTGCTGTTCCAACTGGAGATCTGTCAAATATTTAAGAAAAGATTTAAATATTTAGTATTATGTCACACAAGTCTCTTCAATCTTTATTTTTAACTAGAAGTGTTACAAAGAGAGTTACAAACTAGGAATATGAAGTTTGAAACATGAGGGTCTAATGATGCTTTCATGTCATATAGGAGAGATGGTGAAGATGAGAAAGCTTGGCATGTTTATGACTTGTGAGTGTTCATGTGATTAGACAACTCAAGATATGACTGCAGAGTTGGTTGAATTAGGGTTAAAAAAAAAATGGCAATCACAATACAACGCTATATTAAATGTAAGTTTCATTTAGGGCTGGGCGATATGGAGTAAATCAGATATCACGATATTCTTGACAAAATACCTCGATATCGATATTGTGGCGATATTCTAGGGTTGAAAATAGGTGCTTTAACAAAATATCTTCACACTTGGATTTTAGATAAATAATCATCAGTAATGTGGACATAATGTCTAAGTGGGGAAAAGGCAAATAATACAACAGCTAGAACAGGCTGGTAAGTTCAGAAAAGTACATCACTTTACTGTAATGCAGCCTTTAAAACCAGGAAAAGACAACACTTTGTCATATCACGATATTACAATATCCAAAATCTAAGACGATATCTAGTCTCATATCACAATATCGATAAATTGCCCAGCCCTATTACCTTGAAAAACACTTAGGCTAATGCGAGGGATCCATGCACTTCTTTATTACTAAGTGCCAAGTCGAATATATCAGAGCTTTCAGTGTATTTCATTCACACAGGAGTTTACAAAAATAGGCTTTACCAAAAGGTTATTTCATACAGACTATTTATTGAATTAAGAGAAACCATGTTATATATATCGTGATAAGATATGATCATTATCAACATATGTAATGACCTACATTGGGATAGAAGATTATTTTGGCCTTGAACCACTGCTGCTGCTTTGATTTTGAAAATCTGTCACTTAGATTTTAATGCCCAGCCAATCTACTCCCAACAAAAGGTTAAATAGTAGGGCTGTGCAATTAATCGAAATTCAATCGCGATTATGATTTTGGCTCCCAATGATCACAAAAACTGAATAATCAAGGAATAATAATAATCAATTATTTAGCTCATTACGTTTTGCAAGTAAACTCTTATTTTCTCTTGTGTTCTGAATGAAAAAATAAAGTTTAAATAGGAAAAGTGTTATGGCAAATTTTTTTTTACTGTTGATTTATCTAACTTTTTCCACAGTTTTTTAAGTTCAATAATAGCAACATGTTTCCAGAAATCAACGAGTAATCGTGTTAAATTATCGTGATTTCAATACTGACCGAAATAATCATGATTATATTTTTTTCCATAATCGAGCAGCCCTATTAAATAAATACATAAAATAACTGCATGCTTCACCTTTAACTACTAAACATTGTTTTGATGCTCACTGACCATTCTTTCAACCCCCACATAAGTGAATAGGGATGCATGAGCTCGAGCTCCCCTATGCACAAACTGGGGCTGGATTCAGCTTATCTCTATTCACTCTAGTTCACGCAGCCTGGTCATCGCAGGCCAGACAGCAGAGAGCAAGACCCGCGCGCGCGCACGCACGCACACGCACGCACACGCACACACACACACACACACACACACACACACACACACACACACACACACACACACACACACACACACACACCTTCACTGTGTGGAGGTTCACTCTGGGTCGAAGGTCCTTCATCTTCCATCTCCTCTACCTCCATATGTAAAGACTCTGTTGGCCCAGACTGCTTGTACAACCTGAAAAACGGCGATACGAAATGAGACAGATTTTTTTCAGATGAAAATTATGAGTCTAACGTTAGCTTAGCACTGCATCGAGCATCTAACCGTTGAGGAAGCATTTTAACTAGCTAGGATAGCTTACTGAGCTGCTTCATAACGTTACAGCGTGACACATTAGCAACCAGACAATCTATAAATATCTCACCTCAGTCAACACCGTCTTACCTATTTCACTGTCAATTTAACAGTAACCGTACGCGTGATAGGTTGAGTTATTTCAACCAAAAGCAGGAGAGACAACGTCAGAGATTTTTGGATTGTTGTTGGAAAAAAAAAAAATGTCATGTGTCTCCTACGTCATCACGTGACTGTGGGAGAAACCAAACTTGCTAGTGTTGCTTCTTGATGCGGAGGTAGCAGTAGCTAGTGTTCCGACTCTGATGTTTACACCACTATTACCATGACAGTCTTTAATTCAACGGCGAACTAAGTTAGTACATTCGTAAAGTACATCTATTAGGTAAGTCCCGGTCATACTTCTTTCCAAGTACCACACTGTAAGGCTTGTCTGTATCGCAAATTGACACGAAAAGGTAGCTTACATTTACTAGCTAGCTTGTTACTGTTTAGCCGAAGCTGTTTTTAACAGCACTTTATCAGTTTATTATCAGCTCATGTGGGGAATATGAGAGACTTAAGGACGTATCTTTGTAGTCACCAACTTGCCATGATGACTATGTCTGTTGGGGTCTTGAGTTGTTGAAATTGCTGAACTGTAACGTTAACGTAGAGGGCCGTCCACACCAACATCGATAGCCTAGATAGTTTTAAAAATCGTTATAAGTGGATAGTGGAGTCGACTGTGGCGAACGATATCGTTGGGCTCACCTTCAGAGCGATTTGATGAACAATATAAACACTGACAGCCAATCACAATCCATCTGAATTGACACCATGGCACAGCAGATGACACTGCGGAGAGACGTGTAACGTTATTTGTTACACACAGGTGGGTCAGTGGCGTGGCGTGGCCTTAACCATATATTTTTTCATAAAATGTACCCGATATACAGATATTCCTGTAATCTTACGTTGCAACGTCTGCTGCATTAGTTTATTATTATCAGTGTGTGTGTGTCAGTCACTCACTGTTGACATCACTGTTTACAGAACGTTGGGTAACACTTTACTTGAAGGTATCTACATAAGAGTTACATGACCAGGGCGTAGCACAAAATTCTGGGCCCTGTAGAAAGGCATTTTCTATGGGCCCCTCCACGCATCCACAGCTATTCATTCTAGCATCTTTTTGGGCCTTCCTCACATGAGGGCCCTGGGTACTCAGTCCCCTTTTTCCCCCCAGTCCATTGCCCCTGGACATGACACTGTCATGAACACATGAACCCTAACTGTAACTCTAACCCTATAGCCCTAACTTGTTAACTTAATGACAGAAGCGTTATTTCATAAACGTTTATGACTTGTTTATAATGTTTATGACACGTTCATGACAGTGTCATGTCACTCTTATGTACATACCGTCAACTAAAGTGTAACCGAACGTTGTTGTTCAACTGTGTGGATGCTCACATAATTTTAGTTATGGTTATATAGTTATCGTTCTTGGTGTGGACAGCCCTTTACAGTCTCTCTGGTGTCCCTTTCATTTCGTTGTCTTCTCCAGGTGCTTGCATGCAGTAGAAATGCAAGATTTCAACCTACAAAGATGTGATTGATTACCTAGGAGGACAGTTACTTACAGACAGTCACAGAGCCCACCCGGATATACCTAGTCGTTAAAGATGTCAGGTGGGAACCTGTTGAGCAAGGTGCGGTCAGCCTTTAGGAGAGAGCGGAGCGACTGGGACCTGAGCGACACGGCGCCCTTTGACTTCTCCGACGAGCTGGTGGACGATGACACGCCCAAATTCAACAAGCTGAAGGTTGTGGTCTCCGGAGAGATGTCCGACTACTCTGCCGGAGCTCCGTCCAACGGCGTGGCGGTGAACACGCTGGTGATGGCAGATGATGATGACTCCCTGCTGGACTCTTCTTCCAGCCTGGGCAGCCCAGCTGGGTTAAACATGGACCCCTGTGACAGCTGCACCAAGAAGAGGGAAAGGATCAAACACAAGAGAGTGATGAAAAGGCTCATCATTGCAGCTTTGCTCTATTTCCTTTTCATGACAGGTGAAATCATAGGTAAGCACGTGCAGAATGAACCTACAGCATTATTTATTATTATATTAGTCAGTGACTTGTCACCACAGGAAACTTGTCACAAAGAGGTGGAGGACAAACTGGTTAACCCCTGTAAAGCTTTGAAGATGTGTTTGCCTGAACAAGGCTGGGAACACAGGACATTCTCTATATTTAATAATTATCTATTGTTTATCGTCTAATGTATTGTTACTTTTTCAAGGCATTGAGCACCACAAATCACATTCTTTTCACCTCCAGTGTATTGTGGTGGAGCGAGAAATCTTAAGAGACAGATATATCTAAACCTGGGCGTACCAACCAAAAAAAACAATTTGCATGCCTTAATATCTCGAGAGAAAAGCGATAATATGTTTTATTGTAATTTGGTGTAATTGAGCCCAGGATGTTAACATACAATCCAATAATCACACACTATTGCCTCAGAAGTGATTGTAGTCAAATTATCACCTTTGTGACGCAGTCTCGAAAACAACATTTAAAAAGTAAGCTTTGTAGTATTTGTGTCAGGGTTGTTGTATATGATTGAATTAGGGACAGCACATGTGTTCGTAATATCAAAGTAGGGATCAACCGATATGGATTTTTTAGTGCCGATACCAATTTACTTGAGCCAATACTGCTTTTGCTCTCTCAATTTACATCATAAAAATGTAAACCCTGCCACGCTGGATTTGTTTTCGGAATCTGCTCTGCCATTTCTTTAAAAATAATAAACAAAAACACAGATCAGTGTCACTTCTGCAATCATCTTACATTCATATCACCCAAATTATGTGTGCAATGTGCATCATATGGATGGGTGCACTGCATTTGGTTAACTGTGCAAGGGTAAAAGGCTTTCATCAACATCTACAACACAGCCTTGATGATGCATTGCTTGATGACATAAGACCGATATATTCAGGTCATCACAAAATGTCCTTTTGACACATTTAAATAATTTAAGAAAACAATAAACCTGAAAAGTAGCCATTGAAATAAAGTACTTGATTTGTAATTTAAGACTGCCATGGTGGAGGGGCAGTGCATGGTCTGCACGTGAACTGCAGCGTCTCCAGCAACACAGAGCTGCCTGTGGACACAAGTCTGTAAATAATGGCAGGAAAAAACTATTGGCAAACGCAGCAGCCGCGTATCGGCCAGCCGATAAAATCGGTCTATCACTTTATCAAAGCCATTGCCTGTATCTTCCAGCTCAACATCAAGATTATAATTGCTGCAGTTTCTGTCAGCCTGGGTGGCCCTTTTTAATTGATCTGTATCCAACCATTATTTCATCTTCTGGTGTAGGAACTTGTGCTGGAGCTTGTGCTGAATAATCTCCTAGATTAATATTAAATGTATCTTAAGTGGTGTTGTTATTTTGATAATCTTTGGATCATACATTTTCTGGTTGAACATTATTATACCAAAAAGAAAACCATGGCACAAAATGACAATGTTGTGACCAAGTTGCATACTGCCCATTTTAAAAACTATTAGGTTGACATGTGCTAGACATTTTCTGTTTTACAGCCCATGAAATATGTTTTTCACACTAGGGGGATTTTGTTTTCTTTGTGTCAGTGTTTCTAATAAAAAAAAATTGGTTATGGGAACATGGCCTTTTTACTATGTTTTTTCTGATAGTGTGTGAAGGTTCACCACCTTTTTGTTTATTAGATTTCATTCTCTCTGGGGCAAATCATATACAATTTTATGCCACTGTTTTCAAAATTCAATTATCTATCAAGTAAAAAATCCCCAAAAATGTACCTGTGGCTCCAAAGAGCATCTGTCACAGCATACCTAGAAATCTAACCATGTACTTTGCTGTCGATGTATATCTGCATGGAGCCAACACCCGTCTGCGTGTTGCATCTCAAAATCTGTGCATGCTCAAATAGCTTAGATAGATCTCAGCGGATGCCATTTTAATTGTCTTTCCCTTTTACTTTCAGGTGGTTACTTGTCAAACAGCTTAGCCATTATGACTGACGCTGTGCACATGCTAACCGATGTGGTGGGCATTTTGTTTTCTCTGCTGGCTCTCTGGCTCTCCACCAAACCTCCCACAAGAAGATTCACATTCGGACTGCACCGCCTTGGTAAGCCTTAACACTTCCTCTTACCATTTCCCCTTTTTAGATTTAGTTAGAAGTATATATATAACTGGAACAGACACAGTCATTAATAGAACCGAATAACAGACAATAAACAAGGTATGTGTTCAATTAAAGCAGTTACTGCCAGGTACAGTAGAGGACATTTATTGAATAGTCTTGAAGATACAGGGAGCTATAAGTGTTTTCATTTTTAGATGACATTGCAGATTATTCCATGAGGCTGCTGCACTAACAGTAAAAGCAGTCTTTGCTATCTCACGCTGTTCCTGAAGCATCGACCAGTGACTGTAGTGGGTCAAGAACGTGCCAGAGTAGCAAATATAAGGTTAACGATGGCAACTGTCCAACAAGGGCTTTCAAAATAACTAAATACCTCCGGCCAACTAACTTTGTTATATAAAAAGAGTGAGTGAGACTGCTAATTATCACCTTTCATGATCTTAAGGACAGCATGGTGAATGGAATTTAGGGGCCTCAGAGTGGAGGCAACATCTCAAACACAGGAAGTGAAAGAGAAACGGCTTCACAATCCTCTTTCTCCACGTCAGAGGGAAGCTGGCTCTGTTGTAGTTTCCCATCAGGGTTTTCTATGTTATTTCTATGTATGCTAAGATATTTGTATTCCAGTACCCAGTTTCAATATTAAACCCAGTCAGAGTTAAGCTGTGCTTTGTAAATTACTGTAATCTATATTTCTGGATCTGGTGAATATCATGAATTGTGTTTTATTTTCATAATGGACTAAAGTGGGATTAAAAAGGGAATCTTTCAGTGTTAAAGCTGACAGTTGAATTTGACAGTCACACATGAAAGGATACAATATGATTTAAATAAATAGAGAACAGGATCCCTGTAGGCGCCATTAATGCAAAATATATTTGATCAGAAACAGCATGTAGCATAGAGACTGAGATGCATCGCTATATGGCTTAAAGCTAAATGTGGATTGTGATAAATATTACATTTTAACAGATTGGATAATTAAAATTGTTCAATCTGCCACACCAACATATTGGGCATTTTGATATTGTTTCTTACACCAGTAGATATTTGTAAGCAGTTTTTGCCCCATACTGTTAAGCTACCCAGTATTGTTCATCCCTAGTTATTTAGGCACGGCTGTTGTAGGGCTGGGCAATATATCAATATCGATATATGAGGCTGGATATTGTCTTAAATGTTGGATATCATAATATCCTGATATGACACAAGTGTTGTCTTTTCCTGGTTTTAAAGGCTGCATTACAGTAGAGTGATGTCATTTTCTGAACAAACCAGACTGTTCTAGCTGTTCCATTACTAACCCTAACCCACATATAGTTATTATATCAACATAACTGATGATTATTTATCAAAAATCTCATTGTGTGCATATTTTGTGAAAGCACCAATTGTCAAGCCTACACTATCGATATAGAGGTATTTGGTCAAAAACATCGGGATATTTGATTTTCTCCATATCGCCCAGCTCTAGGCTGTTGTTGTTTATTGTTAGGAATATGCTTTGAATATACAACTGATTGTGATTTCCTGACTTAGAGGTGGTATCGGCAGTCCTCAGTGTGGTGCTCATCTACATTCTGACGGCCATACTGCTCTATGAGGCGGTTCAGAGGACGGTACACCAAGAATTCGACATAGATGGAGATGTCATGCTCATCACTGCAGCTGTGGGTGTGGCTGTCAACCTCATGTAAGTAAATATGTATGTACTGTATGTCATATGTAAATGTCTGTTTAGAGAAAACTGTGAGGCTTTTACAAAACAAAAACTGAAGTGCAGCTGCGTAACACCACTGAATAAAGTTTAGATTCTCTGCCCGAGCCCGAACCAGACCCGACCCGGCCAGTGTGTCAGCATGCAGACCGTGGCGAAGGATAGTATTAATTAGGTAATCGAGACAAGAAAGTCTCCTATATGGGTCCAGGGCTTTGATTATGTTGCTGCCTTGATCTGTAACCCACACTGTTTAGCTGAGAGCAAAGGTCGAGTTTTTTTTTTTTTTTTTTTTTTTTTTACGTTTCTTCATTCACATCTATTTACGATCCATTCCATTCTGAATAAACAAACAGCGCAGTTTACTTGCTTCGTCCTTGTTGCATTACCGGTATTTATTAAGATAATTCTAAACAGATTTCTGTAGTTCAAACAACTCAGAATTGTAGTTGAGAACGTCAGTTATAACGGACCACGTATTAAAAAAAAAGTTGGGTTTAAATCGGGCTCAGGCTCGGGCTCATAATTCCAGTTAATGTGTCGGGCCGGGCTTGGACACAACGTGCACAGGCTCAGGTAGGGTCGGGCTTGATTTTTTTTGGGCCAGATCTAAGCTCTACCGCTGAATGCATCCCTGTGACTGTGAGTGTCAGCAAAAACAGTTCAGTCCAAAGTGCTGTCTAAAAATGCACTTCATAGCTTCAAGTTGCTGTCCTCAGTGTGTAATGTTTGACCATAGTCAGGAGGTAAATAAATACAGACTCGCTGACTGCAGTTTCTAAGTCAGTCAAGCCATGATTGGGTAAAATATATGTAACGTCAATGCCTAAAATAAATCCCTCTTTCTTTGTTTTCTTGTGTCTTACAGAATGGGTTTCTTGTTAAACCAAGATGGTCACCTCCACTCTCACGGCCATGGTCACTCTCACGGCCATGGTCACTCTCACGGCTCTGCAGCTGCCTCAAGTTTACAGTCAGCTGGGTCAGGTCAGCAGCAGAGGCAGCACGGCAGCCTGGCTGTAAGAGCTGCCTTCATCCACGCTTTGGGAGACCTCGTCCAGAGTGTCGGGGTGCTCATAGCCGCCTACATTGTCCGCTTCAAGGTACCCTGCCTTATTAAAGAATGGTTTGCCATGAACGTTAACAATTACCACAGTTTACTTCAAGATTCAAGATTAACTTTATTGTCCCACATCATGGGAAATTTGTCTTGGGCACTTAACCCATGCTGCAGCCATAGTGAAAACAAATAAACACAAACAGCATGTACAAACAACAGATAATGTACAACAGGCCATACTACCTGATGGTGTATAGAAAACCCAATCGCTTTCATCTGATATAGCTTAACATTTTCTTTGGTAGCTAGATTTTCTTTCTATGAATATAGAGGATTATTTGCAGCTGAATCGTGCCTAACATAGTAATGTTGTTGTGCGTACAAAAATAATGATTTTACTTATTAAACTGTAAGCATGGTGGCCCAGTGGTTAGCAGCAAGAAGGTTCTGGGTTCGAATCCAGGTCGTTCCAGGCCTTTCTGTGGAGTTTGTATGTTCTCCCCATGTTTGCGTGGGTTTCCTCTGGGTGCTCTGCTTTCTAGGTTCTCCAGTCAGTGCCCTTGATCAAGGCACTGTATCAGATCTGGAGTTGGTCCCTGGGTGCTGTAAATGGCTGCCCACTGATTCCTTGAGGGATTGGTTAAATGCAGAGAATGAATTTCGCTACATGTGTGTGTATTTGACAATAAAGTACCATTCTGGTAATTTAGGGAGTGGTTGAAAATGTTGTTGTACAGAGATCATCCCAGAGCACAGTGTGAACCATTTAGTTGTATAAGCATGCTCAGTAACAAGGTAAATGCCAGTGTTAGTTGAGCTGACAGTTATCCATGTTTAACTCTTGAAGCTCTGCAGTGATTTACCTTTGTCAAACACTAACTTTTTTTGTATAGATGCACCGATTACAACTTTCTAGGCCGATTCCGATTTTCTTTGAGTTAGGCCAGCCGATACAGATTTTAGCCGATTCCGATTAAATTTTTTTTTTAACCACTTTCCAGCACACGCAAATATTTATTTTCTATCTTTTCTTTTAATAGAACATTTTGCAATGAACATAGACATTTTTTTTAACAGATAAGGGATTACTATAAAATAGAACTATATAAATTACTCCTGGTGTGGGAAATTCACACACATCTAAAGTGCAATGTTAGAACCATTTCCTTCTTTTCACATCCAATACCCAACAAAAAAAATGTGTTTTGGTTTTTGGTGTTGTCCCTCCACGCCCTACTTTTTCCTTGCAGGTGGTGCATATTGCAAACTTGTTATCTTCTTAACAGCTGACATGTTGCAGGTTAATTCACGAGGTTCCCTACATGTGCGAGAATAGCGCGGACACTCGCTTCACACCGCGAGCGGGTAAACGCAACACATGGCGGAAAAGTTGAGAGAAAGGAAAAAGAGGCCGTGCTGTCGCCTCTGTGTGTGCGTACTTCCTTGAGAACTGTAACTCGTAGAACTTACGTTGTCAAATAATTGTAGCATTGACCGGCATGAAATCGGCAATGTCATGGTCGAGCACGTGAAAACCAGCCAATTCCGGTCACCGGCCGGTCTATCGCTGCATCTCTATTTTTTTTAAACCATTTACAAACATTTAATCTCAAACAAAAATATAGACATTTCTTTCCACAAATGCAGTATGTAAACTTTACCAACAATACCTTATTGAACTCATGGAATTGTACCATGCAGACATTCATTTTCCAGTGATGTATTTCTGTGTAATTGTTGACTTCTAATTGGTGGTCCCTATTTTAAAATAAAGGGCTGAGCATGCAATAAGCGTCCCAACAAATCCATGCATTCATTTGAAACTTTGACTTTAATTGATCTGACGTTACCCCCTGACTTCACAGCCAGAGTTTAAGTTGGCAGACCCCATCTGTACCTACATCTTCTCTGTTCTGGTTCTCTTCACCACATTCCGCATCATACGAGACACAATAGTCATCGTGCTGGAGGGTAAGTCATTGGCCTTAATTCCAGAGTCCTGTCAGATTATGTTGAGTATTCAGAGAGGCGGAGGTGCATTATGGTGTTGTTTTTTATCATCCTGCTGTGTCAGGTGTTCCCAGGCATCTGGACACCCGGAGAATCAAAGAGGACCTTCTGAAGCTGGAGGACGTCCAATCAGTGGATGAGCTGAATGTCTGGGCGCTGACAGCTGACAAGACTGCAGCACTGGTGCACCTGCAGCTCAGTGAGTAGCTACATAACATCAGTACACCCAATACGGGAAAGAGGGATTTAAAGGAATATGTTTCTAAATACAGTACTATTCTGTGAATTATAGTCAACTATGGAATTTATTATTCAGACACGATAGTAATAGTTGCCCATATTTACATTTACTTTAAAAACGGATGTTCAATAATTACTGATTTATTAGGACTTGTTTATTAACCGTCTACATGATAAATATCTTATTGTAGGTTTTTAAGTTACATTAAGGTAGATGTGTATATAAAGGGGCATCAGAACATATTCAGTGTGGCCGGGTTGCTCAGTGGGTAGAGCAGGCGCACATAAACATAGATGTTTATGCCTCGACGCAGTGGTCCAGGGTTTGAATCCGACCTGTGACGATTTCCTGCATGTCTTCCCCCTCTCTCTCCCCTTTCTCCCCTAGCTGTCCTATCAATTAAAGGCGGAAAAGCCCCAAAAAATAATCTAAAAAGCACTTGTGATGTTTTATACAGATTTTTCTGGTGTTTCAGCCCTAATTTGGGAATAATAAAATTTAGTTTTCTTGTTCTATTTTTTGTCCTATCCTATGATTAATAAATCAATTTATTGTTTGGTTTATAAAATGTCAGAAAATAGGGGAAAATTCACATCACAAGTCACTAAAGCCCAAAGTGACGTCATCCTCAAGCTTGTTTTGTTGAACACAAGATATTTAGTTTGCTGTCCCATCAGACAAAGAAAAGCAGCAAATCCTCAAGCAGTAGGAACTAGCGAAGATTTGGCATTTATACTTGACTGAAAAATTTATTAAATGATTTATCAAAATAGTAATCAATGAATTGTTTCAACTTTAATAAAGTGAATCGCATAGTTACTGAAAAGTGAATGCAGAAATGTAATTTAGATAAATATTCAACAACAGCCATGTCAACACGTGTTATAAATACCATTGGCAGTAATTGCAGCTTGACGTGTTGTTGGATATGATTGTTGGTTCAGTGTGTCCTGATTTTGGCACGTCATTTGTTTAAAATTTTCTAAAACTCAGTCATGTAAGATAAAGAGTGTCCAGGCACATCTACCTTCAAGTCTTGCCACAGATTATCAGTGTTGTCAGTGTTCTGGCTTAGCTGCTTTTGGCTTGACCACTTTGATTTAGAGGCTTTCAATATTGTTTTGGCAGTGTGTTAAATGTCTTTATCCCTCTATAGCAAGGTCTGCTCTGGAATTTGCTTGTGTTTAGCTTTGATCTTTGTTTTGGTGATGCTGCCACCATTAGGCTTCACGGTAGTGATGATGTTCGATGAATGATTTGCTGAGACTTGTTTTTGCCAAATGTAGCACGTTGCAGTATGGCTCAAGACTTCAGTTTTCATTTCATCAGGCGCCAGTTCTTCCCTTTGATATCCCCCTTTATTCTTGCACCGCTCATGTACAAAAAAAAAAAAAAAAATCACTATTTGTAGATTAGTGACAACATTTCAATCATTTATCATTTTGATCCAGTTTGAATTCAAGCTGTTGTATCACAAAATGTAGGGTGTAAACCTTTACTGAAGACATTTAAAATAATGTTGGTCTTTGGTATTTGCTTCTGAGTCTCTTTACCTGTATTGATTTATTGGTTTACTCATATTTCTGTTTGGCAGGCTCCAGATTCTTCACAAGAGGGAGCTGTTTGGTCATTTTCAAAGCAGTTCTACACACGTGACCTGCGTCACCTATAGGAAACAAAAGTAACAGCAGCAGCAGCAGTTCAGACCTGCAGATGTAGACATGTCGGTCTGACCTGCTGCCGTGACTTCTCTGCGGCTCTGTCTTGATTGATGCTATAGATTTGAAGTCCGAGTCACAGAAAGTACAAATCTAATTTTGACTTCACGTGTGGGATTAGAGGTGTGAAACAAAGTGCTCCGACCTTTGATCTCATGTCCCCCCCAATCCCGTACTACCACACAAACTGAAAATCACATATACTCAAAAAAGACAAGAAAAAAACATTTACTAAACAAACATACTAAGATTATTTTTGGGGCATTTTTTCCCTTTGTGGGGGATGACCCGCAACAAAGGGCTGCAGGTTGGACTCAAACCCGAGCCGCAGCAAAGGACTCAGCCTACATGGGGCGCACGCTCTTAGTAGCTAGAGTGAATTTTTTAGTGTCTGAAGAATGCGTTCTCAATGACTGATAGCCGACTTCAATAACGTCATAAATCACAAACTATGGCAACAACAAGCGGGCCCCAGTTGTGTGCATCACTTTTAAGTGTCCCCTGGAATCAGTTGCCGTTGTGTTATGAACTTCTTGCTTCTGAACGCTGCGCATGTGCCATCAAAATGAGGTTTTTGTGTGTTAGTGAAGATGTTTTTTCATGTGCTTGTGTTGTCTATATACATGTGTTTTCTGAATTTGCAGTGCGTTGAGCTCTCAGGGCTATCGTAGAATTGACTCTTTCCTCAGCAGACATCGGGCCCGTTCGAGATGAGCCGGGCCTGTGCAGAATAGATCACCAGCGATCGCCGCCCAATGCATGCTGGTTAGATTTGTGTCCGACTTGCTCTGACGCCATGGGTTCATGAGTTTGACACGTGGGCAACGATATGCTTACGAGATCAAGGCGACCACATTTTTTTTTAGAGCCAGGCACCGCAGTTGCTCTCCACCGACTGCGAGACCCAGGGCATGATGGGAAACGCCTGGCTCTCAGCTGATCTAACAGCTGATTGGTTCAGAATTGACTCAACAATATGACGTTTTATATAAAAGTTTTATTGAATTGGATTTTAATTGAAATTTGTCCGATAGAAAGGCTTATTGAGTTAACACAATACATGTTGTGTGGCTGATAGTGACGTTTAGTAGTTAGAGAGACTAAATCCGTTCAAGATCTACAGTCTGTTGTATATTAACATCAGTCAACAGATCGCATGCAGAGCACTTTAACAGCTACTGTGTCATAATAAGAACGACTGGAGATTGTGTACAAGCTGATATATGGGTCTGATAACATTTTAATAAATCGGAATCGGACCTAAGAGGATGTTAGTGTTTCTGTGACTTCCTGTTCAGACTGAAGGCCATTTTATAGTTGTGCGTAAAATCTGCAGACCCCCGCAGACCCCTCTGCGTCTACGCCGGACCCGACGCCGTAGACTGACGCCGTAGACTGACGCCGTAGACTGACGCCCACCTCTCGAAAAATGTAACTACCGTATTTTTCGGACTATAAGTCGCTCCGGAGTATAAGTCGCATCAGTCAAAAAATGCGTCATGAAGAGAAACAAAACATATATAAGTCGCACCGGACTATAAGTCGCATTTATTTAGATTATAAATACAAGAGTTATTCAACTACACAATAGCACACAGAACAATACGCTGAATACGGTAGGTGTCCGGTAACGTAACACATTAACAGTTATTGAACTATACAATAGCACACAGAACAACTAGCTACCAGGGCGTGGAGCATGGAGGTATTAAAAGCCCCTCCCGACTCCTTCCTCCAGCTCTGGCCGTCTTGCTTTCAGCCCACGATTAGCCGATTAGCTTTCTTTGTTTTCTTCATTGCAGTAAGAGTCACCTTTTCGCCAGTCTCCCTCATAAGTTTCTCCCTCATTTCAAACTCTCTTTCTGCTGCTCGATTACCGTTTTCGGCTGCATATTTTACTACCTGCAGTTTGTTATCTCTTTTCTTTCTCAGTTGTCTTTAGGAGGAGCGTTCTAGTTGTCACAAGCCTAGAGCGCCCTCTCGCGGCTGTAGACGGCAATGTTTTCAGTATAAAATAACATGTAAAAACATGTTAAATTATATATATTTTGATATATAAGTCGCACCTGACTATAAGTCGCAGGACCAGCCAAAGTAGGAAAAAAAGTGCGACTTATAGTCCGGAAAATACGGTACACGTCGCAACGATGCACATCGCTCGGCCGTGGCTTGGTTGCATTGCATTTCCCCTGATTCATTTCCTGGTTCTCCTTCTCCATAAACAACATGAAATCAAGGAGAGGGTTAACTTTTCCTGCTACAGATTTCCCACCGTGGTCAGAAAACACAGGGGAGACACTTTGTTTCTCTCACTAGGACTCTAGAGTCGCTACTCGCGCCGAAGCTAATTGCCGTCACTCTCTCACCAGCGCACAAGTATAACATCAGAGTGGAGCCTCCGAACAACTGTAAAACGGCCTTATCTTAATACTGTGTTTATTGGTTTTCAGAATACAAGATTAACAGATCTATGCAATACAAATACCATTTGTTTTCTTCTTTTTTTTTAAGGTGAAAAAAAAAGAGACAAAAAATTATAATAATGAAAATCTGAGAAAATAAATTACCAAAATAGACGAGTATACACATACATATAATATACATACATTAATAAAGTATAATCAATAAAAGAAATATATAATAAATATAATAATAAAAATAATAGTAATAGTTGCTTACCAGTTCAATAAGAAAGGATTAACTGATGCGATGTAAAAAAAAAAAAAGAATAAATAGGTATCTAGATACACCTACAATGACAACGACCAGGGACTAATAATCACATGAGAGGAGATTTAAAGCTTAGATTCAGCATAGACTATAAAAGGACCCCATATTTTCTCAAATCTAAAAGCATGGCCTCGCAGTATTAATCTTAATTTCTCCAGTTTCAAGTGCTGCATTACATCTCTTAACCAGACAACATAACAGGGAGGCTGTGGGTTTTTCCAGTTAAGGAGAACCAATCTCTGTGCTAATAACATTATAAAGGCTGCCATCATACCGTTAGCTCCCCTGAGAGGACTTCCATCTCCAAAGACACCAAATATACCAATCAAAGGATCTGGATCTCTCGTCTTTCCGACAACATCAGATAAAGTCTGGAAAATAGACCTCCAATAATTGTGTATTTTAGGACAAAGCCAGAACATATGTGCCGACATGGCGGGAAACTGTTTACATCGGTCACAAGTAGTATCTACATTAGGATATATTTTGGCAAGTGTGAAATGGCCTTAAAGGTCTGCCTGAAACGGCTGTAAACTGTCCGGCTTGATCGCGGCTTTTTGCCTCCGCCCCCGGCTGCTGCCGCCTGCTCCCGTCCACTTTACAGGCGCGGCGCGGCGCATCTCTAACGAGCCTATTAACAGGAAAACACAGGTGTGACTTATGGCATTAACGATGGCTCAGTGTCCCTGAAGGCTACTTGTTCCAGTGAGTCAGCACCAGTGCCCTGAAACTGGCTCACCCAACCTGAATGCAGCTGGTATTAATTTGATTCGTTATACCTGTGATTTTTCCTGCAATTGCATGTGGAAAAAAGATCTGTTGGGACACACTGCAAGTTGTCATTACATTATATTCAAGTGCATTTTTGTGTTCACAGCGCCCTCTAGCGCCAGCAACTGGGAGGACGTGCAGGCGAAGGCTCGCCACCTGCTGCTTCACACCTACGGTCTCACCAGGTGCACAGTGCAGGTCCAGACACACAGGCTGAGGCCGGTACGCAGTTGTACACACTGCCAGCAGCCCAGTGCCTAAAGAGAGAAACTCGTGTCTACATTGACTTCCACAGTGCATTTCGTGGAGCCAGACGGCAGAGAGTACAGTACACAGAGGGCCTGGATGTCGCACCGCTGTCACAGCTCAGTGCCATAGCAGGTGCCAATAAACGGTATGTAAATGCAAAAAAACAAAAAGACTGGTGCCAAAGGACAGAAGATGCACATTTCCAATTAAAAGGTCACTACAGCCTCCAGGGACCTTAGGCTCGCAAAGCTTAGAGTCTCAGCAGAAAAGAATGAATACGAAAAAAAATATGCTCTTAATTCACCATTAAAGCCTATTTTAACAAGTAACTTTTTTGTATTTGACTGTTTGATTTATCACAACTTATGTTTTGTCATCAAATGTAATTTTTTTTTTACTAGGTGTAAGGACGGTATACTAGGATTTGATTATTTTACTGAGGAAGGCAGCACATTAAAAAACCTTGTTATTTGATAAAAACTGTTTTCACAGTGCAAATACTGTAAGCTGTCCTCACCACAGGCAAACGTGAGGCACGTTATCATTGTGTCCTTTAGTAGACATGATATCTCATTAAACACACTTAATCATTATTTTCTTCAGCCAAAGTCTGTTGTAAGGCAGATTTTTAAAAAAAAGATCTTAAAGCTGTCTGCACCGACCAACTCTTAAAATGCCAACACTTTTATCACTGACATTTTATTTCTAGCATGTCTCTTAATTAATTGTGGGGAGCACGCAACTGACAATCAAAGTGTGACTGACTTTTTTTTACAGTGGTTGGACCGACTTCACTATGGTTTTAGCTTCACATTCTATACTCCTCTTTCGTTTGTATCATTAACGGACCGTATGATAATACAGTCGGGTTTGTGGAATCTTTGGTATTTCAGAGTTGCTGTGTTTTCAGGGAGGGAGGTGTGAGTTGAAATTAGCCAGTAATGGTGTTTATAGTTTAAAGTATTTCTCTGTGAAGTGTTGAGAGGCTGTGGGGGTTTATGGTCAACTTTTCCACATCTCTAACATTAATCAAGGGAAATCAGGAACTGGATCACTATTTGTTTGTAATAAAGTATTTCATCTTTAGTGTGGCTCTTTGTATCTTGTTTTTTTGGGACAACTTCATGTTAGGAAATTGAAACTTTTATTCTACACAATTTATCCACAGATGTTTTTTTTTACAATCAAACTGAAAGTTTCTACTCAAATCTGGATAGCTATTTCCCACTGAATCAGTAACTGTTGCAGACGCTTGACCGATCTTCGGCCACATATGTGTTATTTAAAATTCCAATCAAAGGAGTACTTATTAATATTGATTTGAGACGGTTAGTGTGATGTAGCTGACTGCATACTGTATAAAGTGCTGGATATGTTCCTGTCACTTTTCAACACTAGGCGGTGTACTTTTACAATAGCTGAGAATTTTGTTTTCATGACATGGTCATTTTGATAAGATAACATGCATAAATATAGTTTGCATTACATTCTATTTAACCCCTTAAATGATGCACACATGGGCTGAACTGTAGCGTAAAACACAAATTTCTGTTCTTGTTCTATTCATGAAGAAACTGCTTTAAAAACTAGTTTTTGCATTACTGGTTGCACAGGTTTGGTGGAGAATAAAGCCTTCCTCTGGGACAAAAATGTATGTGAAAAACTAGTTTATAAATATACAGCCGAAAATTGGTGAATTGGTCCTTTTTATAATGTCAAAGCTGAGTAATGTTTGAATATATTATCTAGTTTATTTGTTAAATTGGTGAAAACAACAAAAAAATACTATTGCATGTATTCACAACATACTTGAAACAACTAATTTGAGGCTTTTTACACAAAGGTTACAAGGTTAATAATTAAAATGTAGACATATCAAGGTTTAATTATTGACCACATGAGTTAAATGGGAGCGTCTCAGTTTCCAGGCAACTCCTTTGTTTGTATTGCAGCAGAGCCAGTAAAACAGCATCCAACTTACTGCCCTGCCTTACATGAGAATACCATAAACTGCCTTAATGAGCCCTTCATTGGTCACTAGTGAACTGTGGAGGTAGGTCTGTCAATGCGAAACTACTAGTGAACAAACCATTTAAAGAAACAATGTGCAGGTCAAAAGAGTTCACTTTCTAAAAGTGTTTTCATAGTTAAAGCATTGAATCCAATCCGATCCATTTTATTTATATAGCACATTTAAAAAACAAAGGTTTACAAAGTGCAGGACAAGAAATAAATCATAAAAAACACATAGAACACGTAAAACAACATAAGACCGTGCAGTTCTCATGAAGTATGCTACTAGATTGTTATCTAGGATGGGGAATTCCAACTCTCACTTCTCATGCACTACTGTAGCACTACCGGCTTTACATACTGGTCACGTGTTCTGTGGTGTCATGATGTTTGTGACCGAGTCACGTACGCAAGTTCCAGCACCGCTGTATCCTTCCTCTTCTGTCATTGTTTCCCTAAATAACCTTTCAGTTGCACAGGCTCGATAGGTTAAAATAAGCTCTCTCTCTCTCTCTCTCTCTCTCTCTCCCAGTATATTTGACTAAATCATACTAGATAGATAGCGTGATAGATAGATAGATTAAAAAGTAAAATTGCAAGAATAATGATTTCTAATATTAAATATAAATTGAGGGATAAATATATGAACACATAACCTACAGTCCACCCAAAGGGGATTAAAAAGTAATTACAGTGCAAGAATGATTACTGTGGAAAATATAACAGAGAGTAAATATATAAACAAATCCAAATGGTGTTGACTGACAATCCAGCCGCCTAATGAAAGAATGCAGGGGAGCAACAAATGCCACAGTCCCACCTGTTTACATTCTCTAAAGCTATGAAATGTGACTGGGAATCATTTTAAAGCAGATTTAAAACATATCACAGTCGCAATAAAGAGAAAGGAAATGTTTAAAAAAATGTGTAACACCCTTTCCGACATAGTCATGTATAGCCCAACGTGCACAAACAGTAACACCAAATAGGATAAGAGTTTCCTGATAAAAGATAAACTCCCAACAGACCAGGAAACAATACCTAAGCCTCTTCTTTTCTCTGTCTCTCTCTCTCTCTCTCTCTCTCTCTCTCCCTCTCAATTCATCCCCTTTGTTTAATAATTCATTAAAGAGTTTCAGAGTCAACAGTCCAATGGGCTGTGTATTCCAGATCTTGCCATAGTCAGACACTGTAGGAGGGAGGGTTTTCTGATGTTTTTGGTCTCTTCTGAGATATGAGAGGGACGATAAGAGGATTTTCTGTTATTATGAAACACAATGAATGCCCATACAACCATAAACTAAGCAGATGAGTGCATATTGCCCATTGCTTTCATGGCAGTAATTACTTTACGGCTGCCCTAGCTGGCAACAATTGACCATTTTCTTGTCTGCAAACAACATTCAAACAAATACTGACTGCATCTTTTAGATAAAATGTGGAGATTGAAGAATGAAAAAGTGAAGTTTTACTTGGTGGAGTTTGAAAGGTCATTATTGACCTTATTAACTCACCTTGTAGGAGGATATAAGGCTTTTAGGCTTTATTGTGACTTACTCTTCGATTGTTGTCGTATATGATCTTCAGGAGTTCATTTGTCACGGGATTGTAACTGACTTGGCAAATTCAATCTGTTGTTGAAGATCATGTGGGACTTTGAGGTGAGATTGTTCTGTCAATTAAATATTGGAATTTTAACCTACTCGTATAAAGCATCGGACCCTTTTCCAAGACAGACATTTTGACTTGTCATAGCAGGAAAATAACATTAATAATGCCCTTTCCAGTGAACTGGTTTTGTGCATGTTGGCTTCCTGGCAAGTTTCACTGGGACACCTAAAGGGAGAAGAGCCATCCTTACAATTATTAGTTACAACCATGGGTGTCACACTGGGGTTGGAAAGGGGACTGAGTATCCAGGGCCCTCATGTGAGGAGGGCCCAAAAAGATGCTAAAATGAATTGCTGTGGATGTGGGGAGGGGCCCGTAGTGAATGCCTTTCTACAGGGCCAAGAATTTTGTCTGCTGTGAAAAACATCTATTTAATGATGTTTTTACTGAACATAATCACAACTCAAAAGCATAGGCTGGCATTAATCTTTCATGATGTCAACAAATCCTAGGAAAAGACTAAAATAAACAATACATTAGTCCATTTTTGAATACATTCTGACTTCCCCAGCCTGTCTGAGGCCCTCAGCCACAATGCCCATTTGTTCTTACTTAACACATACATCTTTAAAGGAATAGTTCGACATTTCGGGGAATATACTTGTTGGCTTTCTTGCTGAGAGTCAAATGAGAAGATCGTTTGCCATGTTTGCACACTAAATAGCTATGAAGCTAGAGCCAGCAGACTGTTAGCTTAGCTTAGCATAAACTGAAAGACTGAAAACAGCCCTTTTCTGTCCAAAGGTAACAGAATCCAACTACCAGCAGCTCTAAAGCTCACTAATTAACGTTGTATCTTGTTAGTTTAATTGATACAAAGAGTAAAAACAACAAATTGTGGGTTGTAAAACTTCCTTTTACACCTTAGCCTTTACATAATTTTTGTACAGATTAAACAAACAAGATATAACATGTTGATCAGAGAGCTTTAAAAGGTGCTAGCAGGCAGATTTTTTGAAACTTTTTGATGGAACCAGGCAAGCTGTTTAAGATAACGCTAAGTTAACTGGTTGCTGGTGCTCGTGTCAACCCTGTCATTTGACTTTCAGCACAAAAGTGATCAAATCTGTCAAACTATATATTTAAACTTGAAAAAAAGGCTTAAACTGCTGGGCACTGTAGTTTTTTAAATACATCTTACTGAGTTATAAATTTTCATTTTTCACAGACTATTTTTAGTGGTGGATCTATACACTACATTGTAATACTCTAGTGAGTATGCAAAACACCTGTACAGTGCATGTGGGATCGATTTAAAATAAACTACAGTGCAAATGTTCATCGTAATGGAGGAATATGTGACAAAGTGCCATTATGTGGCTCATTTATGTGTTTTGGGACAACAATAGAACTGTTGTCACGGAGGTGTCAATAATAAAATGAATGGTGGCTGAATTGTAGCTGTTTTGGTTTCAAGGTCCTGGAATGCTGGCTCACTGTCACACGTTAATACAATGGACCCATCGTTAATGCTTTCAGTAACCCCCTGTGGTTTTCCTACTATAATAAATCAAAATGTCTGCTCTATGGCACAGAGCAGTATAAGCTAAATCAGGCTTTGGCAACACAGACTGTTAGTGAGATCAATTCATTGTTAGTTTTGGTCTTTTGGGATTTGGTGACAAAAGAGAAAAATATTGTTTTTTATTATGTTTTGTGATATATTTACATTAAAAGAGGGGATCGATGCAACACCTCTTCTAGCCAAACTCAACTTGTTAGCACTGCATTTATAGGTCAGACCATAGGGTCAGACACACTTTATTTATGAGACAAATGATGGTAAAAGGAGCTATGACTATTAGCTCTGTAACACAATCCAGACTAAGAATATCAGTCTAAAGACAAGAATACAAATATTTCCACATAAATGTTTATACTTTTTTGAACAAAAGACACTCTGATGTTCACAATTATTTATTGCCACTGTACAGTACATTACTAGGACATTATTATATTACAACTGTGTTTACATTTTGTGTCTTTCACATTTAGAAACTATCGTACATTCACATCTACTGTAAGAGCAATTAGACATCACAGTTTATTCAACGTAAATGTAGCTCTCTAGCTGTAATGAAAGAAACCTGGAGTAAGATAGTATTTTTTCAGTTTATGGCAGTATGAGTATCAGTTACCCTAGTTTTCTACTGCTGTGGATGGATGTCCTCGGTCTGGGCCACTACATAGCCAAGTGAAACCCCAACAGTGGAGCAGAAGCATCTCCGCACACTGAGTGTCAAAGCATCCTAGTTTGTGCAGAAAGGATTCTGTTAGACTGATGGGGGGGGGGCAGGCAAGTGGTCAGACTGTGGATCTTTCTAGCAGATGCCCGCCTTCTTTTATTTGGTGAGGCTCTTTACATACTCCAGCTCCTCCACTGGTTTCCACTGCTGATTGATGGTGATGAGCTGCAGCAAAATGTCAGAAATAAAAATGAGGCTTTGCCGGACCTATTTACAAGTGTTACATCAACTTAAAGTGACTTGTAACATGAGTAGCATGGACCAACATGTGTGGCTACATAAACAGCATTAATCTGATGTTGCAATAGCAGGCTGGTAATAATTTGATAACATTTCTTCCTCAGTGACTAGGCAGATTGTAGCTGCATGCTGGAAGATTCTGCTTGTATTTCAGCCAATAAGAATAAAATGGCTTGTTAACTGCCATAGAATTATAACAAGCCAAATTTTATAAAAAGTGAGGAATTTTAGAGATTACCTTTTGGGGTTTTGCTGGGTTAAGTCTCTCCCATGGTTCTGGGTTTAGGGTCTTATTCAAGCTAAAAACAGGGAATGAACATGTTGCATCATCATTAAGCATTTTTTTTTTACATGCCAGAGGCTGATAGAAGTCCGAATAAAGCATGAAAATGGGGAAACAAATTAAGCGCAATTTAAACCACTTTATATTTAAAAAATAAATTCAGTGGAATATAGTTTTATCAAAATAAGAAAAAAAGTACAATAACACTCACATAACATCAGGTTTGGTTAATAGAAAGTAGATAGCAGCCGAGGTGGCTCCTGTTGCAGCAAAAGCCATGAACCCTATCAGAGGGATCAACTGAAATACACAAGTTAAAAAAAAATAGGTTTTCAAATGTGCATCATAATATTAAAATGCATGTCATATTCTAAATGGGCTACAAATCCAATATCCACAACAACAGTAAGAATGTAGCCAGCTCACCTCCTTTTTCTTTCTCAACATTTGGAAAAATCCCACCATTTTTCTAATTTCTCAAAAACCTAAAAGAGAAATTGATCATATTTCCACTTAACAATGATGCTGATAGTCAGTTCGCTGAAATAAAGTCAGTGAGTCATAGAGGCAGCTGTGTGGAAGGTCTCACCTGTTGTTGCCGAGGAGTCCCTGATGTGTCTTAGCGCAGCATCCTGTGAGCCTGGCTGATGTAGGCTGAATGACGAGAGGTAGGACGAGGTGAAAGGCACGTAGACAGACACAGCTTCCTGCCCTAAATGCTACAGTGGAGTCCAATCCATTACATATCTAGTTTGCTGATGATCAATACATTTTCTGAGTGTGCAGCACCTTCTTGTGGTCACATCTGAAAACTGAAAGTCAATGGCTAAGTAGGTGGTTTGGAGTGCAGATCACAAACATTAAGACATTTTAAATGCTTGTCAGTGACGAAAACAAAAGAAAATACCATACACCAAAAGTCAAGTTTTACTTATTTTATTTTCAAACCATTTTTTTCTGTAATAATACATTGTATCAATGCAGAGAACATGGTCATATGTGGTATGTCATCTTGGAGGTTTTTGATATGTTTGGATCTGCTGAGCAGTGAGAGAGGGGCTCATTTTGCTGAGGGCCCGAAGGAAGTATGTGTGTTTGATTATCGAAGCCTCCATGTTCTCCTCTTGTAGCGCCAACAGAGCAGCCTGGAAAAACAAAAAAAAAGTTTTCAGGCATGCTTACATACTATCCGTTTGTCTATGTCAACACTTGGTACCAGGATTATATTTTGTATTTCAGAAAATAAGGTCTTCACATTACCTCTTTACACAGATTTTCCAAGTCAGCTCCAGAGTAAAACTCGGTCTTTGCCGCCAGCTCCTCCAGACACACGTCAGCACCCACGGGCATCGACTCTGTACACACCTTCAGGATGCAAAGACGAGCCTAGATAAACGGATATACAAGGTTAGTTGAAGATTAGTTAATTAAAGATACACTGATACAAAAAGGCATGTATCATCTTTTTAATCTCTTCTGAAAATGTTCTTACAAGATTGCTCTAGTACATAACTTGTTATTCCCTTGAAATAAATGACTAACCTGCTGGTCAGGGGGTGGGACATAGATGATGTGGTCCAACCGGCCAGGTCTGAGGAGGGCATTGTCTAAGCAGTCAGGCCTGTTTGTGGCGGCTACAACCATCACATCTTTGTTGCATACTTCCTGGAAGTCCAACTGTCAAAGAGCAAAAAAAGTTTGTAGCATAAAGTGTCTGTTATGGTTTTGGTGTCTTGTCTTATTTTGGTAGTCTGTTTTGTGCTCTGTTTCCTGTTTTATTTTGACGGTCTTGTTTTCTGTCTTGTCTTGTTGGTTTTACTTCCTGTCTTGTGTTTTCCCACCTTTTTTGATTACTCTGCCCAGCCTAGTGTGTTTCACCTGTTTCCCAGCCCTTGTGTCACTTGTCTTGTGTTATTTCATCACCCTCTGTATTTAGTCTTGGTGTTCCCCCTTGTCCAGTGTCAGATCATTGTTTGTATGTTTCTGTGTGTGCCTGTCGTGTCTCCCGGTGTTAGTTCGTGTCTGGTTTTTTGCTCCGTGGATTTCCTTTTGTTTCATTTTTGGTATTGTTGTTTTTGCCTGCTGGCGCGCTCAGGACTTCCTTGTTTTCTTTTTGTGTTTCATCATTAAATCCTCATTTTTACTTACTCCTGCCTGCCTGCCTGCTCTCTGCATTTTGGGTCCGCCTTTCCGTGCTACACCCTTAACAGTGTCGACTAAATCGCCTCATACTAATCAGCTGTTGTGTTAAGTAATAGAGGGAGGAGTGACACACCGTTTCCTGCTTGCGATTCTCCTCCACTCCCTCTGCCTGGAGGATCTTCTCCGTTCCTCTCCTCTCCAGCGTCTTCAGGCCAATTCCATCCATCTCATTGAGCAGCACAGACAGGAGGCGTGTCTGTACGCTGTTCGGTGTCTGACTGTTTGACCGCGAGCCAATCAGAGAGTCAATCTCATCGAGGAACAGGATACAGGGAGCACAGGCCCGGGCCTGGCGAAACAGCTGCATGTGGACAGACAGGTGCAGGTGTTTATGGATGAAAACAGGAGGACACAAACACAGCAGCCGTTCTCAGGTGTTATTATAGACCGTGAAAAAAGAAAGTACCTGCGCAAAAGCCTTCTCCGAGTCTCCGACATAGGGAGAGTAGAGGTCGGCACCGCCGACAGACAGGAAGGCACAGTGAGATGAGCTGGCTGCAGCCTTGACAAGCGTCGTCTTTGCACATCCTGGAGGTCCGTAGAGCAGCACGCCACGGGGACGACACAGACCCAGACGAACAAACGCCTCGGGGTATAACATCGGCCACTCGATACTCTTTGGTGTTTAGACACAAAAAAAGGACAGATGGGGGGGGATTGAGTACTTAATTCCACTGACAGGAAAAACATGCTCACAACTTTATGTATTTTATGTAGTATAATTCAAGACCTGCCGCTTATTTACCTGTCTTAGTTTGAGTTTGACCTCCTCCAGGCCTCCTATCTGTTCCCATGACATCGAAGCGAGCTCCGTCCTGCCCAGGCTGCTCCGCAGGCAGGACGGACGCACCGCCTTCAGGGCCTCCTGGAAGTGCTTCATGCCTAACGCCTGCTCTCCTAAACTCTGCAGACAACAATAACAAGAGCAAAAGAAAAAAACATTAATAAGTCTTCAATCTTCAACACTGGATGGAATCAGTTTTTACACTCAATTTCAGCTCTATTCAAATTTACTTTATTTTATCAGGATAATCCACTTAGTATTAATACAAATTTCCAAGGAGTCCTGGGTACATACCCTGAATGTTATGACTGTGCAAACCACATTTTAGGTTTATTAGGTACACATGTCCATATGTGCAATGTAGCATGAATGAAAGTGCATCTTTGTTTTTCAAATGAATTGCCTGGTCAACCTTAACATATCCAGCACAACATAGCCCAAACAGTTGTTTTGACTGTGCCACAACTCAGACACTACTTTAAATATGCATACACACATGTTGGGTTGCTGAATGGTATAGAAAGCCTGCAGGATGACTCAGCTTGATTTGTGCCAGTTCTCATTAATATTCAACGAGCTAAGCTGCTTGACTCTGATTGGCTAACAGCTAGCCAATGAGAGCCTGGATATCAGCATCCTTTACCCAGCGCAACTGGACGAGCTCATGAATAGTAATGAGCTCAGGCAACATGACGTCAGACTGACCAGCTTTTGTAATTGGCCTGATTTCTCCGCGTATTTCTTTTCGGTGGCTAGAGCTGACAGAGGAGGTAGAATTTCATTTTCACATTTACCACATAACAAACAAACACATATGGACCTAACATATTTCAAAAAATGCAAGAAAAAACAGTTTTGTGTGGCAGGGCACCTTTAAGGCGTGTGACTGGTTATTGTTGATTTTGTTTAGATATGCCAAATTGTTATTATATATAATTAATAAATAATACATATAATTATATAATTGATTATTGGTCAGACTATATCTTTTAGTTATTTATTATTACTTGACCCTATACACGTTCATAAAACAAAATTGACAAGGGGAAAACAATTAAACTGTTTTATGATAATAAGGAGGCGTGATTTTCTTCATAGGCTGTGTATTTGCGTTCTAACAATATCTGGGTCACATGACAGTGATACATAACCAAAATTTGTATCCTGGGATTTGTTTATTAGTTTAATTCATTTAAAAAAATAAATAAATTAAAATTTCACCAAAAGAGACAATTATATTGTTAATCTAAATTATTTCTGAGACAATTAATTGTACTGCATGTAGCTCTGAAGGGAGCTGCAATGTTTCCCTAGAAGTGATAAAATATCAGTATCTTATTTCTATGTGTTACGTTGTTTGATTGCCGTGATTGCTTACCTTTGAGTTTTCCCGTATAGCTTGCATGGCAGCCTCTCTGCACAGGGCGCTGAGATCTGCCCCTACATAGCCTGTGGTTCTCTGTGCAAGCTCTGCCATGTCCACACTGGGACACACAGGCATCCTCGCACACAGAACAGACAAGATGGCTTTCCTCTGCTGCAAGGTGGGAGCTCCAATAAAAACCTGAAGGAAAGATGTAAAAATTCAGAGCCTCATAGATGCATTTACATTTTGTATTATGTATTGGGTTTCGGTTTTTCATAATACATGTCTAATTTCATCCGCACCTCTCTGTCAAATCTTCCAGGCCTGCGCAGTGCCGGGTCTAAGCTGTCCGGCCGGTTGGTGGCTCCGACGATGAGGAAGCGATCTGACTGATTCATCCCGTCCATCAGCGTGAGGAGCTGAGCGACCAGGCGGTTCTCTGGCGCCGACGAGCCGGTTCTCTTCGGACACAGAGAGTCTAATTCATCTAAGAACAGCACACAGGGACCCTCTTCAGCTGCAGATCGAGCCCGCTCAAACACAGCACGCAACTTCTCCTCACTCTCACCCGGCCGTGATCCCACCACCTGAAATAATCATCAAAACATAATAATAATAATAATAATAATAACAAAGTAATTTATTTTAAGCAATCTCAATCTATCTGGCACAACTCCTTGAAGCCTATAATGCAAATAAATATAAGGCACATTATTATTAAAAGAGCACTTTTTAGTAGTTTTAGAAGACTTGAAAATGTGAAGGAGAACTGTCTTTCTGACAGCCATGAATGGTCGAATCCTCTTATAAAACCAAGGTTTTAGCCTTTAATATCTGTGGTTTTACCAATTGTGGCCAATGTTGCAAAAAGGGGAAGGTTTTATATCAATATTGGATTCAGAAAATTCATCATAATACACATTGGCTTTACGGAATACAATTGCACATTCAAATATAATAGTTATTATTATTATTTTTTACCTCTGGCCCTCTAACCACCACCAGGCTGGCTCCCACCTCCCGAACCACTCTGCGGACCAGCAGGGTCTTGCCCACACCTGGCGGCCCCACCAGGAGCACACCTCTGGGACATGACACACCCAGAGAGCTCAGGGTGCCCGGATAGAGCAGGGGCAGCTGCAGTATTTCTCTCAGGGAGGTGCTCACCTACCATACAGTAAAAATCAAAATGAGGCGTCACATAGTGGAAATACACACTCTGGATGAATACCAATAATGTCATTACAGTGAACATATGCTGACCTCCTCCAGTCCCCCGAGCGGGACGGTGTGCTGGTCCTGCAGCTGACTCATGTAATGTCGGACTGTCTGGATGCCAGTTATCTCCACACCAGTTTTTGAGGTGATGAATCCAGCACTGGCAGAATCCAGATTGACGCTTTCAATAACAACATATTTAATCTCTGTATCAAAATCCTCCAGGTTTATCACATTCTTCTCGTGGACATACACACCTTTAAGCATGTCCTTCACTAGCTCATGAACAAGTCGAAGAGGTGTGTGTTTCTTAAAATCGACACTCTGGACCACCACAGTTATCTTTACAGCTTTCAGTTTGGGACAGGGCACAGGTGTCAGCTGGCCAGGGTCCAAGTTGAGATGTGTGGGTGGGTGAGAGATCAGGCTGGGAGAGGAGCATTTCAGGTCCATTAGCAGGAAACCCTCTGCCAGGTCAGGTCGAGGCCAGGCGGTGCACAGGCAGCTTCCCCCGGGAACAGACACCAACAGAGGGGAGCCCAGACTCAGACCAAGCGCAGACATCAAGCCTGGACCCAGCCTGCATCTCTGAGAGCCCCGGTCTGATGGATCCACTGACAGCAGCCTCAGAGACATTATTGTCCATCAGCTAACAGTGACACTGACAGAAAAATAAAGGCAGCAAATAACGATACAGAAGGAGTGAAGCTAACGGTAGCTACCTACTCTAGCTGCAGTGTAAACTTTAGCAAGGCTTACGTTACATGCTACTAGCTGTTAACTGCTAACAATTCTTAGCTACGATCAATACTTTTATTTATTTTTTAGCACAAACTGTGAGACAGTTATACATACCAGACAATGGGTGAAACTAGTGAATGGTGGCCAAAACGTGGTTTTGGCTGGACGAGTACTTGTTTACAAAAATCCAAGCGGCGTTAAAGAAAGATGGCCAACCAAAACGTTTCCCTGTGCTAGATTGTTTACAGTCTATGGACGAGACGTGTTGAACTGTTAAACCTGGTTTTCAAAGGTATTATGAATTTACATCAAAATAACTCATATCTGGTATTATCTTGAAAGTCAAAGGATATGCTCTTATCCGTAACACCATTATTATACGTTTGTTACGGTTGTAATTGGGTTAAAGATTACTTTTTTTATTTTTTTTACATTATATTAATATTCTATATTATTTATGTAATAATGTACAACTTAATTCTGCAAGTCCAGAATGTGGAATTATTTCTAAATACATATCATTTAACACATTATTCTGTACAGCCTAATAAGCAACACCATGAGTATGGTACATTTAAAGAATTAAATAACCCACAATTTTAATAAATTGCCTACAGTAACTAAGTTAAACTTTTTACATAAGGTGAGAATTTGGAAAACTTTAATTCTTTCGTAGCTTTAATAAAAGGGTTTATTTTGTCTGTTTGGTTTTATAATTTCCTCTGCTACTTAAATAAATATAAATATTTACTAAATAATACAATTAATTATTACTTAAATAATAAATAAATGCATGCCAAAAGATGAATCATCACCGCTAGTACAATAATAATAACAACAATAATACGTATTATGATTATTACAAAATATTATTGTTATTATTATACATATTTAATAATATATGTAAATATACACGAACAAGGAAATAGTCATGGTCGCCCAACAATTAGGTTACATTTACACATTTCTTGTCCCTGGCGCTCTGGCGTCACCCTGCGTCCACAAAAGAAAATGCTGTGATTTTAACGAATGTAAACAAACATTATGTCTAGTAGATATTCCCCAATTATGTGTTTGTGTGTGTGCAACTTTAATATCTTTTTTTTGTTTTAGAGCTGCATAGGAAGAGAGAGGGAGGGACTATCGCGAGACCGCGTGTGTGTGTATACCTTTTGAAAATAAATGTACCTGGGACCATTTGTGATAAACATGTTAATCCAGCCTTTAATTCGCAGGGCGTCTGGCGGCGGGGAGTTTATCTGCTTCAGGGGTGGTTCATGAGTGAAGCCACATGACTTTCTATTTATACATAAATAGTGTGGCAGCGATATCGAAACTGCGGAAGGTCGTTTGTCTGTCGGTCTGTTCCTGCACGCAGACGAAGAAAGGGTAGGACGTCTCACAGGTGACCCTGCTGCTGAGAGAAAGTTGAAACATAAACCTGCTCTTTCTGGAAATCTGAAAGGCAAGTCTGACAATAATAACGCAATCAACTTATCCTTCAATGTATTAATGAATTAGTAAAAGTGGAGACTGAAGACATGATTGACTGTGTGATTCAGTGAGTGAATGAATGGAAAAAATAGCAAATATATTTGTCTTAACAAGTTAGGTTCAGTTGGAAAAGTATTCACAGATTTGAACTTGGATCAATAACCATAGACTGTATCATCTGGTTAAAATGGTTAAAACACAAACCACGCTTCCTTCCTACTACCATAGTAGCCTAAGGTAGACAAGGAGCTACAACCTCATTTCCATCAAAGAGAAAAGAGTTGAAATCAAAACACCAAGCAGAGTACTACAAGTTGCCACACTTGTATTTGTTTATTTTTATTTTTGGTGATGAAATTGTGTTTTTTAAGAGACCAGTATTTAACACCTTTTTTTACAGCTTGATTGTGTAAGAAGATGTGTGTCTGAGTCCTGAGCTGTTCCCTTTAGCCCAACAACATTTGATTGGATTTCTCTGCCCTGCTCACAACCGTAGACTGTATCAAACAGCTCCCAGCAACCAGGCCAGACTTGGCACAGTCCCCCCCCCCACCCTGTGCCGTCATAATTCCAGATCTCGCGAACAAGCCCAGAGTGTGTAATCAACCCTGGGCCCTATGTGTGTCTCGTGTCCAGCAGAGCTGAAATGTCACTTTGCTGTCTGTAGGCCTTGCAGCACAGGCACCCTGAGTGTGTGACTAGGGGGGCTCAGGACCTACTTGTGAAGGGGGGATTATAATGTGCTTTGTTATTTGACAGAAATAGTGTTAATTTACCACCTACCTCTGCTTGTTTGTGTTCATATTCACGAGCCAGAGAGAGGACACTCAGTGGCCATGTCGACCCTCCTGCGCTGCATCTCCAGCTCTTCTGTCGTTTTGTTCCAGCGAGGGGCCCACCAGAGGATACCTGGAAGAAGGCATTTCAGGACTTTCCCTGTGTTATGGGACCAAAAGGCCTCTAGAGGTAGGAAATGCACAGCTCTATTAAAATCTCTCTGCTTAACCTTACAATGTCTTTCATAGAGGACAGCCTTTGCCTGCGTGCTTTCTTTTGGTTTGGATTGAGAGTTTATTCAAGGACACTTTCCCTCTGGCCAGAAGAATGGAAAACTCCACAGATCATCAACTGTTTGCTAGAGATGTTCCCAAAATAGGGAGAGCTGTAGTGAAGCAGGCTGTGGCTATGCTCACTGTAGGAGCTGCTGCTAACATGTGAGAACACATGAGAGGTCAGTTAAAGGTGACATGTTAGTTAAAGTGTAACAGCAGTCTGGCAGATTATGTTGCGACATTTGTTTATGGAGTCTGTCCGCGGGACACATGTCAGCAAGTGTTTGTGAGAGTTTTGCGAGTTACTGAGTCCTTTTTAAGTTTGAATTTTGAGGGTCTGTGTGGGAGTGTAGGCCTCTCTGTGTGTGCTGGCTCCGAGCCAATCACCTGCTAATAATGTCTCCATGGAGGCGAGGTCACCATGCCAAGTATGGAGAGAAATGTGTAAACTGACACTCTTCCCAGCTACACAATCTCAGCTGTACACACTAACTCTCCTGTAGTTGCACAAAAAGATAAAGAAACAAAAGCTCCCCTATATTTTATTATAATTTGATGTTGCTTTTTGTATGAACGTTTCTAATAGTTATTTTAGTTTTTTAGGAAAGAACTGTTGATGCGTTGCATAGCTTTTATATGTTCTGCAGACTCAACTATCAGCCGGGTCTTCTGCTCAGGTGTGCTCTACAAGGACCTGGTGGTTGGGGTTCCTAAGGAGACGCTACAGAGTGAGCGCCGTGTGGCGTTGTCTCCTGTGGGGGTAGAGGCGCTGGTCAAACAGGGCTTTAACGTGCAGGTGGA
Source organism: Perca flavescens (assembly GCF_004354835.1). NCBI lineage: Eukaryota > Metazoa > Chordata > Actinopteri > Perciformes > Percidae > Perca > Perca flavescens. Next base: position 15,900,609 of record NC_041331.1, read on the forward strand.
GAGTGGAGCTGGAGAGGCATCCAAGTTCTCTGATCAGCAATACAAAGATGCTGGAGCCACCATCACTGATGTCAATGGAGCGCTTGGCTCAGACTTGGTCCTTAAGGTCCGTACACGTCTGCTATTTAGTTCTACAGTTCTGTGTATAGTGTGTTTTGAGTCTAGATAATACTGAATTTCTATTCCTCTAACATCCCTTTTCCGCTGTAGGTTCGAGCCCCCAGTTTGAGCGAGGCAGACCTCCTGAAGCCTAACTCCACCTTGGTGAGCTTCATCTATCCAGCCCAGAACCCAGAGCTGATGGAGAAGCTGTCAGAGAGGCGGAGCAATGTGCTGGCCATGGACCAGGTGCCCAGAGTCACCATCGCACAAGGCTACGATGCACTCAGCTCCATGGCTAACATCGCTGGGTAAAGAAAAATATACATTTACGTGCAGATTCCTAGGAATGTCTTGTTACAGTAAATGTAACTTGAATGTTTGTTTTGTAGGTACAAGGCTGTGGTTTTGGCTTCTAACAACTTTGGCAGGTTCTTTACTGGTCAGATCACAGCGGCAGGAAAAGTACCCCCAGCTAAGGTAACTGTATACATGTTATGCAAGTCAACATGAGTGTCTTCCCACAGTCCTCAAAGGTCCCCACTTTGTACAATAATACTTCTGTTGCACTAAGGTCCTGGTTATTGGAGGTGGAGTGGCTGGCTTGGCAGCAGCAGGTACAGCCAAGTCGATGGGAGCCATAGTCAGAGGGTTTGACACGAGGTATAAGATGGAACATTATGTCTCAGCCTGCAGACTGAGTGATGGTGGTTGTTATGATCATGACGTTGACAATAACCTGACTTTTTCTTGGCTATCAGGCCAGCAGCCCTGGAACAGTTCAAATCATTTGGGGCAGAGCCTTTAGAGGTAGACATCAAGGAGTCTGGCGATGGAGTCGGAGGTTATGCCAAAGAGATGTCTAAGGAGTTCATTGACGCTGAGATGGCCCTTTTCGCCAAGCAGTGTAAAGAGGTGGACATTCTCATCACCACTGCCCTGATTCCAGGTCAGTCGCACTGGTACCTTCTCCCCCTCGTCTTTTATCTTTAATAAAGTTTAAAGCCGCATTAATCAATAGTTGTTACATAGTAACATTGAACCAGTGGGGTGAACCCACTGAGAACTACTACCGAACTCTACAAGGCCTTTTGTTTTAGCAGCCTGGAAACTCAACTGTTCTCATCAATCCTTGTTGGCAGCTGTTTCCAGCTAATAAAAACCTGTAGGCTACCTGCCCACAGCTGACAAAGTTTCAGATTGGCTGGTGGTGAACATACAAAATTGATCATCTAGCAGGTAAAGACCCAGACATTTTTCAAGTTGGTGGAGATTAAAACAAAGCTGAAAGAAGGCTAAATAAATATTGTCAGGTGGCCAGACACACAACTTCAAATAAATGCAAATGTTGCTATGTGTCTTTTGATTGTGTAAGTAGGCAATTAACTGCTAACACATTTGCCATAGCAACTCAATAAGATTGTTGCCTGGTGTTTTTTTGGCCCCCTAGTGGCCAAGAATTGAAATGTGGATCCACTATCCTCTGACTTTCCTGTTTCTTAGGTTGCATGATATAATGAACAGTAGATGCACCTCATCTATCCTGTGTTTCCTGTTCCCCATGCAGGTAAGCGGGCTCCCATTCTGATCAAGAAGGAGTTTGTGGAGTCGATGAAGGACGGCTCTGTGGTGGTGGATCTGGCTGCCGAGGCAGGGGGCAACATCGAGACCACCAAGCCTGGAGAGCTGTACGTTCACAAGGTGAGGTTTCTGCCTCCAGCCAGCAGACTTTGATAAAGAACAAAAGAAATCTGAAAAAAAACTGTTTTTATGTTTTGTTCACCCCTGTGTAAAATGTACTAATGATGTACTTTGTTTTTTATTAACCAGGGAGTAACACACATTGGCTACACAGACCTGCCCAGCCGCATGGCCACCCAGGCCAGCACTCTGTATTCAAACAACGTACTGAAGCTGCTGAAGGCAATAAGCCCAGACAAGGAATACTTCCACTATGAGCCCAAAGATGAATTTGACTATGGAACAATTGACCATGTCATCCGTGGGACTCTTGTTATGAAGGTGGGTTTCTATTTGTTGTAACTGTCCACTGGCAGCCTGCGTCTTTGCTGGCATCCCTCCCTCCCTCCCTCCCTCCCTCCCTCCCTCTTGGCACATCAGATCCTGTCATGCTAAAATACTGTGCCAAATGAGTCCTAAAAAACAAATCCCAGCTGGGAATAGCAATGTTGGATCCCAGTAAGAATGTTATGAACGTTTCAAAATATACTTATCCAGGAATTTTGGCTGCGACACATTGTTTATGGCAGAGAAGGCATGCAACCTCAACAGGACATATCAGGTTACCCCTTGTTAAACTAAGCATTATTCAGGCCCCTTAAAAAGAGAATTTATCTTTTAAAAACCACTAGTAACTGGTTCGTGATTGCTGTTTGTTCAGTATAATCTCCTATGTGGTCCGTGAGTTTGTGTTTTGAGTGCTTCCACCATGGAGCCGAGATCTCCCACAATGCAAGACTCCAAAAGTCTTGATGTCTGTTTCTCACGCAAAAATCTGTGGACGTCCTCTGTGTTCTCACACTAGGCCTCTTTGTGTGTGTTTTCTAATGTGTCCAGGAGGGCAAGAACATTTTCCCGTCCCCTCTTCCAAAAACAGTCCCCCCAGCCCCAGTGAAACAGAAAACAGTGGCAGATTTGGAGGCTGAGAAAAAGGCGGTGATCTCTCCCTTCAAACGCACCCTGACCTCTGCTAGCGTCTACACTGCAGGTCGGATACGAATACACAGATGCATACAGAAAAAACTACTAGACATTTGGCACAATTTCATGTTCATGAAGTTATTTAACAAGGAATTGGAAAGACCCTTCTCTACAGAAGAACAAACAAAATGAACTGGATAGCAGTATAATGACGTATTATGTAGCTGTGTTTGGCCTAAATTGCTCAGCAATTGCTTGTTAAAAAATTGTTAAAAAGCATTTACCATAATTTCTTATGTTGTAAAATGTTGGTTGTACAATATGTAGCAGTTCAAAACAGAGCTAAAACAATTAGGTGATTGAATAAGTTAATCACCAGCTAGCTTGACAATCGGTAAAAGTACATTTTCAAGCTAAAACCTCTCAAATGTGAGAAAGATGTGCTGCTTTTGTTGTCTTACATCATAGTAAACAGCATCTTTGGTTGGACAAAAAAGCAATGTGAAGACATCCCCATGGGCGTGAAAATATCACCTTGGGGGAATTAATTTGACTACTTTCTGATGTTTTATTAACCAAAAAAAATGAATTGATTATGAAGAAAATAAACCGCATATTAATTGATAATAAAAATAATTGCTCATTGCAGTCCTAGTTCCAAACAATATCTTGACATATTTGGACATTTTTGCCTTTAAAAAAAAATATATATATATATTATTATTGCAAGAGCACACCACCTTAATGGAACTTTAATGTAGACACTTCGTTATGATGAAGCACAGTGGGGAATACAGTTTTGGTAAAGTATGATGTACGAGTTCAGGAGAAACTATGAATCATCACACATGCATAACCTGTTATGAAAAAAGAAGTGTTTGTATTTTTGCCTCTTCAATTATTCCATTGCTTTTAATGGAAAAAAAATAAAAAAAAATAAAACGAGATTGAAAAACATAACTGCATATTTTTTCCACTACATCAATAAGGAAAGAACTGTACACAAGCAACACTGCTCTCTCTGCAGGTGTGTCCACCTGTCTGGCTCTGGGAATCATCTCCCCCAACGCAGCCTTCACTCAGATGGTCACCACCTTTGGCTTGTCTGGGATTGTGGGATACCACACTGTGTGGGGCGTGACCCCCGCTCTGCACTCACCTCTCATGTCTGTCACCAACGCCATCTCAGGTTAGAAGTCAATATAAGATAGTGGTGGCCAAATTTAGAAACATGGTATAGGTGTTTTTTGCAATTTTTTTATCCCTCCCCCCGTATGTTCCGTCTGTCCTCTCCGACAGGTCTGACAGCAGTTGGAGGTCTGGTGCTGATGGGTGGAGGTCTCACACCCTCCACCTTTCCTGAGAGTCTCGCTCTTGCTGCTGCCTTTGTTTCCTCCATCAACATTGCCGGTTTGATGTTCAACTCCCAAACACAAAAATGAACAACAGAGAACAAGATTTTCTCCGTCCAATCAAATGAAAAATGGGGTTTCTTCTGGAAATGTGTTTTCTTCCTTTTTCTGTGAATGCAGGTGGTTTCCTGATCACCCAGAGGATGTTGGACATGTTCAAGCGTCCCACTGACCCTCCTGAGTACAACTACTTGTACATGCTGCCTGGGGCTGCCTTTGTTGGGGGATACGGAGCCTCAGTGGCTGCTGGGTACAACATCGAGCAGGTCACAGGATAAATATATCTTCATTCCACTCACATTTGTTCTCATTAAAATATACACAAGTAGCTTGTTTTTATGTAACCAGTATTAAGTAGCTTGTCAGTGAATGTGGTTTGTGCTACCCAAGATGACTGTGGTTGTGTTTAAAGTGATTATTTTTTTTTTTTTTTTTTTTTTTCTGATAATTGAATTGATGAGTATTAGGGTAGCAGATGTCCTTAAAACTATAAAATGTCAGAATACTTAAAAATGTCCGTCACGGGCGCCTGGGTAGCTCACAGTAGAGCAGGCGCCCATATATAGAGGTTTACTTCTCGACGCAGCGGCCGCAGGTTCGACTCCGCCCTGCGGCCCTTTGCTACAGGTCATTTCTCCTCTCTCTCTCTCTCCCCTTTTAAGTCTTCAGCTGTCCTAAAAAAATAATCTTAAAAAAAAAAAAGAAATGTCCGTCTCAATTTCCCAGAGTCCAGAGTGATGCCTTTAACTTGTTTTGTGAGACCAATAGTCCAAAATCTAAAGATATTCAATCCACTTACATTAACAGTATTTTAATTAAGCTTTTATTCATACTTTTAACTTGACTGTGTCTGTAACCGTGTTTAAGCGTTACACAAATAAGTCTGACTAGTGTTTTTTTTTTTTTTTTTTTTTTACCTCAGATGATGTACTTGGGCTCAGGTTTGTGTTGTGTCGGGGCGCTGGCAGGCCTCTCTGCCCAGGGCACCAGTCGCTTGGGAAACACGCTGGGCATGATGGGAGTGGCAGGGGGCATCGCTGCCACGCTCGGTGCCCTCAAACCCTCACCAGAGCTGCTGTCTCAGATGTCTCTGGCCATGGCCACTGGGGGAACCCTGGGTAGGTAGCTTCCTGATTTTAGAAGATCTACAATTGAGATACGCGTGATGATCGACTGGCTGCAAATTGCCCACTCTGGCACTGATTGTCATCACTGCCTGATGGAGTTTCAGAACAGATCTTGTTGTTGTTCACTATCTAAAGCCCCTAGAAGGCATTCTGTTCTGTATCATGGCAAGGAGACTCCCAACCAACCAGGGAGGGTTTCAGTCTCCATTTAATAAGAAACAAAAATAATAAAGCTTGGGCATGTCTCCTTTTGAAGTCCAACAGTTTGTTTAGAAAACTACAAGACCATCATGAATGAGTTACATGTTATTAACTTTGTATGTAACTCCTCCGGTCTTTGAAGAGTGTGAGTATTTTGCTAATTCATAACAGAACATCAATCATCCTGTCCAGATACAGAGATGAGTGGATTTCGTCCTCATTGTTGTGCATGTTAATAGTAATCTAAGAAAGCAGGATGAGGAATTGCATTTTAATCAACACACACACACACACACACACACACACACACACACACACACACACACACACACACACACACACACGCAGGCAGGCAGCAGAGCATGAGGGTTTGCTCAGTGATAATTTAGTGACCCTATGTTTATGATGAAACACACTTAAATACTTAACTTAGGACTCATTAGATTGTCTTTGAAGACCAGGCCCTGCTTGTTAAGAGTAAAGTTACTGAAAGCAGGTGTTTGCCTTTTAACCGTCTGCTTTTTAAAAACTTAATATTTTCACTCTTTTGTATTCAAACATAGCCAATATGCATGAGAAGTGTGGTGCCTGGTGCTTGACTTAGCTAGACAAACTAGTAACTCCCAGAGATTTACTCAAAGCTGTTTGTCGGATCTTCATATCTCAGGTCTGACCCTTGCCAAGCGTATTGAAATCTCAGACTTGCCGCAGCTTGTGGCCGCCTTCCACAGCCTTGTGGGGCTGGCAGCTGTTTTCACCTGCGTTGCCGAGTTCATGATTGAGTACCCCCACCTGGACACTCACCCAGCCGCCAGCGTACTCAAGACTGTGGCGTATCTGGGCACCTACATCGGAGGCGTCACTTTCAGTGGCTCACTGGTGGCCTACGGCAAGCTTCAAGGTAATTGATGTAACTCATAAAATATTTGTAACACGAACAGTATATAAGTACACACACACATACATATATATATATATATATATATATATATATATATACATACATTGCGTGTGACATGTTTTAAATTCTGTAGAATGTTTCTGTAGAAAGTCTGATCATTGTTCTCCATTTGACACAGACACACTAATATCTATATAAACACACTGAGCTTTGCGTCCTCTGGTGCTGATTGTCTCTTTCATCTAGTTAAAGCCAAAGATCCTCTGGTAAATCCAGGCCTGGACTGGGAGGGGGAGGGATTGTTTGCATGTGTCAGCAGTTACTAATTTACATAGCAGTGTGACTGATCAAGAGGAACACATAAGAAGCTTTCTGGTAATTTGTAATGGGTACTGGCTGCATGGCTTTGGTTGGTGAAGGGCGGCTGTCTGATTTGTGGATGGGACAGACTCTTAGGCGGCTGATTAGAGGCCTCGACAGAGAAGTCTCAGAGTTCAAAGACACACGACACTGCTTAAGAGAAAAATGTGTTTACATGTTTTATCTTGTAAAAGTATTCCCCTTCAGCCATACAAAATGAGTGACAATTATTTCTGGCTTCTCTGAATATTTGTTGGAAATGAATTTGGTTATAGGCATCCTGGACTCCGCCCCCCTGCATTTGCCAGGACGACACATGCTGAACGCCGGTCTGATGGCAGCGTCAATGGGAGGCATGGTGCCCTTTATGCTCAGTTCCAGCTATGGTACTGGCATGGGGTGTCTAGTGGGAGTGTCTGGGCTTTCCACTATTATGGTGAGTTCCATCGATTCACTAAGCCAAGAAAAAGTGAAGCAAAAAACATATTAAAAATAACTGGATGATGCTGAAGATGTGCAACTTTTTGTCTGTAAAAATGTATTTCATCAACTAAATATTAAAAATGGATTTGGATTGTGCTAGAATGTCAATCACTCTTTTTAACCTTGTGTTGTCCTTCGGGTCCCAGTGACCCGAAAGACAACACAAGGGGTTATGTACTTCTGTTTACTTTGTTGAGAATTGCTCTCTAAACCCTGTCTCTTGTAAAGTAAGTCAGTAAAGTTTATTTCTAGAGCACATTTAAACACAGTTTAAGCTGACCAAAATGCTGTACAAAAAAGTACTAAGGTGCTGTATTATCATACATGGGTTACATTTTTACTTAGAGCAAAAGTTGGTGCCGTGTCACGTCAGTGACTTGTACTCTTGTGTACCCAGTGAGTAAAATGTGATGTAATATTGGTAAAACACTTTAGAAACTTCATTATAAGCGATGATACACATTTTAAACTACCGGTTGTTGCTACAGATTAGGCAGAAGCTGGGTTTTAGTTGGTTTAAGTGGCTCATATGTTTTCTTTAATTTCTTCTTCAACCTCCCCATAGGGTGTAACCCTGACAGCAGCCATCGGGGGCGCTGACATGCCTGTGGTTATCACCGTGTTGAACAGCTACTCTGGATGGGCGCTCTGTGCTGAAGGCTTCTTACTAGATAACAATCTGATGACGATTGTCGGAGCTCTGATTGGCTCCTCCGGTGCCATCCTCTCCTACATCATGTGTGTGGTGAGTAGACACATACATGTATATCCGGCCACATGTGTGATCTTGTACAGCGTACTCAGCACAATGACCTGAGCCTGTGTCCTCTTCTCTTCCAAGGCTATGAACCGCTCCCTGCCTAATGTGATCCTGGGTGGGTACGGCACCACCTCCACAGCGGGCGGTAAACCAATGGAGATTGTTGGCACTCACACTGAGGTCAATCTAGACCAGACCATTGACATAATCAAAGAAGCCAACAGCATCATCATCACACCAGGTACACACTACATGCAACACAAGACTTTAGTGATTCCACTGGGTATTTGGGTATTTTTGATTAAGCAAATCAAAAACTGATTTTAATTTAAAAGAAAAAAAGAATCTAGATGCATGACGGTGCTGAACACATTTTTATTATTTGCTGTATAGAATCAGGTTACAAAACTGTAAACAAAGTGACAGAGGTTTAATTTAATATTATTTTTTTGTTTTGTTTAAGGTCCCATGGCATGAAAATTTCACTTTATGAGGTTTCTTAACATTAATGAGTTCCCCCAGCCTGCCTATGGTCCCCCAGTGGCTAGAAATGGTGATAGGTGTAAACTGAGCCCTGGGTATCCTGCTCTGCCTTTGAGAAAATGAAAGCTCAGATGGGCCAATCTGGAATATTGCTCCTTATGACCTCATAAGGAGCAATATTCCAGATCCAGAAGGAATTTGGCCCACCCATGAGAGAGAGTCATCATGGCTTTCAAACGAGCAAAGTGGCAGTTGGTCCAGGCCACACCCCCACCCTGCCCGCCCCCTCTCCTCCTCAATAGCTACAGACACAGAAATGGCACATACTAAGGAAAGCTCATTGTGGGACTGGCTCTAGTGGCTGTAATTCTGCACCAAGGCTGAATTTTGGGAAAAAATATTAGGTGGACCACTAAGGTCTATATTAAAGGTCCCATGGCATGAAAATTTCACTTTGGTCCCCAAGTGGCTAGAAATGGTGATAGGTGTAAAAAATTTCACTTTGAGAAAAGGAAAGCTCAGATGAGCCGTTTTGGAATCTGCTTGTTATGAAGTCATAAGGAGCAAGGTTACCTCCCCTTTCTCTGCTTTGCCCGCCCAGAGAATTTGGCCCACCCATGACAGAGAGACATCATGGCTTTCAAACGAGCAAAGTGGCAGTTGGTCAAGGCCACACCCCCACCCTCCACCTTGCCCCTCCCTCTCTCCTCCTCAATAGCTTCAGACACAGAAATGGCCCATACTAAGGAAAGCTCATTGTGGGACTGGCTCTAGTGGCTGTTGTTCTGCACCAAAGCTGAATTTCGGGAAAGAGACTTCAGATACAGTATTAGGGGACCACTAAGGTCTATATAAAAGCATCCAAAGAGCACCATGTCATGGGACCTTTTAAAAAACTGTCAAAACCTGGAAATGTTAAAACTGCCGATTTAGCATTTCACTCTTATAACACTGTCGTTGAATCCCTTTAATGTAAGGATTCAGGTGTTTTATGCTAGTAGCGGCTAAAGTAGCCTCGAGCTGCTAGCCTTAAGCAGAGATGAGTAACAAGCTACAGAGGTCTGATAAACTCCCCCTTTGCTATCTCCACACCAACATATTATTTTCATTTTGAAACCTGTAGTCTTTAGCCCCATCCAGTGCGGCCTCAAGTGACATCATTTAAGGCAAGTTTATAAGATTTCACGCAGCTCCCTCTGGAGCCAAAACATGCATTTGTACTCCTAAAGTCCAACAGACAGCTTAATCAAGACAATGTTTGAAAAGCTCATGGTCAAAAAGACTGCACAGTAGTGAACGTGTATATGGCTTGAGAATAGGCAAGTTAGGCTAGTTTGGATTTTGATTAAAACCAAACCATTCAAATGTTATACTTTTTGTCATTTTAGTCAGCTAAAGTCATTTTACAGCATGCATACATATAGTACAGTAGCAAAAGCATTTCCCCCAGTAGAAAGTGGAGACATTGCTGAAAAAGACCATAGCCTTTGGTAAAAATAGGTGTAGAATGAGATTTGGGTTGACATCAGAGACTTTAATATCAGATTCTCTCATCACTTGACAGCGTGGATCCTCCACTGCACTCCACTGCACTTTTCAGACTGTCTCGATCAATTGCATCTGTGATCTTTCTCTCGTCTGATTAACTTCCCCTTACAAAAAGGCGGAGCCTGACCGCTCTGCCAAAATGGGGATTCGCAGCAGCTCTGGAAAAGCTAAAAGCTTTTACAAAGCGGGATTAACTCAGAATATTAAAGCAGGGTAACCAGAAGAGAGAGCCGTTTGTCCAGAAATGATCCCCCAAACTGAGTAAAGAGTAAAGGATGATGGATTTCATTTTTGAGTGTGAGGCAGTCACCACATCCTGATTTATTAAAAAGATAAAGCCAGATTTGTCTGACAACTGAGTAGTTGTCGAGTGGCCTCAGCAAGAGGAACCACTCTGAATAACTTGGATAGCTGTTGTTTTCAAGTGGCTCCAAACCAACCTAAGGACAGCTGTGTGGTCCCACATGCTGGTTAGATTAGAGAAACAGTGAAAAGTCATAAGAGCAATTGAGTCCAGACCCAAGATTTCTCCATGTGCTGTCAACAACAAAGCACGGCAGTGAGGAAACAGAAGGCTTAGTTGTCTGGGGAATTAAAATATACGGGTTAACGGCGACTGGCTTTAAAAAAAACTTGATTAGGGGTAATGCTGAAGTTCAGCATTACTGCCTGAACTCTACAAGGTACCTGACCACCCGGGTTAAATAAGGGTTAGACCCAGAGAAAGGAGTTCTTTGCACGCAGGGGACCCAAATGCACACCACACATGTGAAAGGTTTCTGAAGAAAAGCATTTCTCAGACCAATGAACCATTATGATTTAATACAGAGAGGAGACTTGTGGTTGATGAGGACAAAAGAAAGAATGAAGTGTAGAGGAATCACTGGTTTTATTGTTGTCGAAACCCCTGCTGGATTGCTGTGCTTTCATTTAAAAATGAACAATAACCGTGACAAATGCTCATTTATTCCAACAGGGCCCTTAACAAAACACAAAACCAGAATAGGAAATGCTATTGGATAATGGACTCCAGCCACTATATATTAGATATAGATATTAGTGAAATAAAGATGATTAAAGATTAAAATGCACTTTTTTTTTTAGGCTATTTCATGTTTATTCTCTTTGTGTTTTTGTGCATAGGTTGGGGTCTGTGTGCAGCAAAAGCCCAGTACCCGATTGCAGACATGGTGAAGATGCTGAAGGAACAGGGCAAAAATGTCAGGTGAATGTTAATCTCGCTTTGCCAGACCCTCCTCCAAAGCAAGCTGAAGGAGGGTCTGGCTACTCCACATAGCAGTCGGGGATGGGAGGAAAACGTGCTCCGGTTTATTGGCATTTCCTTAAACCAATCACAATCGTCTTGGGCGGTGCTAAGCTCCAGTGAAAACCCACGGTTACGCTGCAAAATAGGCTCAAAACTTGTACGTTTAAAAGTTGTTTTAGTTGTGCAACAGAAAACTCAGATTGGACAGATAGTCTAGCTAGCTGTCTAAATTTACCCTGCAGAGATCTGAGAAAATGTTAACCATAGTCCTCATAAATCCCCCGGAGTTTAAAATAAATGAGTGAAATCCGGCGGTAACGGAGCAATCCCGGAAGTGGAACGTCAAGGATGTAGACTAGGTGAATATCTGCCCTCATGCTGTTCATCTCCTTTATAAACAAGATTATTGCTGCTTTTTTCCTCACTGGGTTTGCCCTGAGGAAGTTTTTTCAAATATTATTTTAAATGAGGCACTCTAACCGAAAAAGCAACTCCTTACCAACACCTGATATGTGAGAAATATTTGCATCATCTCCTGTTAGCAAAGTGGGAAACTGCAAAGTACTTTTTTTTTTTTTTAAGTATACTACAAAGTACTGACTTAAAGAAGAGACAGACAGAAGTACCTTTTTAGTACTGTACATTTATCAGATTTGACTTGAGTATTCTAATTTGAATGCTACTTTATACTTTTACTCTACTACATTTCCGAGGGAAACGGTTTACTTTTTACTCCATTTATGTGACAAGTTACTATAGTTACTTTTCAGATTTTACATAATAATAAACATGTCAACATGTTATACAGTACATCAAACTACCCAACAACATATAAATAAGTTAACAGTAGCTTCCTCTCCACCAGCTACAATATAAAAATGGTACTTGCATGATAATACATCAGTATTAATCATTAAATTATATATAGTCATTCCGCTGCATAATAAGTACTTTTACTTTCAATACTTTAAGTACATATTGCTGATAATACTTTGGCTTAAGTATGATATTAAATGCAGGATTTTTACTTCTAGCAAGGTATTATGACCATAGAAAAAAAATGATTATGACAGGTATGTTGCTACTTTTAGTAAAAGTACTAGCAGTACTTTAAGTAAAGCTTAAAGTACTGAGTAGCTCTCAGTACTACACCACTGAATATTCCACCACTGCTTTTTTTGCTTTTATGTGAATTTACAACAAATCTGAACTTGCTTAGAAAGTGACGTGTGCATTTTAAGGAGCAGGGCACCATTGATCAGGGAGCTGTGAGTTTTCCATGTAAATCACTAAGTGTTGATGAGCAGTAATAATTTGCGTCCATCCCCTCCAACAAGGTTTGGTATCCACCCGGTAGCCGGTCGTATGCCCGGCCAGCTGAACGTCCTTTTGGCCGAGGCTGGTGTTCCCTACGACGTGGTCCTGGAGATGGATGAGATCAACGAGGACTTCCCAGGTAAACTCTTTTAAAATAAATAAATCTAGAGAGAGCTGATAAAATAGTTGCTACACGGTTGTCACTTTTGCAGGAAGGAGTCGGATAATAATACAAGATCAATTATGTGTAATAATCTCATCCGCACTCGGAGCAGCCTTGTGTTGTGTCTTGATATTTAGACGTGTCATGTTTGCAGGGCGACGGTCTTGTTTTCGTAGCAACCAGGCATGCAGTCTTGAGACACATGGTTCTGTTTATGACAGAGGGAGATAAGTGCGGTGCTGGGGAACCCAATGACATTAGTTAGGACAATTGCAGAGCATTTTGCCAGCGGTTTGTCTGTCTTGTGTATAAATGTGTAAACGTCTGTGGCCCACAGAGACAGACTTGACACTGGTGATCGGAGCCAACGACACAGTGAATTCTGCAGCGCAAGAAGATCCTAACTCCATAATCGCTGGCATGCCTGTCCTGGAAGTGTGGAAGTCCAAACAGGTAGGTCGTTTATTTACCTTTGATTGCCGCTCAGACAATATCACTATTTTTTAGCTGTGATACAAAAAAGTGACCACATACACTAATTTAAACTTTACTCCAGGTGATAGTGATGAAGCGTACCTTGGGCGTGGGCTACGCTGCAGTAGACAACCCCATTTTCTACAAGCCCAACACATCAATGCTGCTGGGAGATGCCAAAAAGACGTGTGACGGCCTGCAAGCGAAGATCAGAGAGACCTTCTACTAGTGACTCTTCATTAGCTCACCATCATCGACAGTAGTTTAAGTACAGAGGCACACTGACCGATACGGCATTTCCACCATTGGCTTTCAGGATATATATTTTTGGAGAGCAGATTTATGGGTTCTGAAACAAATATTCAATTACAAAGATGCCCAAGATTCATAAGATGATTTTTTTTTTTTTTTGAAGGGACATGAATAGCTCAAACTGAAATGTGTACTGATTTGTAAATACAAATATTTAAAACATATCCAAAGTCTTTTTCCTTGCACATTACATTTTAAGATTTAAATAGGAAAATCATACTGTTACTTAGATGGATCAAAGTGGAAAGAATATTGATTAAGTCTCGCACACAAATGTCAAACATGCATTTTTTTTTTTTTTAAATCTGAATAATTTCACATTTATTAAGAGAAATGACAGACTATTTCCCATCTGATTTTAAAATACTATAATTAACTGTTTTTGTGTTTCTCATTTTGCAGACAGAATTGTTGATTTTTTTTTTAAATTGCTATTATGCTGTTTGTTGCAACTGTAGGATTTTTATTTCAGAGCTATATGTCTTGTATTTACTCATGTATCAAAACACACCTTATTAATGTTTGGCAACTGAAAACCCTTTTTTATTATTGCATATTCTTATACAAATAGTATTCCTTACAAAATCAAATGACACTCAGCCAAAAAAGTCTTACAAGGGCTTGCATGTGAATCTACTCTTCAGCTGTAGCTCACAACAGTCTCTTGTAGCCGATTTCAGTTTTTCCTCACAGCATTTCTCAGCATTTTCCAGCAGCAGTCTTCGCTTTGTTGACAACTGAGTGCAGGTAGGAGTAGAAGAAGAGAAGGTTATCATATTCTCCTTTGTACTCCTGAGAAAGGCAATGCACTTGGAAGTCATTGAGGAAATAATAAATGGCCTCGATAGTAGCTAGGTAGGTGTCTGGTTTGCCCTTCTGATGGCGCCAGAAACACGTTTTCCTCATCTTCAGCTCTACCCGGAGCAAATCTGGACGAGAACACACGTCAGTCAGAAGAGATACACACGAACACAGAGTGATATCATGTTAAACAGCGTTGTGGGTGAAGTAAATTTGCCCCAAATAATTACCAGCAATCAGAGCTCTTTGAAAAGCTGAACAAATACAATCGTTCATGATTACCTTGCAGTCTCTCATCTGTGCTGATCTTGTTGGTCTGGTTCCATGTGCTGTCAATGAAGACCACCCTCTGTAGGGGATACACCCTTGACTCCAAGCCCTTTGCTTCATCTGGGTTCCCTGACTCCGGGTTCTCTGCGGTGTGTGTGGAGCCTTGGACTTCCTCACTTTTCCGCCTCTTTATGCAGGGTTCATAAGAGGAGCCATGGGACCTGCTTTTGGTCCTGTCACGCAAACACTGCATCATGTCTTGAACTGAGACAGCCCCTGGACCGGGGAACACCAACACCACCTGGAGAGAGCAGAGGAACGACCCAGATTCAGAGAGGAACATACAAACCAAGACTAGAGTACTAAAAGAAATGTGTTTTTAAAATGTGGTGATTTGCTACATTTAGGAAGCACTGAAAGAGAGAAATACACTTTGGTAGCAGCAAAATAAAGTTGAAAACATGAGATCGTTCAATTGAGTAAAATAGATGAAAGCACAAAAGGGGAAAAAAAAAAAAATCTAAGTTGGAAACTGTCAAATACAATCAACAGACAAGGCTTGTACACTAAAGCCACTGTAATTCTGTATGTCAAGTCAAATTACAGTATAGGATTTTGCCAAATATAACTAGTGCTATGAAATTTAAGACTTGTCAAGCATGAAATGTGAAAATGCAGCAACTGACAGGATCCTCTAAATGGGTTACAAATTCCGCACTTTCATTATAGTTTTATCCAGTATGGATCAACATCTAAAATTAGTTATACTACAACAAATACCGTACAGGGACAGTATAGTTTCAATCAAGTATTAAAAAATGTATATGAATGAATACATTTTTTCCAACAGGTAAAAGAAGAAAATTAAGCAACAGAAATATGAAGATAATAAAGAGCATTAGAGCTGAAACAATAAGTTGATTAATTGATTGGCTGATAGATAAAAATAAATAGCATCTTAATTATGGAGGATTTGCTGTTTTTCTTTGTGTTGTGTGATGGTAAATTGAATATCTTTGGGTTTTGGACTGTTGAGCGGACATAAGACATTTGAAGACGTAACGTCTTTTTTTTTTATCTTGGGCTTTTGAGAAAAAAAAAAAAAAAAATGCAACGGCAGTTGAGTTGTCTCTTTCGATTCTATAGACCAAACAATCTGGGAAAAATAATGGGCAGATTAATTGAGAATAAAAACCATAAAGGGTACAGCTTCACAGTGACACTCAAAAGGTGTGGTAAAATAAACTCCATTCCTTGATGACAAAAAATAACTAACTTGGTCCTTTTCATAGTCAGGTATGCAGGGGTAAGTGTATATGGTGACGTCACTGGGTGCGAGGATCTTGGCGTGGACTGCAGTGCTCTTGCCATCCGTCTCATTGGGATGCTTGATGATGTCTATCTTCACAGGAAGCTGAGCACGACACACAATATGTAGAGTCACGTCCAGAAGACAGTTCCATTTCAACCACACCATGTGCAAAATGTTATTGATCTTACATTAAAGAAAGAACTTGACATTTCCACAACATTATGATACTACTATTACAGCAATTCCATACTCTAGCTGAAGGCCTCTCTTAAAAGAACATCAAGAGGGTCATGACCTCTTACTGACCGTGATTAAGGGGATTTCTTGCAGGCTGACACCCAGTAATGAGCAGCATGTGTAGCAGAAGAACATCCTTGATCCTCCACATTTAGAGCATTTCAACCTGCCCCTCTCCTGTGCCTTCTCCAGCACTGCATGTGATGCCAATTTTAGACCTTGGAGAGGCTGCTTGGCAAGCTCGCAAGTGTCTGATGAATCACTAGAGACGGTTGTTTTGTCACGGCAACTAGGATGGAGACGCTGGTTCTGATCCAGGCTGCTCATTCTTGCTCTTTAAATGTTGACAAACCAGTGCTGAAGTATGCGAGCCCTACATTCATAACTGAACAATATTGACAAAACAAATGATGCAAATATTAGCAGACAGAAATAATCCAACAACTACACAACTTTCAAACTGAGGGGTGCACTAATGTGGAAAAGCCATCAAACAAGCTAGGGGTTGTTACTAAAAAGCTCATACAGTGGTCGTTTTTCAGACAATTTAGTTGAATTTGGTTGGGAGATATTGTGCATATGGATATAACAGACTGGATGTCTAGGATTTTAGTTGCAATGAAAGTATGTAGCCTAGCTTGAATGCGGTCTTTATAGTCTCATATCACAAGCTTTCTGTTTGTGTACCTCAACTCTGAAATGAACTGCCTGATAATGACTTTATTCATGACCTCATTTGACTGTTCTTCAGAGTGAAATGATCAATAATGCTCTTTCTGCTTATATCCACCATAATGACATAATGATATTTTCTGACATCACATTATCCCATCTTAGTTTACACATGAAAGCAAAAACAATCATTCTCGATATGGTGTCACATTATGAGCAGAGTTAAAACATCCTGGTATTTGATTTAGTCACTATCGACCAGTTTAACAGACAGAGTTCTGAGAAACGAGAAAAAAAATACGTACAAGTGAGGGAGGGACATGCTGTTGCATTATAGCATTAAACGAGATGTAGCTAGTTCAGTCCATTAACCACTTGACAAAAGTCAGTAGAAAGACTGTTGCTACCTAGCTAGGTGCAAAGGGAGCATTAGCTAATGTCAGCTAGCTAGAGAATGAATGTAAAGTGAGCTAAACACAGGCTACATAACGTTACAGCTTAGTGATTGCATTTAAGTTAAAGAGCACAGCATGTAGTTAACACTGAATCCTGAGGTAACGTTATCTTTCTTTCCTCTTAAGCTCAGTGAAATCTGACAGTAGACTATACACTGTAGCTACATCTGCCCCAGCTTACCTACATACGTTGCAGTACAGTCAACATTACCTGATCGTGCTAGTGAAGCTAGCTTCTGTTAGCTAGCAAGCTTGAGATGCGCACATCTGTAGCTTCCATCTTCGGCTACGAGCAGACAGAAATCATAGTGGCTAGGTAGGTTAGCTAATAACAAAGACCAAAAGACAACAGAAGTTGGTGTAGTTCAGTTGATTTGCAAGCAATACGTTGTCCACTTGTTCGTCAATCGCGTTAAAAACGTGTTTACCGGTATATATGTTGTACGACAGCGTGAATGTCTTCTTCTACGCCGGAAATACTGTTCCGTATAAAGGAAAGAGTACTTTGTTGCTAAGCACCGAATTCCGAAGGTGTGCGACCCGACGTTACCTGCAGGTGGTGGACAAATGACGCACTGCACGATAGCTAACGTTCCTAACACAAACGAGAAGAACCTCGTAGTTAGATCATGTTAATTTAATAAAAGTCATTAGTTACTGTAAACGGAGGAGTCTGTGTTAGCTAGTTAAATAAACCAGTAGCTACGTGTTGAGTTACAGTTATTAGTTAGCTAGTGGTAGAGTTCAAATTGGCTAGCTAAGCGTCAGGGAACCTTCATTTTACTCCGTCAATCACGTTGTTACGTGTTATGTTAATGGTGTCGCCGTTAAGTAGCTAGCTAGGTTAACATTAACATTTTCCATAGACAAATTTAGTGTAGGCTATGTTTCGTTATTAATTTGAAAAAAACATTCACATAGCTTGTTTTTGGGGGAGTTTCGTGATAAAAGTTATCTTCATATCGAAATAAATCAACAGTAAATGTCAACAGTAAGTATGATTTGTACATTGTTTTTTATTTCCAAATAATTTTAAATAAAAAGTTGTAAATTCAGCTAACAAAGTTTCCAAGGCTTAAAGGTGCAATATGTAATATACTATTTACTGTATATTATCAAAAAATGACCACAATGTGTCATCAGATATTAAGGAAACATGCTAAGTTGAAATACTAGCTTTGCTTTCTGACAACAATGCTAAAGCCAGTATTTTATATATATAGCATATATCTTTTTGAAATGTCTGTTCCATGATGCAATGTTAATGCGTCATTTGATCCAGAAGCTAGGTTGTCAGTGTTGGTAGGCGGTGTCTGACGGTGCCGGTTGGGGGTGTGATGAACAGTGGCAATAATAGTCACGATAAAGATAATGGGACAGTGACTATAAATAGTAGTGATAGTAGTTCATGGCATAGCAGGGCACTGCAGGGCGTTACAGGATGTAGCAGGGCACAGCAACTGCCTATTTTGACAGCCAGGCCGGGTTGCCAGATATACCTGTGAACACAAACCCAGCGCGCTACAGCTGTAGCTAGTACAGCCGTGGAAGCAGCAAACAAACGAACGGGATCAATGGAGATAGATTTATTCTACACGCCCTAAAAAAAAACTTGCCATCTTTCTAAAAGGTTGCATTACCAGAGACGAGGTAAAACACAGGTAAATATTGGAGATGCATTTAAAAGAAGGAGACAGCTTAGAGCCAAAAAGGACACAGAGTTGACAGTTTCCTCCTTAACAGGTAAGCGTTGAGCAGCTTTATTCATTTATATCATGGCTAACGTAGGGATAGTCATTTTCATTTATTTCAACATTCATGTGCTTGCAATAAATTATATAGAGTACTCGAGTTAGTTACTTGCAAAAAAAAGAATTAGACACCGCCAATGAAGTGATCCTGATTGGTGCTAACGCCGCCGTGTTAATACAGGCTAACTGCTAACGTAGGATCCATGACATATGCCAGAAACTGCAAGTTTGACTTCCTCATAATGGAAACATGCAATTTAACTTTGGCAAAACACCCCATAGCCTGAGTTGTTGGACTGGGACACAGTGTTTTCTACAGGTCGCTTTGCAATGTAAACGTTATGTTATTGTTGCTGTTAACGTTACCATTGCTAGCTTCAAGGTTGTGTATGTAATGTGTAATGTACAGTGTACAGACAAGCTGTATAACGGGTCTGGAAGTAGTAGTACCGACATCTCTCCCCTGCCAAAATTGTTCCCCCGCTTCTGTTCAGCGGGCGTAGCCGACAGACAGTCCCTGTGCCCTGGGTACAGGCGACCGTGAGGTCTATTAAGTGGCTGTTGCAGTGACGTTAAGCCGATTAAAGGTGGCTTTCAGTCGGGTACAAAGCTCCGCAAGGTCGCAGTCTTTTTAGCGGTCGTTGTTGTTACAGTTAGTCAATAAAAGATGACTGTCAGCCGGGTACATAGCTCTGTGAGAGCACAGGCTTTTATATGCTGTGGAGTAATGTCTGGCAATGCGAGACTAGCATCAAGCTAACATTGACATTGTGTGACGTTGGGTTTAGTGTTCTCAACCTGGCAACTCCCGTGAACTTCGACGCTGGGGAGGAGGGGCTGGGGAAGATGACTCTTTTCAGTATTTTGAATTTGGACTGCAGCAACCATTTTAAACGCTAGCTGTCAGTATTACATATTGGACCTTTAAACCTACATTGTGTAATTTTTTTGAGTTGATTCTTAGCAAAAAAAACTTTTGTTCTTTCACAAATACGTGCTCATTCATGTGTAATTACAGTGGGGAAATAAGTATTTGACCCCTTGCTGATTTTGCAGGTTTGCCCACTTACAAAGAATGCAAAAATCTACAATTGTAATCATATGTACATTCTAAGAGTGAAAGACAGAATCCCAAAGAAAATTCCAGAAAATCACATCATATGAATTTATTAAAATTGATAACCATCTGATGAGGAAAAACAAGTATTTGACCCCCTGGACAAACAGCAAGTATTCTGGCTCCTACAAGCCAGTTAGTCTTTCTTTAAGACACAGCCCCAATCCGAACCAATTATCTACATCAAATACACCTGCCTCACCTCGTTACCTGTATAAAAGACACCTGTCAACACCCAAACAACCAGCATCCAACATCACCACCATGGCCAAGACCAAAGAGCTTTCTCGGACATCAGGGACAAGATTGTTGATCTGCACAAGGCTGGGATGGGCTACAAGAGAATCGGAAAGCAACTTGGAGAGAAAAGATCAACTGTCGGTGCAGTTATCAGGAAATGGAAGAAGCACCACACCACCGCCAACCTCCCTCGGTCTGGGCCTCCACACAAGATCTTGCCTCGTGGGGTGTCCCTGATCATGCGAACGGTGAGGAATCATCCCAAAACCACAAGGGGGGAACTGATGAATCAACTGAAGGCAGCTGGGACCACAGTTACAAAAGAAACTGTTGGTAACACACTACGCCGTTATGGATTGAAATCCTGCAGCGCACGCAAGGTCGCCCTGCTCAAGAAGAAACATGTACAGGCCCGCATGAAGTTCGCCATTCACCACCTGGACGACTCAGAAGAGGCCTGGAAGAAGGTGATGTGGTCAGATGAGACCAAAATAGAACTTTTTGGCCTCAACTCAACTCGTCGTGTTTGGAGGGCAAAGAACACCGAGTACAACCCAAAGAACACCATCCCCACCGTCAAGCATGGTGGTGGCAACATCATGCTTTGGGGGTGCTTTTCAGCCAAGGGGACGGGACAACTCCATCGTATTGAGGGGAGGATGGACGGGGCCATGTATCGTGGAATTCTGGACCGACATCTCCTTCCCTCAGTGAGAGAGCTGAAGATGGGTCGAGGATGGGTGTTTCAGCACGACAACGACCCTAAGCACACCGCCAAAGCAACAAAAAAGAGTGGCTGAAGAAGAAGCACATCAAGGTTCTGGAGTGGCCTAGCCAGTCTCCAGACCTGAATCCGATTTGAAAATCTTTGGAGGGAGCTTAAAATTGAGTTGCCAGGCGACAACCTCGGAACCTGAATGATTTGGAGGCTGTCTGCAGGGAGGAGTGGGCCAACATCCCTGCCGAAATGTGCACAA
Organism: Perca flavescens; assembly: GCF_004354835.1. Classification (NCBI taxonomy): domain Eukaryota; kingdom Metazoa; phylum Chordata; class Actinopteri; order Perciformes; family Percidae; genus Perca; species Perca flavescens. The sequence goes on from NC_041331.1 coordinate 15,922,009, forward strand.
ACCTTGTCACCAACTATAAAAAACGTTTGACATCTGTGCTGGCCAATAATGGCTTTTCTACAAAATATTAACATGCTGTTTGTCCAGGGGGTCAAATACTTGTTTTTCCTCATCAGATGGTTATCAATTTTAATAAATTCATATGATGTGATTTTCTGGAATTTTCTTTGGGATTCTGTCTTTCACTGTTAGAATGTACATATGATTAAAATTGTAGATTTTTGCATTCTTTGTAAGTGGGCAAACCTGCAAAATCAGCAAGGGGTCAAATACTTATTTCCCCCACTGTACTTCCACCAATTAATCAAAGTATTCTCGTAAGCGTAGCCTCCATCTTTAAAAATACATTAGCCAAAGAGGGACATACCTCCGCCCTTCGCCCTTTTACACTCAGTGGCACCGTGACGAATGCCAGCAGGAGATTACTCGCCAGGGAAGCGAAAAAGAGAATTAAAAAAATGACAACGTGACAGGCAAAGCAGCAAGACCAAAGTTAATATTGGACACTTGCGTGTAAACGATGGAGATACTAAGAGCTAATTTTGGGTTTGGCCACCGTAGGACTTAAAACAAGATCGGTATGGGAGGGACTAGAAAGTAATATTCAGTTGGTTGTCATATACAATTTCACCGCTAGATGGGAGAAATTCTTACACAATGTAGCTTTAAGTGTTTTGTGTCTAATATCTTAACATATCAACAAAAACAGAAAACCCTTGAAACGTGTCCTATTTTGTGTACAATCAAGGACTTGGGAGATCAGACCAGTCTCCTCAAACATTGCATTTATTAAGCGTACAGTATGTATATTTAAATAATCATATACTCTTGTTATACTATTCGAATCATCACATTAAACATAACCAACAACAATATGACCAGGTAGCCTATATAGCCTACAACACATTACATAGAAGCAATGTTATGAATATCCATAAAACACTTGACTATACAACAATTAGATGCATCTCTCAAACATTGCATTTTAAAGCAGTCAACAGAAGGATATGCATTGCTATGCATGTGCCATGAGACACACGCACACACACACACACACACACACACACACACACACGCACACACGCACACACGCACAGAGACTTTGAACCTACCGGTACTTTGAGTGGAGGCAGCCTGTCCTCTCTCCAGTCCCTCCTGTCATTTGAAGCTGCATGCTTATTTAAGCCCTTGTCTGTAAATCTTAAACCCCTTAATGAAGAAGGTCGCGTCCGATGATACAGATGTGAATTTTGTGCTAGCATAACAAAATGCGGAGTCCTTTTCCACTGAGTAGCCTACGCAAGGCAGTCCCTGTTCAAATACCAGCTAGAGGAAAATTATCGGTTTTTTTTAACCAAACATTTTGACTGGATATTTCCTCAACGCAACCTGTTTGGGTTTGTCCGTCACACCCCCTGATTCAACAGTTAGTTGTGGCCCAAATGCTGCCCGTCACGTCGTAGCCTAACTTTCTTTTTAGTAAAGCCGTGATAGGCTGTTGCAGTGTAGATTCCCATCAATCAAACAAAAATCACACCATTGTTTATTTATATTTTTAATGTTTTAATGATAAAGAATGCAACATTAATGCAACACAAAATTAGCAACTATGATAATATAAAATTAAAGTAATTTTTTTAAGAGGTCTGTGCCTCAAGTGGGGGGGCACAAGCATTTTTGGGGGCGGGCCCGGCCCCCTATGGTCCGCCCATAGCGACGGGTGTGGCTTTCATCCTGGACCTTTCTTCCTTTCATTCTTCCCCCTAGCTAACTTTACTTAGAATAACAGACTTCCTGGGCATCACAATTTTTCATATTAGTGTATGTACAATGATAATATGAATATAAATGAATATTGAAGTCAAATAAAATCTTAATTCAGTCTAATTATTATGATTTTTTTCCACTCTACTACAATGGAAAGTTATGAGGTGCTCTGCAACCCGTCATTCTAATCTGTAGCTTCAGAATAGATATTTGGCAGCTCCTATGTTTACTTGTGTCTGACTCCCCGCTCGGTCAGTCTGCCGTTTCCTCTTTCTCTGTTCCTCCAACAATGCATTCCTAGCTTTCTGCTTCTTTTTTGCTGGCTCAGCCATAACGATAGTGTGAAAAAATCCATCGCTACCTTGTTAACCGGTTCCTGAATGGGCGTATGTGTGCAGTGCCGTGAAGCAATTCGTTAGTGCAAAGTTCCCCTTTAAGACACTTTCATTTTTGAAAAAACTTGAAAAAGTTGGTGGCCCCCCAGCAGTAACTCTAAGGATCCCGTAGGGGCCCCAGAAGATCTCTGCTTTAGTCCAATCAAAGCTGGTACTATTAAAAGTCATGTTGCATTATCAACATTCAAGTATAACCGATATTTCTGCAATGTGGCTGATCAAAACTTGAAAGGTTAGTTCAGGGGAAACTTGTGTAAAATATTAATATGCATTTGTCTCATCCAAAGCCAGATGTGCTTCAGATGATGTGAAACAGATTGCTTTACTGTATGTCAGATTTAAAAAGATACCTGAGCTTTTTATGACAACAGACAATCACATGCAGACTTGCATGGCAAATGGATGTGTATTGAATGAGGTCTTCCAGTGTCTGTGATATTAAATTACAAACAATCAGAAATCTGCCAAAAGTGTACTGTGTGCCAGGTTGCTTTAAGAATCATTGCAGTGAAACATAGTTTATCAATATAAATCATATTTTTCAAACCATGCTTACCTGTCTTTCCTGTAGGCTGTGATGTTCAGGATCTAGGAGTCACTTGGTGGTTGTTCCTCCACAGGTTCAAGGTGATTATGCTCTCTAAAACTTTACAAAATGTTTTAAATGTTCTACTTTAGTTTCCATAGACAGGATTTTCTGATTATGCCTTTCACTTTTTTTTGGTCTTTATGCTCTATGTTGCCTTTGGCATTACATTGTCAAATAGCTAGACACAACAATATCATGGTTGAGATCCATCCGCCTGCATCAAATATCAATGGATTGACTGTTCCTGACATGTCATCATTAAAATTCATGTCTTTTTTTTGTTTAGTCTAACACAGAAGAATGAAAAAACAAACTGTCAGGCAGCTGCATTTTCAGGAATGTTTGTTTTACTGTAGACAGCAGTCCATATAAAATCAAAAATAAAACGTCAGTCAGAAATTTAAATATAAAATCAAAAATTTGAAATATGGTCTTTCAAGTGTATCAAGCAATCAACATAGCATTTCATTGAGCATTCCCTGGATCAAAAAGGCAACTGGATGACAGATGGCACATACCTGCAATGCTTCTCTTAGACTGACAGATTTTCCATATTTGACATAGTGTGAGTTTTTGAACAGTTGCACGTGTGCTTTTCAGGTATGAAGCCCAAACAGGAGCTGAAGTTGGCCTGTACAGCAGCTGGAGATGAATATAAAGGGAGAAACCCTGCCTATGGTAAGATATATACTTAAAGTGTGTTTTTGCACGTGGTTTTGTTCTCACTAGTGCATACATGTGTTAATGTGCGTGTCAATGACATGTGCCACGATGACCTCCCAAATCCCAGAGTGATTTTTGCTTAGAATATTAAGTTTAAAAACCTGCTATGCATCCATAATATATATATGTGAAAGCAAACTGAAAATCCAGCATGTCTAAGTCAAAAGCTTTAATCATAAATCCAGTACAATACAGTGGCCTTGTGTTGCAAACCATCCTTTTTTTGGATACCTCCCTATTTCTACAAAAAAAGAAGTTTCTTTGTGCTGATCAAAACACCGAAAACACTCAATAACAACAATGTCCCTGTTTCTCTGGATAATCCACAGACTCTGCTATAAATAGTTGTCAGTGGGACTATTTATTTCCATAGAATGTAGTTTCAAGTAATCATAATGTAGCAGCAAGGGTTAAAAAAAAATGCAGATCAATGCCAGCACTCCTCTTTTAATATAATAGTTTCTGAGATTTTAAGTTTTCAAAACAAGCAGTGTATTTGCAAGGGATTATTCCCAGGCCTCCAAAAATAACCACTGAATACTATGTACTTGGTTTACTTTCTCAGCATCTAAAAGACAAACGGAGCCTCAAATGCTGAAAAACTTCAGTACTGTTATGGAGTTGGCAATACATTTATTGGACAAATAAGAAAGCTAAGTAGCCAACATTAGCCACACAAACCAATGTTGGTGCAATATCTGAAACATAGCAAATATCAGCATTTGCCTGCATTTACAACCACTCTCATTTTGCACCCATTCTAAAATAGTATAACCTCTTTATGTATCTTCTCAGCGTGGTGGACAATGTGTCATATGACTTCTTTATGAGCATGTACCAATTCAAATAACCATCACTGTAATCCACCTATGCTGACCTAGAGCTTGCAGATTAGTCTGCAGCAAAATTTGATCCAGAAGCTAGGTTGTCCGTTCACTGACTTCTCTCGCTGCTGGACCACACTACTGTGGTAAAGACACAACGACTCATTACCTGTGATTAGTGATTACTGAAACACTATGAAGCAATTGTTTGTAAAATGGTTTACCGTTTCGAAGCATGTGATACAGTCAAAACGACAACATCTACTGGCCAAATTCTTGGTATTGCATTTCTACGAATGAAGTAAATCTGAGACTGTAATCAAACAGTCAGAATACTTACTGCTTTTGTTATTGTTATTTTGTTCAATAAAGCTTGTATTATAAAAACACAAAATCACTTTTTAAGATACTTTACAGCTCTGTTTTTAAATACAGTAGCAGAGGCCTCTTTTGGGATGGACACGTGATTTTTGGCATTGTGACGCATCCAAAACATCTCGCCTACATACATCCGCTTTGAAAGGTTGATACTGTGTCGATTAGACTGCTTCAAGCACAATATCACAACATTTCCTGTCCTTTTCTTACTGAAACAAATACAGTTAGCAATCCCTCTACAGGGCTATATCCATGGAGGACTGATTTAAGTGGGATACATTTCAATACAAATTTCAAAAGTATGTTCACCCTCGATTTCTGCCTGACTCCTGGGGGCAGACACTTGGATTGGCAATGCAGTAGGTGACGTCGAGCTAGTTAGTGTTTGTACCACAGTCAACAGCAGAAACACAGCAAACTATGTGTAACGTTGGAAAAACTGCCTGTATTAACATAATACGCCAACAAGAATCTATGTGGTTATGTGAAAAGCACAAAAAGGAACACTGAAAGCAGAAACTTGCAAGTTTGAGAAAGTTTTAAAATCATAAATACGTTAACGGGTCTATCTATGTCTATTTAGCATTTTAAGGCTGTCTATGTGCATCTGTTTCTTTGTAAAACTTTTTGTCTTTGTTGAAAATAAACCAATCGTCCCATATGAGCACATTTCGAGTTTACCCCCACATTTAGTGAACTTTCATAAATGAGGTGTTGGCTGGAAAACAATCTCAAACGTCCTCATGGCAAAACACAAAGAAGTCGTTAATGTTTCATTTGAAAACTTTGACGGAGACTATACCATTTCACTAGACGGGGTAAACCCAGCCCGATCTGCCGGCGATTTGATTTCGCCCTGCAGCTCAGGCTGGAAACCTGTACGTGTTTATCTATCCTGCTTCGGTTACAAATTTGCGGGCACCAATCACAAACTGGCTTATCCACCTGGCACACTATTGGCGGGGACCAAGCAGCTTTTTGTTTACATTCAACAAGCTGGCCACCAAAGCAGCAACCCGTTGATGCCGCTGTCGCTGCTATGTCACCCTGAACGTTGGTCTGATTGGTTCTAGGACTATCCAATTGCGTACAGAGTCATTTGAACTATGCCCGCTGATCACGCCTCTTGTGCAGAGAAAATACAGAGCAGACTCACCAGACTAATGTTCAATCTTAAAAGATTGAGCTTGGTCTGGTGATAGCCAGACTACCATTTCACTGGATTTGTATTGCTATAACTTGGGTCCAACCTGTCAGCTATTGACTTTTGGAACCTGCAACAGGTTAGACCATTTAGAACGTGCATGTTTAAAATTGTGGTCTACTACATTCAGAGGTGTCAAGTAACGAAGTACAAATACTTTGTTACCTTATTTAAGTACAAATTTTGGGTATCTATACTTTACTGGAGTAATTATTTTACAGCAGACTTTTTACTTCTACTCCTTTTCACGCAATTATCTGTACTTTCTACACCTTACATTTTAAAAATAGCCTTGTTACTCCTATTTCAGTTTGGCTTGTTTTCATTCCGGCTTGTCATCGTTCAAAAAGACACACACAAAAAACAAACCTTTTCAGATAAATCGCGCCATCCGGAATGAGTGAATTTGATTGTGGTTGGATGAGAAGTATAAACATATACCCTTCCGACACCCTATTGGTTTGTACGCGATCCATCGCCTATGCACAGACCCGGTGCTAATATGGACCCGGTGCCTTAACGACTGTTATCTACCGGACCGAATAGCAACGCAGATTTCGGTGCCTTAGGTGCCACTTAAATGACTGCGCTTCTCTCTGATGCTCCGAAAAAACAGACGTTAGAGGGAACTGAAACATCGCCGCATGGGACGTTAGTTAACACTACACTCGACAGCAGCTAACGTTAGCCTACCGTTAGCTAGCAGCTGGAGTAAACATGGTTAAAATGCTGTTAAAAAGTGTGTCTGTATTTCACTGGAGAGGATTGTAACACCAGATGTAGCCGTTGTCTGAAAAACACAGAAGAGATGAGTCACCTTTTTCAGCCCTTCTGAGTTTTCAGGTATGATTTTAATATAACATTATAGTCATTATGGCCTTTAGAAAAATGTTTTTTTTGTGGAGGTGGGGTAGTGCACTATAGGCCCCTGTGGGGCAGGCTAAGCTTTTGTCCTTAATGGCATTTTTTCCCCCTTACATTACTTTTACTTTTATACTTTAAGTAGTTTTGAAACCAGTACTTTTACACTTTTACTTGAGTAAAAAGCTTGAGTTGATACTTCAACTTCTACAGAAGTCTTTTCAAACCCTAGTATCTATACTTCTACTTGAGTAATGAATGTGAATACTTTTGGCACCTCTGACTACATTGGATCCAGTGGAATCTTGGCCATTAAACAGTATTATTTGCTCTTGTAGTGTGAATATTTGTTTTATTTGTTTGTAGTCCACAATCATTTCCCAATGTACAGTATCTCAGTTCAGGAGTGCTAAATGTAGCCTACCTTATATACGTACCTTAAGCCAGTAGTGCCAGTTGTCTTTTTTTAGGAAAAAAAAGGTGACTGAATAAGTTTGTTGTCTTTCAAGTCTTAAATATTGTAGGTGATTATCTTGTTTAATCATAATCTCTCTGTGTGCATTTAATACACTGTCTGGTAAGTGCAATATTGCTGTGGAGGTCCCTCTTTCACAATGATCTGGTGTTCTGGGGGGTTCCGTACGAAGGGCTGCAAACAGAATTCCCCATGTTGCATAATCACATATTTCCTCTGGGGAAATGAAGGTTTACGGCCCTGAAATGTATCAAGTTCAGCTGCGTGTTCCCCCTCCCCCTCATGGCCTCCCCTTTCTCCCGCTGTCCCAAGACCACCTCTCCACATCGCACGAGACTCCCCAGCCTCTCTCCCTGTTTATCTTCATTTGCCTTACTTTCTCATCCGCCCCCTCTCTGTTTGTCTCACTCCATCCTTTTTTGCGGTGCTGTTCACAGCCAGTGTCAGGCTTCCTTCAACCTTCCCGTAGATGTTGCCCTCATCTGCACATGCTGTTTGTAATATGGGACACATGTGGTTTTCCGTTTTCATGCTTCCACACAAATGCAAATATAATACTGCTGTTTTAAAGCATTGCAATGAATAGTACATCATTGTCATCAAGTCATTATTCAACCCAGTAGGTCCATCAAACCGCACAGTAGCTCTTTAGCTGCTTTATGAGCGAAGGAAATAAAGAAGTATAGACATGCAATCAATAACACTACTCTAAATTGATATAATTTCTAAAATTGTGCTTTTTCTGTTCTTTAAAACCACAGCAGACCACTGTAACTGTTGATGCGATATCAGCTAATATAGATTATAGTTAGCCTATACATTTTACCCTAAGTTATGACTGCATCTGGTAAGCAATTACCAATATGTAATTATTAATAATACAAAATAAAACTATTTAGACATGCTGTTTAAACAATCTATTGGCATACATTCAGTGATGACATTATAAACAATGTCTTTTACTAGACAGAAACTCTGTCATTGCTTGAAAGAGTACAGCCAGATTTCATAATTTTGCTATTTGATAACTTTAATGCACAGCAGATGAAGAAAAGTGCACGGGAATCCCACATTTTGTAAAAAGAAAAAAAAATATTAAAAGGATTTATGATTTCAGGAGCAACTTATTAAACAAAATCTTTAGGTCTTGAAACACCTTGTAAGTATAATTTATGTGTCTGGTGTGCCTGTGTTGCGTCTTTTCTCTCGGAAGTCTGTTGCTTCACATCTATGACAGTTCTCTCTCATTCTCCTTGGCTTCAGCCTCTCCTTGTCCTGCTGGGAATACACAGCCTTGAGTCTGAAATGTGTTTATATTTTGAGCATGTTACAAATTATCTGCTAAGACTAACTTTGCGTGACTTGGCAGAAGCCTTCACCTTGCTCAGATGTTGTTTGGGTCAAATGTATTTCAGGGGTTTGCTCTCTCAATTTGACTGTCTTTATCTGAAAGGGGTTCTCCAAACCAGATGTGAACTCAGGAAAAAGGTAAAGCTCGTGCTCTCTCTCTCTCTCTCTCTCTCTCTTCTCTCTCTCTCTCTCTCTCTCTCTCTCTCTCTCTCTCTCTCTCTCTCTGTGTGCGTGCCTGCCATGTGTTTATACGTATGTATGAACGTATGGTGTAGGCAGCCTGCCAATATGTCTGTGATATATTTCTGCACTAACAAGACTCCACTACTCTACTCATATACTCACTTATACAATATGAACCCACAGGGAATTAACGTGACATTTGAACATTTTTATCTTCCATCATAAATTAATAGATTTATTCCCGAGTTGTATTACCACATCTTAACCTCCCTTATCAGATTGAGAGATCTTATTCATGCATATTATAGGTGGAGGATTATCCAAGGACACTAAAGTTTTCCCAAACGGATCTTTCAAATGTCTATTCAATCTTCATTGAGAACAGCTCAACAGATTTGATTATCTTGTCATTTAATCGGCTAAATTGGGAAATTGATTGCTTAATATCTCCGGAGGACTGCAGTCATATCAGAGTTTGAAAAACTGTAGTTGCTTAATGTGTAATAGGTTTTCTCTACATGCCTGTGCAAATTATAGATTTAAAGGCTGAATAACCCCGCTTTTATCAAATTATATTTAAATATTAGGTTAGAAATAATCCTCAAACATTTTGTAATAAGATCAAAATCACCGCAAATAACAGATCATACATTTTGTACTTATTTATCATAACAGTTTTATCATGTAGCAAAAATGAGGCCATATCACTTGAGATTACAGATATTTAAAAAGTTGTGACTAGATATAACAAGGTCAACTTTCTTATTAATGGTCAGCTTACAAATGGTAAAAAAAAAACTTGTTTATTTCTCAAATCTGACTTATTAAATTATTGAGGGTGTGTTTAATTTTTTATCACAGTGTGTCAGCAGAATACAATTCTCTCTTCATCTCACTGCAGAGCTCGCTGCTCAGCTTCAAAGTTTCATTATGTGGCAGAATAAAGGCATGGTTCATATCCAGATTTTCTTCATGAAGTTGCATGAAGCAATACTTTTTTTACATCAAGGGCCCTATTTTAACGATCTGAAAAGCAAATATCAAATGCCAAACGCAAGTTTGTGGGCGGATCCCAAATCTAAAATGGGTTTGTCTGAAGTAGCTACATTACTCATAGGTGTGGTTTGGGCGTAACGTGCAATAAACCAGTCCGAGCGTTATCTCACATGCAGTTCAACATCACATCTCCTTAAGTCCGCCTACTAATATTTCCTCATTTATGTAATCGACACATCCATGATTCATGGAAATGTTGTGTAAAACATAGGGCTGGGCGATAAATCGATTTTATCAATTAACTCGAATGTGTAGTTAACGTGGATTTGTTTAAATGAAAAATCGATTTTCTCCTTAACATCCGCTGACGCTCCCCTCTGGGCTCCCGTAGCTCCGAACGGGCTCATCCCTCCCCCCGCGCGTTTGCCATAGAGATACACAAACAACATGGCAGCGACAGAGACTAACATTAATTATTTTCTTAACCAGTCGTTTCATTACTTATCCGTAATCTCCGCCGAAATGACCGGTCACTCGCGGTGCTGTGTCCCCGGCTGAGATTCACCTATTCTGGGATAACTGAACAACCAGCTACCGCTGACCTGAAGGAGCACCATTCGGGGCACCAGAGGCGGTGTTGAGGAACTCTTTTGCAGCTCAACACATCTACTAAATGCCACTGATACGACTGAGCTGTGACGAAGGTCTGTAGCAGCTTAAACAACTTGCAATCGCCGCTCTGTAGCACGGAGCTGCGCTTCGACGTTTGTTTTTATCGCTACGAAGGAGCTTGCTACAGGTATGCTACATTCAAGAGACCATCATGGGATGTTAACGTATGTTACTCAGCAACAGGTGAAAATAGGGGCAAGGTTGCGCAATAACGCTAAAATGATTTAAACTTTTAGCGAGGAACGAGAAGTGAATGACCTGTAGGCCTATGTGTGAAAACAGCTTTATCTCACGCATCCGTTTTGTTGTTGTTGAATATATAGCCCCCCAAAAAAAAAAAAAAAAAAAAAACTGGTAGGGAAAACACTCAAACCAATTTATATTTCCACAAAATTGGCATGAATAATCATAATGGTATACATGCCCCATGTGTGTGCGTGTGTATGAGTCAAAACAAAATAAAACTTGTTTTGAACAATTTCTTTGTCATCTGCAGATTGATTTTAAGTAGACGGAGAAAAAAATCGTTTTAAATTTTAAAAGGATTTTTTTTTTTTTAAAAAATCTGGGATTTTATTTTTTAGGCCATATCGCCCAGCCCTAGTAAAACAAGGTCATATTTTTCCTTGTATTGATGTATGGTTTGCAAAAATGGGAACTGCTGGGTCCGTGAGATGAGAGAAGCAAAGTGTATGCGCGGTGTGCACACTCTACATTACGGCCAAGCATGCGCCCTTAAAATAGCATCTGAATAACGCGCCACTGACTTTAGACCAGGTTTTTCCAGGTCTGTGGCGGAATTGTTTTCTGAAACTGCAAAATAGCATTAGGGAACATTTACGCCGGAACACGCCTCCTCTTTTTGCAGAACCCCCCCCCCATTCCTATTGTGCATCGGGTGCACAATAGGAATGATACATGCGTCGCTGTACAAAGTCAATGCGCTAAATAGGGCCCCAGATGACAATGAATCAAATTACTTCCTATAATGTGAAATTGTTGCTTGTACTGCCAAATCCACATTCACTAGCAAGGACCACGTCACAACAATGTCATTTAGAAGTTTAATGAAAATATGGGATGTATAGACGTTAGAAGATGGATGAATGGAGGAAGAGGGGAAGGGGGATGATGGAAGAAGGATGTTCTGGGAGGACGAACAGAGGACCGGTTGGAGGAGACTCAGTGTGGGGGTTCCGTCTCGGAAGAGTTTTCACCCAAGCGTATTACGGACCCCTAGACAGTACCTAGATGAGACATGAGACCGTGTGCACCGGATTGAATAGGAAGGGAAGAGGAGATGAAGGGATGAGGGTAGGAGGGATGAAGGGATGAGTGTAGGAAGGATGAGGGGATGAAGGGATGAGGGAGGAGATGATGATTTGATTAGTGTAGGGATGAATAGAGGGAGGGATGAGGGGGGGAAAGTGAATGGATGAATGAAGGGAGGGATGAGGGTGGGACAAGCAATCTGAGACAAACGGGGCAGTGGTGTGGTTGAGGCGTGGCCCCGCTCCCGAACCTAAGTCAAAGCTATAGTGTGTAGTTTCTGCCGCCCCCATGAGGAATTCTAAATAATGACAACAAAACTGTTGGCGCGTCCACATGATACAAGCCTTTCGTGACCGCGCACAAACAGTAGTCTACAGCTAGTAGCCAAGGTGGACACGGAGGATTAAAAAACGTGATAGACTCTTCAGAAAAGGTAATTAAATTCACTCGAGGTTCTGCATGGGAAAGTCACCGGACGCCACAATCCTCAGAACATAGCCATTAATTAGCTTTGTAGCAACTCATTTGGCAATGGGTTGAATATAACGGACGTTCATTAAAGGTGCCCTGCCACATGTATTTCATTACTTTGTGGTAATGTCTGAAGTTCTACCATGGACTCTGTAATTTTTGTGGAAAAAATGCCTTGGTTACCTTGTTTCAAGCCATTCTAGCGTGATATAGAAAGCCTGCAGGAAGACTCAGCACGATTTTTTCCAGTTTATAATACTCAACGAGCTAAGCTGCTTGACTCTGATTGGCTAACAGCTAGCCAATGAGAGCCTGGCTATCGACATCCTTTACCCAGCGCAACTGGGCGAGCTCATGAATAGTAATGAGCTCAGGCAATATGACGTCAGACTGACCAGCTTTTGTAATTGGCCTGATTTCTCTGCTTATTTCTTTTCGGTGGCTAGAGCTGACAGAGGAGGTAGCAGTTCATTTTCACGTTCACGACATAACACAAACACATATGGACCTAACATAAATTCATTTCAAATAATATAAGTAAGAACGGTTTCTTGTGACAGGGCACCATTAATATCAAGAAGTTACGCACTAAAGCTTTAACCAGTTCACTTCATAAAAATAATCAACAGTATTCGCAGATGTGGGTTGTATATTAGCAGGTGTCTGATGTGAAATAATGACTTGCTGAAGAAATGTAGAAAATTTAGCAAGTCAAGGAGCGCCAGATATTTTTTCTAAAAAACTGTCAGACCAAAGCAGGAAAAAGTGCTTGTGAATGTTAGAAAAAATGACATAAAAAAGATGTCTGTGTTTCTCTCTTTCTACTCAATGTGTGAAGGCCCTGACATACCAAGCAGACGGCCAAGAACTAGTGGCGACGAAGGCTGACTGTGCCTTACGTCACCCCACGTCGCCCCACTTTGTCTTGGCAAACGTTCTGCGCCTGCGTGAGAAAATAACTCCCCCTATGTTAGCAGGCGGCGGTAATCTATTCTTTATTCAAAAAGGAAGTCGAAAAGAAGTCTCTCGGCAGTGGGAGCGGAGCGGAGGGACCAAACGGCCTGCTGCTGGCTCGTTAGCTAACACTAGCTTACTCATTTTACCCAACATGCCTTCATGCTACACTGGTTACAGAAAATGCGCAGAACAAAGTTGTCACTCATCTGGCGATAGCAATCTCCTTTTTAACAATCTGACAAGAGCGTGTGAATGAAACATTAACATTAACGTAAAATTTTACAAATTTATTTGCCAGCTGGTGGGTCAGCTGGCTCCAACCATGGTACAGAGAGAGAGGAAGAGTGATCTATGCTCTTTATAAGTTTTATGGTAGAGGATATTGAAATGTAATTTTTTGCCAGTTTTGACTGCTATTGAATTAATCAGATGAGATGAAGATGAAAAATGCGAAGAGCCTTCTGTGTGCGCTCTCACGGTCCTTTGTTTGCTTTCCTCACAATACTTTTCTTCTTACTTTACTAGGCTGCCTACTTTTTTAACAGCTCTCGTTCTAGAAGTGTTTTCCCCGTTCTGTATCTCCATTGACGTTTCATTACTGTAAATGCTTTTATAAAGAGTTTTAAGCCTGGAACCAAGCCAACCAGCTACAAGTGACCTTAAAACATTTGATTCGGTGCAAAATATCATTTTGAAATAGGTAAAAAAGCAAAGGTACAAGACTGTGTACAGAAACTATCATAGACTTCAATGGTAGAAGCTCGCTCTAGCCGTTGGTGGGTGCGGTAAACATTTCCATGGTCCCATCGCTGCTATGCTTAGGATTGTGGGTAGTGTAGTATTTCTCTATAAGATTGCGAATAAAACATGTTTTTCTTTAAACATGATGGAGAAAATGAATGGGATTTTACTTCTACTTTTACTACACACTGTTGAGCTCTAACGTTATCCCCTGTATGGAGAAATTGCAGTGATATCATGCAGAGAGAGTTGGCCTTTTAAATTTGAAATGAGTATTTGATTAAGTCTGTTATAAATGTGGGAAGGTCTTAAAACAAACGAAATAAAATTGCCGCATAAATAAACGTGATCTTGTGGTGTACAGGGTTATTAACTCGGATGGAAAGAGATTGCATAGCATACACATTTCTTTTGTTGTTCATTTTGTATTTTATTCTGGATATCTTTTCACCAGCAGCAGCAGAATATTTTAGCATTTCAAAATCACACCTTGATAATGAAGAGGGAATCAGTGAGCAGCTACGATGCATTTGACCACAGTCTGGTCTTCAATGCAGGAAGGACAGACAGATCATCCACAAACAGATTGTCCTACATGCTCTAATTTTACTGAACATGCATTTGTAGTTTATTGTGCTTCTAATTTGTGTGCTCTGAGCACTTGTACCAGGAAAAAAAGACAAGTCCAGCTTGCTTCAGCACATCTTGGTCAAGCCAAATCTCCATTCTAGACCTTACTGTTGATCATACAGGTCTCCTTATCTGGCTGGGTGTAGATCATCTTTGGAAAAGGATACAGTCCTGACTGTGTAATACATTTTACTGTTTTATAAGTAAACACTTAACTGTTTTATATGGAAATATAATATTTAACTCAAAATAACAATAACATTGAGTAGACTTTAGTGGTTTTACAGTTTGTGTACCAGTTGAAGCTATTTCAAATATTTCCTTGTTTCAACATCTTATTTGAGGATGTTTGGAATAGTTGAATGTGCCCATCTGATATCTGTTGCTTATGAAAACTACAACATATTATTGAACATTACATAACTGCTCTATAACTTGAGGAGAGTGGAGCGTGATGTCAGTAATGAGTTTACGTGTGTCTGTTAACATATATAATATGTGATTGAAATCATACAAAATTTGCAACTCAATAGTCCTCGGCTTTTTCAGTCCACCCTCCTCTCCTCTTCCCTGCACTTCATAGGGATGAAGTGAGATGCTATATGCTCCCTCCTGGTCTTCTTCCCTCTCATCGGCCTTCCCTTCTGAGACAGGGCTATAAACATTTCTTTGCCATTTTTAGTCCTCTTTGCAGAGGAGTAAGCGTTGAAGTAGTTTTCTAGGAAAACCTCCTTGAAGTTGCAGTTTTCATTGTAGATCCTCTGTAAAGGATGAGAGAAACATTACTGCAATACTGTTGTCTTTACTGGCAGTTCTTGGTCTTGATTATTTCAAATGGATGTTTTGCAATAGTTCTATTTCTGCTTGACTGGATCATCTTAAAGAAGTGTATGCATTTTCTCATATATTTATATATTATATATAAATATTACCTTGCCTTGCAGCTGTCCAGCCTTGTTCATAGAGATATAATACTGACTCTTCACACCTTTGATAGCCAGTATGCCCCCCTCAGACACTGTCCTGATCTCCAGGATACCTGCCAGACATTCACACAGTTAGGAAAATGAGACATATTACAGGACAGATAAGACACTATCAACATCCAGCCTTCACTCCAGCTCTACAACATTCATCTTCATTAACAAACTGGATGGAAGTTCCTGTGGTTAATCAGTCTGTGGTCTCTCTGGCTTTATTCAAGCCTTGTTAATTGGCCTTGGTGGCCATTACACAAACCACAACCTATGTCATAGCACATATGGGAGAAAGATTAGGCCTCGCTCTCCTGGGATTGAGAAAACTACCTCCTTGAATGAGCTTTGCACGCTACGTTTTAGGCCTGCTCTTCAAATCTGTGGGAGACTAAAAACACTCATGCTTAACTATTTTGGTTTGTGATTTCTTATTATTTTGTTATGCAATATACATATATCTCTTCCAGCTAAAGGCCTCCATCACTTTGTCAGGTCTCATCATAGGAAAAGCTATTATAAGGTCTTCCCTTAGTTCTTGTGGTATGATGTCGCTATTACAAATATGGTGAATCATAAAACATTAACAAATTAACACTATATCCAAAACTTGTAACAGTAAAACTAAGATTAACACACAAATATGCATTTCAAGAACTCTAACAGAGTCCATCTCATTGATTGTTAGGTAATATAAAAACCTTGTTTTTAATGTTAATGTATTGCAGAAATTCTTTCATTTGACAGGTAGCTCCTCAGACTGACATTGAGCATGCTGCATTTTAGTATTTGCTCGATCACAAACAGATGGCAGTGACCCAATCTTGATTTGGAATGTTGTTTGTGCTCTGCTCTGCTTGCACTTGATATTTGACTTAATATTACTGCCCTTTGACTGTGCACGCACATGTATTTAACCCTGCTTTTCTATTCCCCTGTTTGATTTTATTTATCATGACTTAACAAATTAACACATTAACACTGTTGCAGCTATATCTTCATTTGTAAAGCACTTATAAATTCAAAGTCAGTTGATCATTAATTCATTGTAATATATATTGGTGGCAACTGTAGATGCAACTGCATGTTTATTTCTCAAGTAGGGATTTCACTAAGTGCTTCATGCTTAGTTTGTTTTTATGGTTGGTAAGAAGCGTGGAACTGCTATTCCCATAATATTACATGTAACAGCTACCATTGTTTGGTCTACTGTGTAAAGATGGAACACATTTCTACGCACATGCACACATACATATTGTTAACATTTTGGCTCAGACGGAGATAGGATATCCTCAGCTTGGACAGATTAGTCATCACTCGCTGGTCCAGCCTCTGGCTAAGTAAACTCATTTGTGGGTAATCCCTAATCTTACTTTCTCTGAACAGAGTTTGAATTCATTGTTTACATTTGCTTCTAAGGATGTTCTGATGTTGAGATTAATATTGCCTGCTTCATACTAAATACCTTAACAACACTATCTGTACTAAAACTACAACATACTCCATATCTTTATCAGATTATCTGCATTTCATTTTTGGCAAAATACAGTGAATTTAATTGTGGGTGTAATTAGTCTGTGTTATTTTTATTTGGCTGCATTTGAGTGACTTAATAGGAAACTAGGTTAAAACATATTACTACTCTACTGTCTTTGAATTCCCTGTTTTCTAGTTGTCATGCTGTGGTTTAGAAGTTGTTGATTGCCTACTTGTAAGTTGTTTATCTGCTGTTTGCTGTTTCTTAAAACAACGTTTTTGTAACTATATTTCGTAACAATTTTGTTAGAAGTAAGTCAGTTATCTTATACATAACGTGTTTGTTTGCTTTTGAGCACTTCTTTACACATTCAGAACAAAATTGTCCTGGAAACTGTTGCAATACTCCTAAATCACCAGAATGCACACATACTATTTTCTTTTTCAGAAACATTTCTACAGCACAACACTCTCTTTTCTATAATGCCCAATATCAGTGTTAGACATTCTAGTTCTCTATACATTGCAGATACGAAACACATCTTAGACGTTTAGATTTTTAATCAAAACAACCCTTTGAAATGCAATTAAAAAAAAACTTGTGCGGTGCAACAGATGAATTCATTGGAAGTAAGTCTATATTTTTGTTGCAGAGGCACACAAAATGTGGAGGCCCAAAAAAATGCAGCTCCAAGTTTCTCATTTTGGTTTCTTCTTTTTGGTAAAGGAAAAAAAAAAGGCTTTCATGCAATCAGCTTTTCAGGACTTCTTCACTGCAGCCAAAAAGTATGACTCACTGATTTATTACATATATATCTGCATCACACTGGTCTCATCAAAGCCTTATTGATTACATTTCTGTGTGCTTTTAGCGTGCGATTGTCAGCCACATATGGGTGTATATAGTTTTTTGTCTTGCGTTGCCAATTGTTGCACAAGCATCTTTTCCATCCACTTTGACGCATTTCCCTGTCAAGTCAACATTCCAGCCACCGCCAGACTCTCAGATAGGAGGAAATGATAACTACTTAAAACATCCTCATCTTGACCGAGATTTCCAGTGGTAAATGTTGGTTCTAAAGCAACAAATTTAACAATTTACTTTGTTAAATTACAATTACCATGGTTATTAAATAAAATGAGTCACTCAGCAGTGAACTGGCATGCCTTTTTTGACAGTTGTGCTTTTAATTGTATGGAACAGTAATTTTGGACTAAGCACCGTATGGTGGCTGTGTTTGTGTGAGATGTCAGTTGCTAACCATAGTTTCATCAGAAGGTTAATATCATACGTGTTTCCATTTCTAATATGTATGCCAATTCTTTGTCCTAAGATCTCATTCTGACACTGCAAGTTTCTGGGAGAGTAAATCAGGCTGAACAAATGGGTGCCTGTGGCGATACGAACCTGAGGTCACAGGGGCCTGGCACCCATCAGGCTCCAAGACCTTTCAGTTTACTTCATTACAGCCTGTGTTTAGATGGTGTTATGGTTTAGCAAGCCAAAACCCCCACCTGCTATATTTTACCTCTGTCACTTTGACCGCTCTAACAGAGACACGTGACCCATTAACATTGTGATTACACTGTGGAGAATTCTGTACAATAACACCTCCCATGTGCTTCTGTCACCTTGACAGGCCAAAGGTTTTTCACTGACTCAGTGGAAACATCTCACAACTAAACTCTGCATTGTAAAATTACAGCATTTTAAATTCTCGGACCCAAGCTCACAGCTACTTTTAAGTTGATTGACATTTGGAAAATATGTTCTGGCAAATTAGTGGTGTTTGTTTATTACTAATAAATGCAGAGGAACTCATAGTGATCCATTGGTTTTAAAATTAGACAAAAAGTCATCCTTACTGTAGCAGTTGGTGGGATCTTGACTCCCAGTGATGTTGCCATAGTCATCAATTGTTAGGAACCACTGTGTGCGACTGAACAGCTGTCGGATGCGCACATCTCCTCCCTCCATGTAATCGTAGTTCCTGGTGTGGCGCTCGTGTTTGGAGCAGTTCATGATGGCAGAAAGTTGTTCTGGAGTGCAGTCACTGTAGACCACACACACACTGCCGAACAAGAAGATTACATGCAGGTACAGTCCAGAGAACAGATTTTGAAGGTTCCATGTCAGCATCCATTTGTGCATTATAATACAATGCAGTGGGGATCAATGAACAACATACTTAAATGTGAGATAGAGATCTGTGCACTATCCCTCTGCCCAGTAACCCCCTGATCGCTGACTTGTAAGACTTGTGCTGTGACCTCCGGGTCCCTGTTCCTGCAGCAGGGGTTTCTAGTCGGACGTTGAGATGGGGTGGTTGTTGAGGAGACTTTGTGAAGCTGGTTGTGGACGGCTGAAAACTGTTGCCTGGTGAGAAAACAGGTGACGGTATTATGAGATGATGTCTCTCTTAGTCCTCAGTGACGATCTGCGTTGACGGCTTCATCCTTAGAGACCATAGTCCGACAAGGGACGTCATAATCCAGGTCAGGAAATGTTACACAGGATGTCACTATAAAAAAAATATATATTTGATTCTAGCTAATGCAGTTGGAAAAAAATCAAACTCACAGGTTTGCTTACAAGTTGAGATTTTTGTTAAAGCTGCTTCAAAAAAATAATAGATGATTACTAGGATTCAGCCAGTTCTATAGTAGAGTTCACAAAAACAAACACCTTACAAAGAGATTCTGGTTTTCTGTTCATACAAATATGTTTTGAATATTTCCAAGCAATAAATCAAAATTCCTGTGGTGTACTTTGACACATATGTCTTTCTGTCATGTACACAGAACAGTGAAATATTGCATCAATTCCCACTTGCTTCACAAGTCTATCGTCTGTAATCTTCTCTGTATTAGCATACATACAGTATGTACTTTAAAACAAACTATGCTGCTTTTCTTGTATAAAAAAAACAACAACAAACAAAAACAAACCATAGTTTATGACTTACATGTACTCTGAGTGATGACAGGACTTGTCAGAGGTGTGTTCCCTTTCAGAGAGAGTTTTAATTTGAAGACTCTGTAGTTCTAAAGCTGTAGTCTCAGTTGCAAACCAAGCCCAGTAATGCAGTAAAGCTAAGCAAGAGCTGGGAGCTTCTGTCAATTCCCATAGATGTCTCCCTGATTCTGGCAGGCTGACTATGTGCATCTTCCACTGTCGCTGTTCACTCTGCTTAGATAAATGCCTCCTGCTGACCTCACTTGAGAGCAATTAGATCCCAACCAGTCAGCTGTCCCTGGCCGAGATGCAATGGAGAAACACCCTCTGCCTGCCTCTCGCTGTCACTCACCCATCGGACATGAGAGGGAGCTATAAACGCTTATAATAGCAGACTCTCCTTGGTATGCACTCCTAAATACTTTAAGAACATTTGCATGCACACTCACCCTTGCAGAACTTTCTACAACCTCTCTGCCATTTCCAAAAAACATCTCAAACTTAAATATTTTTTTGCTTGTTACTGATCTCATTATGATTCACATTAAGATGTAGTGACGAAGCTTTAAAGAATTTATTCCCTATCAATTTAAATGTCAGAATTAATTAAAAAGTGGTTTTACTTACCTGCACTGAATCATTGGTTAGAATTTATTGACTGAAGTAAAAAAAAACTTCAAAGAAGCCCTTTAGTTCTCATTCTTATTGAGTGTAATAGTGGGAAGTAATAAGTTATGGCTGACAGGTATCCATCCAAGAGGAGAAAAACAGAAGACATAACTTCTCAGAGGTAGTCATCTCTTTGTCAGGGGTCATGCACTCTTTCACTTTTCGTGTTTGTATTTAAAGTCACAATTTATTGCCTTACATACCTGGCCTTTCCTTGGACTCACTACTTCAAAAGTTTATATGGGCCCTAATGACGCGCTTCCCTGTGGAGGTCAGGGCTGCAGGCCTGAGAGAGAGAGACTTCTGGCAGTTCTGGCTCTTCAGTAGGTCTCCTTCTCATCTCTAAACTGGGGGTCGTAAAGACCTGATGTATTAGGTGTCACTCTGGCCTAGTCATCTGTCCCTTCTATCACCTCAGAGACCATTCACACTTTGGTCTTTAGAACGCATAGGCCAAGGAAACATCACTTAAGAATCACTTCGAGAAGCCACCTTCTTAAAGGGGTGATAGAATGATTATATACGGTATTTCACACTGTTCCTTAAGGTCTCCTAATGGGGTATGTAACATTGGTTGGGCTGAAAATGGCCTGGTTGATATTTTATTGACCCTTATGCATCCTTGTGTTTTGGCCCTATTTGTAACAAGGGCTTTTCTTCCAAATATGGTATGCTCATGAATATTTAGATGAGCTGTGTGCTGATTGGTTGAGCGAATCCCCATACACACACATTAGAGACACGCGGTGATTGGTTGAGCAAATCCCCATACACACACATTAGAGAAGCGACAGAATCTCATATTCCAGACATTGCAATGTTTTCATTACTCTACATTACTTTCATAGCTCAAATATGGGACGTTTTACAAAAATTGATGGCTAATTGCAAATTTGGTAAGACGTGTTGGACTTTAGGAGCTCCACACAGTCTGACGAGAAAGCGGCAGCCTGCTGGGCTCCATACCCAGGGCAAAGTCACACTTTGTGGATTACTGCACTACCGAGGCTCCGCAGCTGGCTGCCGGCATAACTATAATATATTTACAGTTTGAATTTCATCACTGCACTTATATCACAGCTACCCCAAGGTCTTACAAAGCTAAAAAAAGTTAACAGTCCGATTTGAATTTAAGGCATTTTTATGAACGTGAGGGGTCTTGTTAGGAGGAGCAGCTAGCTAGCTATATGTCCCATTCAATACAATGGGAAAATATCGCAGCTAGCTAGCTACACTTTCGGCATAACTATAGTATATTTACAGTTTGAATTTCGTCACGCCAGTTATATAACATCTACCCCAAGGTGTTATAAAGCTAACCGTTGGGTCAGATTTCAAATTAAGGCATTTTTTGTGAACGTTGGGGGTCTTGTTAGGAGGAGCAGCTAGCTAGCTATGTGTCCCATTTAATACAATGGGAAACAATTGCGGCTAGCCAGCTACACTTTCGGTATAACTACAGTATATTTACAGTTTGAATTTCGTCACAGCATATATATTACAGGTTCCCCAAGGTCTTACAAAGCCTCTCGTTAGAGGTCTCGTTAGGAGGAGGCTAGCTAGCTAGCTCTCATTGATGGACTCCAGCTCACCGCGGGCTCTATCAATGAGACTATCAATGAGACTCGTGGACAACAGGCATTTATTTCCCCAATCGTTTGTTTAAATAACTCAACACACATATCCATTATAAGATTAACTGGAACCTGCAGTAAGAGATTGCGGGCGTAACAAGCTCGCTGACCGCGCTCTCAGTCACTCACCGGCCGGCCATTTAGCAGGAAGAGGGGAGGGAGAACAGCGAGCTGCAGGCCCTGGAGCTCTGTCAGGACAGTGGCATTTGGTAGTCCAGTCACCCAGAAAGGGTGAGTTTGCGCGGGTATTGAGCACTGCGGGCTGCCGGCCGTGACGGAGCTTAATCGAGCTCACAGCAGGCCCACCGAACTGTTGTTATTCAACTATGACAAGGTAAAATCGGTTTTTCATTCTATCACCCCTTTAAAAATACCAGAGAACTAGACATTAAAATGAATGCAAAATTCTAGATTTTCATACATTAACATTTCAATATAAATAGAAATATAATTCCATGAAATACGTGTACTTCATATGCAATACTTTGTTTGACTCTTGAATAAAACATATTTTTTCCAGACAGGTGGACTGCAGTTTATGAGAATTTTACAGAACCATTACCCATAAATTGCCACCTTCTCATGGTGGAGGGGTTTGTGTGACCCTAGGAGCTGTGTTGTCAAGGCCAGGTAGCATCTGGAAGGGTCCCCCGATTTAAATTGCTGCCAGGAGAGAGGCCAGATAAGGCGATTCCAAGACCCCTATGAATTGGCCTAAACAGAAATGAGTGACCTTGCCTGAAATCGGGAAGCTGGGGCCCCCTCTTGTAAACAGGCCTTTAAGGGGAGTTTGCAGGTGACACCTTAGTGGCTGGGCCTGGTCATGATTAAAACAATGCAGGGTCTCCATGTGGGCTCACTGCCTGCGAGGATCTGCATTGGGTTATAGTACCATGCCAGTTGGGCGACAGGTGGGACCCTTGGAGGACTGATCTTTGGCTTTTGAATGTCACTTTCTTAGTGGGGAAGATGCTGAAGAAACCCAGACCAGAACTGTTGCTCCTTCATTTTAAAAGGAGCAACAGTTGGGGCGGCCTCTAGCTCACCCAGTAAGAGTGTTCGCCCCATGTTGGCCGAGTCCTGCAGCGGCGCGGGTTCAAATCCGACCTGCTGCCCTTTGCTGCATGTCATCCCCGTCTCTCTCCCCCTTTCATGCCTATCCACTGTCTCTATGTAATAAAGGGAAAAGCCCCCAAAAATAATCAAAAAAGAAAAGGAGCAACAGTTGAGTTGAGTCAGGCATCTGATCAGTATGTCTCCCTGTGGTGGTATTTCTGGTATGTTCAACTGGGTGCTGATCCAGAGTGCTTGAATGATTGTATATTCTATCTGGCTTGGGAACACCTCAGGATCTCCCCAAAGGAGTTTGACATGGCTCCAGAGAAGGGTGTTTCGGATTATTTCCCCAGCATGCTGCCACCACAACTCAGACTTGTTGTGCAATGTAAAATGGAAGGATGGAAGGCTCTGCCACTCCATTACTTCCTTTCAATAAGTATCTACATGCCTCACCATTACAATCAGTAACGTCTCGGGGAAAGATCACTTCCAGTACTGTCAGTCATCCACATGTTGACCATTTCATGGCATTTGGTATAAGGTTGGGATGCAAGATGAATGGAGGGTACTGTATGTATCACTAGATAAACAGTTATTCAATCAGTGACCCTTGTCAGCAGGGAACAAGGAAATTATATCTAGTGAGGCCGCTCGGAGATGTGTAACAACTTTGCTTCCGTTATTGAAAACAAAGTCATGTAATAAAGTGAAGGTATACATTTAGGGAGCTGAGGGTCCAACAGCATGCCACTGCAACAGCTCTTGGGATATTTGATTGCAGCAGTTAAATGCACCTCTTTCTAGAGAACTCACAGAGTTCACAGGTTAATGGGCAGATCATTGACCATACAAGATGAGAAAAGGGGAGACAAGTAGGTTGTAAACTTGGCAGACTTCTTTCTTTAACATACAGTATCAGGTTTTCGTGCTCTCACTTTGTTCTCGAAAGATGTTTGTGCTTACCCGTCTGACCTTTGCTTTGACTTACAGCACATCAAATCAGTTTTTATCCTCTGAACGAATCAATTACCTTTGTTACAGGAACTTGTTTCCCCGAGCATTAATTACTAAAGTAGTCCCCTGTTTTGCTTGTCAAATTTATCTTACTGTTGTATTCTGTCCAACCCATTCGCTCCGAAACTGTAAAACGATCTGCCTGAGGACTCCTTAAAACACATCTGGAGACAGTTCTTTTAGTTGCCTGAAATGTTTTTGTTTATTTGTCACTTTCTTATTTCCTTCCTTTATAATAATAAGACTAAAATATAAAACTATTATAGGTAGTAGTAGTAGTAATTGGTTTATTAGTGGTGGTAGTAGATTTACTTGTGTAATAGTAAACAAATTGCTATCAGATAATCAAATTGATTTATTCTGTCTAACCGAAACATGGCTGGGCCCTGAAGATGTCTAAATGAAGCGACTCCTCCCAGTCATGATAATACTCAAATTCCTAGAGGCTCAGGCCGAGGAGGGGGAGTTGCAGCCATATTTGATTCAAGCCTGTTAATTAATCCTAAACCTAAACTAAATTATAACTCTTTTGAAAGCCTTGTTCTTAATCTTCAACATCCAACATGGAAATCAGTACAGCCAATTATATTTGTTGTTGTCTACCGAGCTCCAGGTCCATATTCAGATTTTTTATCGGAATTCTCTGAGTTTCTATCATATGTAGTCCTTAAATCAGACAATGTACTCATTGTAGGTGATTTTAATATCCATGGGGACGTTGACAGCAATAGCCTGAGTATTGCTTTCAACTCACTACTAGATTCTATTGGCTTTTGTCAGAGTGTGCATGAGGCCACGCACTGTTTTAACCACACCCTCGACCTCGTGCTGGCATATGGCATCGAAATTGAAGATGTAATAGTATTCCCGCAGAATCCTTTATTATCAGACCACTTCTTAATAACTTTTGAATTCTTAATACCCGACTATACGAAATTAGATAAAAGCTTCTACACTAGATGCCTATCTGACAGTGCTATAGCTAAATTTAAGGACGATATTCCAACAGCACTAAACTCAATACCGTGCTTTAATAAAACAGAGGACCTTTATGTTAACTTTAGTCCGTCCCAAATTGATAATTTTGTAAACAGTGCTACGGCCTGCTTACGGACCCCTTTAGACTCTGTTGCTCCCCTCAAAAAGAAGATGATGAAGCAAAGGAAACTACCACCTTGGTATAACTTCCAAACTCGTAAATTAAAACAAATCTCGCGAAAACTTGAAAGTAAATGGCGTTCCACCAAACTGGAAGAATCTCGTTTAGATTGGCAAGACAGAACCCCAGACCTCAGAAATGCCAGATCAGACTATTACTCATCACTAATAGAAGAAAATAAGAACAACCCAAGGTTTCTATTCAGCACTGTAGCCAGGCTGACAGATAGCCACAGCTCTACTGACCCATCTATTCCTATAGCTCTGAGTAGTTATAACTTCATGAGCTTCTTTAATGATAAAATTAAAACAATTAGAGATACTATTCATCACCTCTTGCCCTCAACCTCTAACGGTTCACCTTTAAACGACAGACTGCTAGAAAGACAGATAAGACCTGATATATACTTAGACTGCTTTTATCCTATAGACCTTCAACAACTAATGTTAAAGGTCTCTTCAGCTAAGCCATCTACCTGTCTCTTAGACCCCATCCCAACGAGGCTACTTAAAGAAGCTTTACCCGTGGTTAACACTTCATTACTAGAGATGATCAATATGTCTTTATTAAAGTAGCTGTGATAAAACCTCTTCTGAAAAAACCCACCCTTGATCCTGAGGTCTTAGCCAACTATAGACCTATATCTAACCTTCCCTTTCTCTCCAAGATCCTTGAGAAGGTAGTCGCTAATCAGCTATGTGAATTTCTACACGGCAATAGTCTATTTGAGGACTTTCAGTCAGGATTTAGAATGCATCATAGCACAGAGACGGCACTGGTGAAAATGACTAACTACCTTCTAACTGCTTCAGACAAAGGACTTGTCTCTGTACTTGTCCTACTAGATCTTAGTGCTGCATTCGACACTATTGACCATACCATCCTATTACAGAGATTGGAACATTTAGTTGGCATTAAAGGAATTGCACTAAGCTGGTTTAAGTCCTATTTCTCTGACCAATCTCAATTTGTTAATGTTAACAATAAATCCTCCAGGTACACTAAAGTTAGCCATGGCTTTCCACAAGGCTCAGTGCTTGGACCAATTCTATTCTCCTTTATATATGCTTCCTCTAGGCAATATTATTAGGAAACACTCAATTAACTTTCACTGTTATGCGGATGACACCCAATTATACTTCTCAATCAAGCCAGACGAAACCAGTCAGTTAGCTAAACTTGAAGTATGCATTAAAGATATAAAATCAGTATCAGAAGTTATTGTGCTGGGTCCTAAACTTCCAAACCTCATTATCTGAAGATATAATTACTCTGGATGGCGTTGCCCTGGCCTCCAGCACTACTGTCAGAAGTCTAGGAGTTATTTTTGATCAGGATATATCCTTTAATGCCCACTTAAAACAAACCTCTAGAACAGCCTTTTTTCACCTTTGTAACATTGCCAAAATTAGGAACATCCTTTCTCAAAGCGATGCTGAAAAACTAGTCCATGCATTTGTTACTTCCAGGCTGGACTATTGTAATTCCTTACTATCAGGATGCTCAAATAAGTCCCTTAAGACTCTCCAGCTGATCCAGAATGCTGCAGCACGTGTTCTCACAAAAACAAAGAAAAGAGATCATATTTCTCCTGTATTAGCTTCTCTGCATTGGCTTCCTGTAAAATCCAGGATTGAATTTAAAATCCTTCTTCTGACCTACAAAGCTCTAAATGGTCAAGCACCTTCATATCTCGAGGCGCTCATAGTACCTTATTGTCCCACTGGAGCACTGTGCTCCCAGAATGCAGAGTTACTTGTAGTTCCTAGAGTCTCTAATGGCGTTTTTCCATTACATGGTACCTGCTCGACTCGCCTCGACTCTACTCGCCTCGCCTCGACTCAGCGCACTGTGCGTCCCTTTTCCATTGCAGATTTTAGTACCGCCTCAGTGTGGCTGGTCGTCATAGCGACTGCCGTGGGCGTGGCTTGGTAGCGTTGCATTTCCCCTGACTCATTTCCTGGTTCTCCTTCTCCTTAAACAACATGAAATCAACAAGATAGTTAACTTTTCCTGCTCCAGATTTCCCACTGTGGTCAGAAAGAACAGGGGAGACACTTTGTTTCTCTCACTATATGACTCTAGAGTCACTACTCGCTGCGGAGCTAATCGCCAGCACTCTCTCACTTCTCCCTCGCTCACCAGCTACACACACTAGCAATGCAGTGATCAGTGACGATTCTTTCCGACCAATCTGTAGCCTGCAGGGTTTCACGTCACCTTCTCGGCTTGCCTCAGCTCGCTTGGAACCTCGACTGAGGAGGTACTAAAAAAAGTACCTGTTAGCAGGTACCAGGGACTTTTTTTTGTAATGGAAAACCAAAAAAGGCGACTAGAGGCGAGGCGAGTAGGTACCATGTAATGGAAAAGCGCCATTAAAGTAGAATGGGAGCCAGAGCTTTCAGCTACCAGGCTCCTCTCCTGTGGAACCAGCTCCCAATCTGGGTTCGGGGGGCAGACACCGTCACCACTTTTAAGAATAAACTTAAAACTCTCCTCTTCGATAAAGCCTATAGTTAGGGAGTGAGGAGTTGCAACGTACTGGCAGGGAGCCTGTGTAGGCGCACCCCCACCCTATCTCTGCTTCTCCCCATAGAAAGCTTACGTATACTTAGGGAGTAAGGAGTTGCAGCGTTAACCTAGACCGGCAAGGGAAGGTGTGCTCTTTTCTTCTTCCACCCAGCATGTTTCCTTGGATCATGATGACACCTACATCATGGTGACAGCTTTACGCCCTGCTGTGCCCTATTACACCCTGCTACGCTCTGCAATGCCCGGCTTCGACTTGCTATGAGCCTGGGTCTGTCCGAGGTTTCTTGCTGAGTCGCGGTGTCGCCACTGTCGCACTTACGCATTCCTGCATGCTCTTGGGGGAATCATTGAAATTGTTGGGTCCTTATAAATTATAGAGTGTGGTCTAGACCCACTCTATCTGTAAAGTGTCCTGAGATAATTCCTGTTATGATTTGACACTGAAAAAATTGAATTGAATTGAATAAAAGTGAAATAGCAAAAGTAATGCAATGCTGCAATAAGAACATCATAAGGCTACTTCAGCGGGCTACTAACATTTGCGTCCTCAGTTGACACGCCATGTATAGCATATACACTGTTATGAAAACTTACTAGGCCCAGCTCTGTCCAGAGTTTACAGTAGCATAGGAAGTGCAGTGGCTGTGAGGCAGGCACACTGGACCTGCGTGAGTGAGCCTCTTTAAATTTCATTCACCGTATGCCTTCACTTTCATCAGTCTGCCTCGCTTCTTTGTTTATCTCTCTATTTCTCTCTTTTTCTTTCTACTTAGTCGCTAAAATCCTACAACTCCTTTTAATGGATGTTGTTGAAGCCAGTAGAGAGTCTGTGGGGTTCAGATGATTGCAGTGTAACACGCAAACATTCAAGCACATCATAAACTCAAATCCCTTTCCAACTCCAAATTCAGACTATCCTCCAGCTCCAGTCTCAGAGCCTCGCTGTGTGTCTGCCTGCCTTATTCAACATAAACCCACTGTGAAATTATCATAAGTTTGTCTCATTGCTGCTTTTTGTGAAGTTAAAGTGTCTATTAGGTGCATGTCTAACTTTTCCTGGACCATTGTACCATTTTACTAGTTATCATTGGGATAATTAAAAACAAAAGTTATTGTTTTAGTAGACTGTTGTATTGTTTAGCTTTTTGTTGCATTGTGTTTTAACGTTAACTTGTTCAGACATGAGGAGTCTACAGTATCACAGGCACACACAATTTGGGGATTAAGTCACTATTTTTATAAACAAAATACAGTGTTGTAGGGCTTAGCTTTCCAGGAACTTGTTTTAATAAAACCGTTGTCATACAAATCACACATCACTTCATTGTCTGTAGGCTTGATATGCAGTTGTTCAACAAGTTGTTTCCCTCCTGTGCAGGACAGGAATATTGCTTTGTGATGCATTACTGTGTTATATTTGAAGAACCTGGAGTGTTAGCACATGAAGCTACATCCAGAATTTATAATAATTTCCACTAGGGCTGCACAATATCTAGTTTCATCGTCTACATCGCGATGTGCGCATGCGCGATAGTCACATCGCAAGACGTTGCGATGTTGACGCTACAACTTCTTTGCTGCTTGATAAAAAAGTAAACTTTCACCGTTCTCCTTTCACATGATTGTTACCAGCCGACCCTTCCCCTTTAAGACAGGTAGCCATGTGGGCAACGTGTGTGTATGTGACGTAACGTTAGTCCGACAGCTAAAGCTAATAAAGTTAGCCTAAAGAAACAATGTGTCTGTCCCAACTAACATTACGGTTCAGAGCCGCAACGCTGGAAACGTAACACTAATCTACAACAGCAGTCTGTGTCTGCTATAACGTAATATACACTGATTTAAGTGTTCTTGAATACACAGTTTGTTGCTAGTGCGTGACATGCAGGCTCTGCATGCACAGCGAACCACCAATCACAATCAATGTTGATCAATTTATCAAACAACCAAAGCAGGCACTGCTAGTCGACCACAACCTGAAATTTAGAGGAAGCAACATGCATGCATTATTAATATCATTCACTTTAGCCTGGATTGATAGTATATGAATACAATGGAGTCATGTCAGTCAATCAGTGTATTTCTACCTAAATTCCCTCTCCAAAATCTCTTCAGAAGAGTAGTCACAGCGCTTACTTGCTTTGGTGTTTTTAAGGCATTAAAGTTCAACAAAGAATGGTTCACATAAGAAATGTTCCCTTTTCATTTTACTTTCTATGTAGAGCTATTTGTCATCTTGTAAAAATTAGTCTTTTTTTCATATCGCAATATATATCGCGGGGAAAAAAATATCGCAATGTCAGTTTTTTCCAATATCGTGCAGCCCTAGTTTCCACTATTACTACAGAGACATTTGCCTACACACAGTGTCTGCTCTCAACACTCTAAAAGCATTCCTGGAAAGAGAAAAGCCTCTGTGTCTGTATAGGTGTTGTGTGTGTTTGTGCTCTTTACCCTGTCTTCTAGTGATATGACTGCATTTATGCTGGGAGAATGCATTATGTCTAAGCTCAGTCTATTCTTAGCACTGTTTTCGACTGTTTGGGTTTAGCTTTTGCTTTCTAAATTCCATGATAATTGGGGATCTCTAGGGATGGAGCCTCACAACATTAGCTCCAACTATAAATAACTAGCTTACAAATACATGCACGCTTGTAACAACACTGCACACACACACACACACACACACACCCACACACAAAATGGCCCAATGGTGTAACTTTTTTGTAAAATAGCAGCAAACTGTTGAAATGCCAGTTCAGTTCAAAAACTGAAAGACGTTCAGTTCACTGGGAACAACATAGCAGAAACAAAATACTTAATTCATATGGATTACTGTGCTTTTCCAGCCAATATCATGTCTCTCCCAGGCCAGTATCACCTTCTCTCAATCATATAGCCTATGAATTAGATGAAAAGTAATATTTTCATGTTTAGGAAAACTTACATCTCACCAAATAAAGGATGATTTAGCTCCCTATATATTTAGTTTAGGTACTTTTTTTCTCTCTTAAATTGCCTTTTACGAATCAAATGTGTCCAAAAATGCATTTCTTTGCAAGTTAATTGTTTCACCAAAACCACAGATTTTAAGTGTTTAGGCTGTACTCACTAGTTAAGGCCGTGTGCCAACAGGAATAGTGAAGCTTTGTCTGTGACCGCAGGCTTTACTCTCTTATCACAGCACGCATGTACATACACAGTGTCACGCACACACAACCACACACTTCCACTCTGCTCGGCTCTTTAAAGCTTCTCTCCCTGGGTTCTGCTGACACAGAGTGTGCAGTAAAAGGTGACACATGGTCACAGCTCAGGAAGTCATTGCTGCCTCTTTCTGGTCTGAGGTGTGAGATGGAGGTTTCTAATGTTCTTTGGTCTCCTTCAATAAATGGTATTACCCACAGCAATCAATGCAACCTGAGTGATTTGAGTGAGTGACAAACCTAGCGGCTCAAATATTAAGCAATGATGAAGTGATACAAGTGAGTACAGCATGCATGTGTTGGTAGTCACTCTTCTTGATGTTGTAGGCAGTTGCAATGCATTAGGGCTGGTGTAATCGGCCTTGTTAGAGAATGTGAACCGGCGTTGTGCTTCACTGTTGGGGGAATACTCTGATCCCATCTAATGCAGGAACAGCTGTTAGGGATCACAGTCTTAACTGCTCACCATATCTGTTCATGTATCAGAGAAAGCAGAGCCTTGTTTAGAAAGACATGCTCTGCCTTTGTGGCTTTAAAGGAGAAAGAGGTTCTAAAGATATTTATAATTTTAAGCATCAATGCATGAAGAAAAGTTACCAGCTGTTTTCTGGGGTAAAATTGAAATTTTTTAAATAGCTGTCTATCAGTTTCTTTGTATTTAACACAAACAAGAACTTTGTTGTTACTCCTCATACAATGTGTTACATAAAGTATGCTGGTTTGTGGGTCAGTTTTATGAATAAATGCCATACAGTAAATATGTACATATTTGAATGTCCCTGCACATATTCATGCACATATTCATCACTTGTGTTTAGGGTAATTCAGCAGACACGGTTCATATTGTGTAGACCAGAGGACACCGTTTTTCAAAGCATTCTTATTCGTTACATACAATTGACAGCACAATGTAGTGAAATTCAATTACTGCATCCTTACCCATCCTAAGTATTAAGAGCAGTTGACCACTATACATACAGCATCTGGGGAGAAACTTGGGGTTCAGTGTCTTGCTAAGGAACACTTTTGACATGCCTGGGATCAAACCGCCAATCTTGTGGTTGAGGGGCAACCACTTTACCTCCGAACCACAGCCACCCCAAAGTCGTGCTAGCCCGGAGTCAAACCTAGAATCTTCTGATCGGTAGTCAGACGTGTTATCCATTGCGCCACTGACCCTACATATAAGTTATACTTGATAAGTTGCACTTACAAGTTTAGTGAGAAAC
The DNA here is from genome assembly GCF_004354835.1 of Perca flavescens. Classification (NCBI taxonomy): domain Eukaryota; kingdom Metazoa; phylum Chordata; class Actinopteri; order Perciformes; family Percidae; genus Perca; species Perca flavescens. Next base: position 15,954,405 of record NC_041331.1, read on the forward strand.
ATGGGCTTGTGCTTCACTGAGGATCTTTGTCATTCTCCATTTGCAATCGCATTTGTCCAATACTTTGATTCATGACCAAATCCCTGCTAAATTAATGACATCAGCCTCAGCTGTACTTTGTGTTTAGTACTAATTATGTGCTAACACACTGATTTAAAACACTATACCTGCTAACAATAGCGTGTTGGCTTTGTCATACTAAGCATGTTTGCATGCTGACTTTAGCATTTAGCTCAAAGCACGGCTATGCCTAAGTACAGCCTCAAAGAGCTGATAACATGACCGTAGACTCTTAGTCTTTGTTCAGCTTTCAGTTATGTGCTCTGCCATGCATTGTATCTCTATTATTTCACAGTTATAACAGTGGGTACGTTTTTGGATCATTGTATGTAATTTGTTATTTATTTCTGCTCAGACAATTCTTGGTGAAGTGAATTGTTTATTGGAAAATATATCTATTGAGAAAACCATTAATAAATTATAAAACGCTAAATGGCAAATTCCATGCCAAATTCAAGAATTCAGTCCTTATTATGAACATGGAGGTCTTGCTGTCTTTCTCTTTCACCTCTCCTGTCTCATGTACTGCCTTGGTTTGGCCCCTTGCTTTTGACCCATCTTGTTATCTTAACTTTAATATCACAATGAAAAAAAAAAAAAGTCATATAGCTATAATATGTTGCTCTCATCAGCCACATAGTTACTCAGTTGCCTTTTTCCCTTTTACTCTGGTTGTCTGGCAGTCTATGATTTTAGCATTTGAACTACATCGTTCCGATATACATGAGTCAAGTCTGTTTTAAAATCAAAAAGCTGTACAGTTTGGTGCAGGAATGTGCAAGAGTTCACAGTATAAAGTATAGAGAATATTTAGACGATCATAATGATCCAAAAGATGTGGGTTAATGTAATGCATTGTGACAGATGTGTAGACTTAACTCTGTAACTCTGCTAACTACCAGGCATTTAAAAGTAGCTTGTTACATACAGGTTACAGACACCGTAATACATACGTTACATACAGTTAAGCCTAGCCAGGAATATATCTGCTATTTGTTGTTAATATATTCTGATTAATAAATATTCTTATTTTAGTGAGGAAAATATCATCGCCTGATAATACGTTTAGTATCAGAATTGGACTATCCAAATAAATTGTGATCATAATTATTCCCAGCAGCCATGTGTTCTCTAAAGAGAGCTTTATAATTATCTGAAATGAATACGTCAGATAACACTCTACTCTCGGAGATTGCTGTCACGACCGTTTTCAGAACACAGTTGCTTTCCTCTTTGACACAAAATACTTCCAGATGAGCGTCCCATTATTACTCTGATTCCCTGAATTACTCTCTCTGTCCTATTTTTCACTTCACCGTCTTTCTCTAGCCATTGCCTCTTGGTTAAGTTAGCTGTGCTTGTCTATGTGTTTCCCCAGTAATACAGCTGGACTGCAGGTTGTTTTACAATAAAGATAACATGTTAAAAGAATAAAACTGCACAACATGCCTTTAAAAACACACTAACAAATAGCGTGCTAATAAAAGGCCATGGCTCATCTACGTGCAACACTTAACATTCAAGTCTAATCATAAAAAGTAGGGGGGGATTTCATACAGCAGGGTGCAGGGATAATAATGTGTGAGCACACCAAGTGTATTAACTTCATGAAAAGAGCCATGTGGGGCTTCACTGAGCTAAATGGGGCACTTAATGAACTTGGCATGAATCTGGCTTTGGAGGGGGGATGGGAAAAGGAGTGCTGGGGTGCATGTTCTCTAACTTGACATGTCAGATGGTGTGTTACACAGGACCATCTGTTTGGAAAAGGGCAGGCACTTTCAAAAAATACTTGACAGGTGATTGGATGAACCATCTGTCTATCGAAGCTGGCCGAAGCTAGTCGGAGATGTGCGAAAATATCTTTTCCATTGAGAAAAACCTTCAGTGACGTTGTTTGCTCTTCTTAAATTAAAAAATACTCTCGATTTCTGATATAACTGATGCTTTTGCAGCATCTACTCAAACCTCTTTAGGTGAGGTATCATGTCACCTGCAAAATCCATAGGGTTCTTTTTAGTTTGGACCAATTAGGGTAATGCCAGAGTAGCCATGTAGTCGCCCAAGTTCTTTGTACAGGGGCCATTGAAGGCCATGTCAGGCTCAGCTCTCAACGTCGGGTGCTGGCTCAACTTTTATTGTTCTACAGTAAGCTGCACATTGTCATTGACATTAAACACAGTTAAAATGCTGACAGCTAACGTCAAACTGTGTAAATTGTGACTGTATTTCACTGTAGAGGATTCCAACACCGGGACGTAACCGGGTAACGGTCTGCTCTGCATCTGCCGTTGTCAGAAAAACAACACAGATGGTGCGTTCACTTGAAACAGGTAGCCTCGTGGTGCATTCAAAGTTATTGTAAAATACCCTTTTCCCATCTGGTGGTTGTTTTTGTCGTTCAACAGTAATTTACTGGTGAAATAAGTTATTGTTATAAGTTATAGTTATTACATTATGATTAAATCTTTAATTTTGACCGTATGGCCTTAGCAATAAACAAGCCATTCTTTAATGTCGCCGACTGTTGTTTAGTACCCTCCTTTTTTCTTTCTTTCTTTTTTACTTTATTAAAATGTATCGCTTTAGCACCGGTATTGGAAAAAAAAAAAAACAATACCCAACCCTACTGAGTATACAAACATACAGAGGTCATCCACTGATAATGCCGCTGGCCCGGTCTAGACAGTTGATGAGCACATTTTTTAAGCAGTTTTGTTGATTGGGGTTTCATTAACTCTAGCATAATAGACATGTTTGTTTATCAAATTGTCAGAAATGACAGGCAAATGTATATAGATTTCTGTCAAATAAGGTAACACAGACTCATTGCCTGTACTGTATGCAAACCGATCACGCTTACTGTCGTCAGTAAAAAAAAAAAGGCCCATTCTGAGTCAGGAAAAACCCTGCAGGCACTTATTTAATTATGGCAAAGAATGATATTTCATGAGGCACAGTTTAGCGATCAGTCTTGGATTGATCACATATTTTACCTCTGTGCCAGTTTTATGGAACAAATTGTTGTTTATAAATTAGAGCTCACTGCTTAACAACTTTCACTTTTCACTCTTGTACAGTATATGATTGACACTGGTTTTAGAATCCAAAAATAAAATGTGTGCCCTGAAAGTCGATTCACTTAAAAAGAAAACTTTGCAACAAAAACCAAAGCCCAAAATAAAAAGTGAATGCTCTGTGAATCACTTGTATGGAACACTTAAGCTGTGGTGTGGTTTGGAGTTGTTATAGACATACAGACAGCAGGAGAGGCCAGCGAGGGAGGCTGTGAGCAGAGACACCTCCAGTCAGTCATAAGGCACACACACACACACTCACTCACTCACTCACTCACTCACTCACTCACTCACTCACTCACTCACTCACTCACTCACTCACACACACACACACACACATACACTAATCAGCTGTCCTTCACTTTTGTATCTGCAATGGCAATTTGTGAAATAATAAGCAGGCTAAATGACTCATGATCGGAATTAATCTCCCTCAAGTGAAAGGCTAAATAAGATTCCTTCTGGGGCAGAGCTCGTTTTGGATCTATCTAAAGTCCTCCTTAATCTTCTCATAGCTACTGGCTTTAGTGGAGCCATAACCATAACACTGAGTCACTCAACTGTTCATTAGCTTCTGAGAGGAATGTCTGTGTCATTTGTTATGACAGAAGTGAACGAGTGCCAGTATTTTGTGTTTTATTTTCATAACCCTTATTGCAAAAGGCTGACAAGTCCATGGCTTCAAGACTTCTCAAAACATGAAGAAAAATCAAGTTAATATCTATTGCTTTCAACACTGAACATAATCTCAGTGGTATTTACATGTTTATTTGCATCCACAAGTTAGTCATCAGTCATGTTTGTCCAAGCGGATCATCTATGCAAATGTCATATGCAAGTGAATCTGCATGTGTGGACATGCACAAGCTGAGGCTCAATGTCCATGTGGTTTTATTTTTTGACTAGTAAAGCACCGCTGTCTATTAGCTTTTTGCTTTTAACAGTGCCTCTCAATCTCTATCGTGCCTTCATCTCTGTCTCATTGTAAAGATGGATGTCATTTTTGAACGGTGGAGGTAGGAGAAGCAGAGCAGAGCTGGAGAACAGGAGCTGATGTTGGAGAGAGAACAGACACATTATCCCTATGAATTCCTGATAGCAGCTAACTCATCAGGAAGTGTCTCTGTCTGCCTTGTGATTGGCCTTGAGCTTACTAGGTGATTAGATATTGCTATTTTATGACAGCCTGGGTTTTTCCTACTTCTATACACCTTTTTATCTCTACACATTCATCTTAGGTTACTCAACGTCCCCGGCTAAGCATTATTCTTGAAAGGTCACAGATCAGAGTTTCTTAGTGTTTCATTAAAGTCCTCCATCCCCTGGGAAGGCAAGACTTACCATAAGGGGAGGAGAGTTTAGTAGTTTTGTAGACAGAGACAGATGAACTGGGGTTGTTCGTGTGGAGAGCAGGTGTTGTCTAGAGGAAAGAGCCAGGTGTGTGTGTGTGTGTGTGTGTGTGTGTGTGTGTGTGTGTGTGTGTGTGTGTGTGTGTGTGTGTGTGTGTTGTCTAGAGGAAAGAGCCTGGTGTGTGTGTGTGTGTGTGTGTGTGTGTGTGTGTGTGTGTGTGTGTGTGTGTGTGTGTGTGTCCAACAGAGACCCATGTGAGGCAACATGCATGCGAGAACCCAGGCCACAGGCCAGAGGAAATAACTTTTGAGATCAGTTATGTCCTGAACTGGCCTGGTTTATAACCAAAGGTGTGCTGCTGTCGTCCGCTTGAGCAAAACAAATTGCTCGAGCTACATATGTTTCGGTTTACCCATGACATCTGTTGTAGGGAATTAGGCATATAAAGCACTTGAAACATTTACCTAACTGGCATTCTGCTTAGTAACAATGCATGGATAGTGAAAACTATTAACATTTTTGAGTAAAATGTTAAAGCAATTACTAAATTAGTGCAGTTGAACCATGCAATCAATGTTTTTTTTTTAAATGTTTCCGTTTAACTGTGAGTAATTTTCAGATGATGTCAAATTTGAAAAGTAAAAGGTGAAAGGTAATTTGTTGCTTTATGCATCTTCATCACAGGTTTGGTTACTTTAAGCTGAACCACGTTTATTGGCATTGTCAACCAGGACGTGCAACTCGACAAACTGTCTCTTAATAGTAGAGTATGCGGCTAGTCTCAGACCATAGTTTATGTCAGGTTTTGTGTTTTCTAATACTCCATGTCGCTTTGAACAAAATCATCCGCCAAATCAATATATGCAAATATTGTATTCGGAGTGAGGGGAACTAGTTATTGGCATTTTACCTTTAGTGCCAGGAGGTGTAATAACTCTATGTAGAGGTCAGCTGAAAGCACTGGCGTTTTAATTTCTAAATATATATTTTTTCAAGTTCAGGAATTTATTATCAGAGAAGATATTTATGTTATGTGACCTCAGTGACCACCACCCACCCCCAATAAACTATTTCAGCCTTGCACCCCTTGTAGAAAAGACTGAATTGCCCGTCTTTATGGCAAGCTTTTTCCATTAGTGAAATAAGACTAGTATTTGAGAAGAATAGTACAGTGCCCGTTCAAAAGTGCCTCTTCAGAATGGGCCGATTGCTTAGCCTCCGACTTGTAGCTTTCTCCAGAACCATTTTACCCCGAAATAATGTTCAGAAGGCCCCCAAAGCACTTAATATTGCAACCCAACTGTATACTACTGACTTGCTTACTTCTACTTCATAGAAAAACATTGTACTACATTGACAAAGAAATGTTACTGATTACGTTGCAGATTCAGATGATACTCCAAAAATATCATAATTAAAATATGATGCATTATTATTCATGAATCTATCAGCATTATATTAGAGCTGAAAGCTCCACTTTGAATAGACTCTAAGTAATTCAAAGTGTTCATTACATTGTTCTGATAATGCCTCTCTTTGACTCTTTACTTGCTTTCTTGCTGATGTTATCTTCTGCCTTCTTCTTAATACATATAGTGTCTGCCATTTGTTTAATATCTAGTGTAGGCAAAAAATGTCCTTAGCGTAGTGTGAGCTATTTTACCGAGTTTCCTGTTATCGGAATGCTCTGAGTGAATTTAAGTTGTGCTTTATTTATGTGCTGCTGTTGTCAATATGGAAGTCAGTAAAAGTGTGTGGTTCACACTGGTTTCGATTATGGACCCTCCGGTTTTTGTTTTTATTACCCTACAGTAGTTAGCATGCATTAGCTCAGAGGGATAGCTTTGCTTGTTTACTTTATTACGTGAACGTCTTTGTCACCCTGAACGTCTCACCAAACCACGTTCAAAAATCTGGCAGCGTGCTGCATTTGACTTTGCACATGCGGGTCACCACATTCAAAGACAGACAGCCGGATGGACTCACTCACAGAGATTCCTGCCTTTATAGTATGATGACATGCCAAAGGGATGAAAACACTGAATAAACAGTCCTGGCGAAATGGAGGGATAGCATGAGTTTACAGATTAGTCCTTCCCACAGGGCGGAGGGGCCTGTTTCACAATGTGCTTTCACTCAGCCCATATCTTGAGTTGCGTGAGAGATTTCCATATCTCACAAACTCTTGTAAATCACAATTGAACAGTAGTAACTCAAATAATGAACTCCAAACACGTCTGTTTTCAATTTGGGCCCAGGGGTCCTGCCAAGGCTGGGGCAGGCTCAGAGACCATCCCTCAGCTTAGATTTAATGGCCTCATCACCCCAGAGGACTGCAGGAACGCCTGCCCTGCTCCTGTCACACTAGGACACACACCTCACACCTATACAGCTGGGGGTGGGTGAAGTGTAGGAAGGTGTGTGTCTGTGTACATTAATGTACAAAGAAAAGGAAACCACTCATATAAAAGTAAAAACAAAATGGTTAAACGTAATATTATTTTTCTTTATTTCACCACAATTAAATATACATATTTTAAATTACATTAAAGATTATAATTGACTAGAAGTTGTGATAGACTCATTGAAATATTTTTCCACTGTATAATGTGAATCTTTGGTAAAAAAAATATATCACTTGTCAGTTGCAATGTGCATGCTTCGAAATGCTGGCTCTATCTGATCTTTAAAATTACACAATTCGTGCAAGCCAGAGAGCTACATTCTCTTTCTCCAGCTCACTGCTGGCCTTACTCAGCAGCAATTGGACACACCAGTTCAAATACTCTCCAGTTTACATTCAGGGCCTGTAACATGGAATGCGTGCATGAATCAGTTTCAGAGCTCATCAATATAGTCTCTGCGGTGTGACTTCCATGTGGTCACACCACTCACCTGTACCAAAGACCAGTGCTGTTCAGGGGCCATAGCAGAGAAGATTACAGTGATGTTGTAATTCCTGCAGAGGTTGAAGAAAGCTGTCTGTTAAATTCAGCTCACTATGGTGCTGTGCATGTTCTTGAAACAGGCAGTGTGGATTACCATATCCCCTGTGGGTGGTCTTGCAGTTGTGGTTTGCTCAGACAGTGGGCAGTGCTCTGTTAGGGCCTCTTTAAAAGGGCTGGTGTGGCAAATGGGCAGTAGGATGTACTTCGGCAGGATGTGTAAACTCACTTTGAAGAGGACAACAAGGAAAACAGCAGTGGAATATTTTTGTTAGAGCTGTCAGATCAATCACATGACTAGTTGATCATGCAAACTTTGGGAGATTTGAACAAGATATTACGTACACTTTATCACCAAAGCTGAACTGTGTTCACTATGTTTATTCCTGGGTAAAGGTTTACGGAAGGACTGTGTAATCCACATAGATAATCATGATATACAGTAGGAGCACCCTGGTGGCCAAGGTGTGAAGGTGCTGATCATGAACCTTTAAAGGGATACTTCACCGATTAGCATTTAGCTTTGTATCAGTAGAAACCCGGTACTATTTTCGAATGACCGTGCTTCCCTCCCTCATGTCCCCCTGAGACTAGATTTCTCTGTATTGTGTGTCTGGAAAAAAAAAACTCTGACGCAAAAATCGTCATTTTGAGGCTTTTTTGGCCAGAGGCTATAGACTACTGCCATTAGAAGCTAGCTAGTTCTGCATGTTTTCAACCCGCCCATAGGGGGTGGGACTGTCACTACCCAATGGGGGTCAAGTGTCAGCCATCTTGAAGCTAAGCTAACCGGTTCTCTCTCTTCCATGCTACATAAATAAGCCGGACAGAGTTGTCCCTCATCTGGCGATAGAAACCCTGCTTTCCCCGTTATGTTGGCTCAGAGCTCAACAGCCTAAGTCCACAGGTACAAATTAGTTTTGCACCAAATGTATCACCACAAGTGTTGCCAAATTTGAGGCCCCCCACTTTGTGATGCGAGAGAGCATATTTGTGAAGTTGCAGTGACAGATTTGAGTAATCACTGAGTTGAGGTTGTGATGGAAAATGAACCCAAGTAAAAAAAAGTATACGAGTAAATGTTGTATTACAAGTTTGCAGATGTGATTGTGTTCATGTAAATATCAATCTACACATTTGTGAATGTTTTTTCTGTGACTTCACATTCAGAATACAGGTGTATGAACATTTTCTACAAGTGCAAATTTCAACTTACAAGTTTAGATTTTTTGTTCTGCAAGTTCTCACATCTTATTTTACAAGCTCTCACATTTTGCACCATATTTAACTTCATAGCACGTCCTTGTTTGATAGTAAATGCCGTAAACATATTCTTTGTACATTTTTACAATCATTCACCGAAAGAACCAAGCACGCCTGTCTTATTGCACGATCCAAATCTTCTTCAAAACTTGCCATTTTCAGCATGTAGCTCAGAGGTTCTGGTTGTTGTTTCCCAAAGTGAACGTAGTTTGAGAATGGCAACACACGGAGAGTGGAAGAGGAGAAACATCTGATGTCAGGCAAGTATCCTGGAAATGTACTACAGTTGATCCAGACTACTGAGCTATTAACCTTATAAACAATGCTTATATAGGCATAGATTTGTACCAAACTAAAGTAAAACAGTTTGAACCAAAAGTATACTTACTTAGAATCAAAGACTGAACTAAAGATCGTCAGAGGCAGCAACATCACAGAATTTTGAACAGTGATGCAAATATAACGATAGCAATGTGATTGCTTAAAGGGGTGATAGAATGATTATATAGGGTATTTCACACTGTTCCTTAAGGTCTCCTAATGGGGTATGTAACATTGGTTGGGCTGAAAATGGCCTGGTTGATATTTTATTGGCCCTTATGCATCCCTGTGTTTTGGCCCTATTTGCAACAAGAGCTTTTTTTCCAAATATGGTATGCTCATGAATATTTAGATGAGCTGCGCGCTGATTGGTTGAGCAAATCCCCATACACATACTAGATACGTGCGATGATTGGTTGAGCGAATCCCTATACACACACATTAGAGACGCGACAGAATCTCATATTCCAGACACTGCAATGTTTTGTTACCAAATTCACTCTTGAGACTTTTTTATGCAAGAAATCAACTATATAAAGCTCAAATATGGGCCATTTTACGAAAATTGATGGCTAATTGCAAATTTGGTAAGATGTGTCGGACTTTAGGAGCTCCACACAGTCTGACTAGAAAGTGGCAGCCTGCTGGGCTCCATATCCAGGGCAAAGTCACCCTTACTGCACTACCGGGGCTCGGCCGGCTGCTGGCATAACTATAATATTTTTACAGTTTGAATTTCATCACGACACTTATATCACAGTTACCCCAAGGTCTTACAAAGCTAACAAAAGCTAACAGTCCGATTTGAATTTAAGGCATTTTTATGAACGTGAGGGGTTTTGTTAAGAGGAGCAGCTAGTTAACTATGTGTCCCATTCAATACGATGGGAAAATATCACGGCTAGCTAGCTACACTTTCAGCATAACTATAGTATATTTACAGTTTGAATTTCGTCTCGCCAGTTTGAATTTCGTCACGCCACTTATATAACACCCAAGGTCTTATAAAGCTAACAATGGTGTCAGATTTCAATTTAATTAATTTTTGTGAACAGTAGGGGTTTCGTTAGCTGCGACTGTCCCTTCAATCCTATGTGTACAGATTACGGCTAGTTAGCTTCATTTTTGACGTAATTAGAGTATATTTACAGTTTGAATTAATCACGCCACTATATAACATCTACCCCAAGGTCTTATAAAGCTGACAATGGTGTCCGATTTCAATTTTATACATTTTTGTGAATTTCAGAGGAATATAAGAGGAGGCTAGCTAACTCTCTTTGATAGAGCTCCATCCAGCTGTAGGCTCTATCAATGAGACTCGCGGACAAGAGGCGTTTATTTCACAGATCGTTTGTTTAAATAACTCAACACATTATAATTACACACATTATAAGATTAACTGGAACCTGTGGTAAGAGATTGGTGGCGTAACAAGCTCGCTGACTGCGCTCTCACTCACACACACTGGCCATTTAGCAGGAAGAGGGGAGCTGCAGGCCCTGGAGCTATGTCCAGGCAGCGGTGTTTGGTAGTCCAATAACCCAAAAACCGGTGACTTTGCGCGGGTATGGAGTGCCGTGGGCTGCCAGCAGTGACGGAGCTCAATCTACCTCACAGCAGGCCAGGGTCTGTGAAGGAAGGCAGGCCAGGCGGCGAGGCAGCAACACAGGCAGCACCGGCTGCTGAACTCCGACACACAGTCAGACAAAATTTGCAATTAGACAAAATGTAAATGTTGGGGCGTGACAAAGAGAGAGACTAGAGCCAAATGAGGAGGAGCCGCCGAGTTGACGTCAACTAGGCTGCTCGTTGAGATTAGACCGTTTTTCAGAGGCAGTTTCAAATTGTGATATTTGCAGAGGAAAAAGGTGTCAATGGGATTTTGAGGTTCTATGTATGTCCTAGTTACCCACTAAACTGTCATTTTTCAACTATGACAAGGTAAAATCAGTTTTGCATTCTATCACCCCTTTAAAGAATAAACAACTAAATAGTCAGTGAATAGACATCTTTGTGCTGAGCTGGATGGAACAAAAGTCAGTGATAAAGTAAAACTCTTCTCGTCTACTGCCATGCTGCAATAAGATGTTTTTTTTTATGACCCTGGTGGAGTCATTAATAAGCCTGAGATCATAGGCTTTGCCCAGACATCCACACTTGACTGGGCAATTCCTAGAAAAAAGAACCCAGCTGTCCAATGATTGCATGCCCTGCAGGACCTCACAGGGATAATGTTTAATTGATCTGATTGAGTCATTGGCTGTTTACAAAGCAAATTTCAAAGCAATGAAAGATATCACCATTGTAAAATTTATTTTCACTTTTTCAGTTGTCCAGTAGTAACATTATGCTGGAATCATGGCTTGCTAGACAAGTCTTGGGCAGAAACCACAACCATGTAAGACTAGAAAAAAGAAGCTGGTAGAGTAAACATAGCTCTGTGGTCTGGATGAACCCCACACCAAGGCCATGTGGGATACGAGGAGGGCTTTTTAAAGCATCCAGAATAATGCATGCGAGATTATGGACACCACTGTGTTTACTGATCTAAAGATAACATGTAACAAATTCATCATCATACAGACCTGGCTCACACATGCTGAGTTTTCACAAGGATGTATATTAACACATTTCTTGGAGTATTCCCCTCTCTCTTAAACTAATGGTTGATTCCTCCATATTTGACTATATTACATAAAGACAGGCAGTAATAAAACAAACTCACACTCTTGTCTATGTGGCCATCGAGGGATGGGAGTGTCACATGAAAAAGCATGACAGAATTTAAACCTGAATACATTGGAGCTAAGTAGGAACAGAGGGTGGCGGACTCGTGTTTGCTTTCCATTTTCAGCTCTCGCACAGATTCAGGCCACCTTGAAAAATCTGAAAACCATTATCCAGGGCCGTCGGTCAAAAGTGCAGACTGTATTGGATATCACAGTGCTGTGCCTCACAGAGAGACAGAGTGATGAGGATGAATATAGAGGGGGAGAGAGAGGAGAGCGGGGAAGGGTGGTATTGGGGATGAGATCTCGTGCGAGAAGGGGAGAAATTGAGACTAACAGAAGTTCAACACGCCTTCCTGCATAGACCTCTCAATTACAGCCAGCTCACCATGTCATTCATGTGGATGTGTTTGGTTTCACAGAAACAAAGGCATCCTCACAAAGTGATGTAATTCAGGGTGGCCGTTTGTCAATCTGAAGTTACCTTCATGGTTGTCTGACACACCACCTTTTTCATGCAACAGCAGATTAGGTATAGACAGGCCTGCAGACAGGCTTTCCCCCACTATTGTCTCTTCCACACGCACCCACTGAACATGCATACAGAGGGGTCACGCACATGGAGACAACATCAACCGCTCTCTCGTACGGCTCTGAACAAGCTGCTGACTAATGCCTGTTAAAGGGAGCCAGTAATAAAGATAGGTGTGTGTAAATGTAGGTCTGTGAGTGTGACCTGATGGGTGCTTCTTTTAATGTGCGTTGTAGTTGATTTAGCTTTATAAAAGTGTTTACTGTATCTACGTGTGCATGTGACTGTATTGTGACCTTGTCAGTCAGCTGATCCCTTTGCTGTAGAGCTTTTAACATTCTGTGGATGTTACAGCATGATTCTTTATATATTCATCTTCAGTGATAGTGGAAATTAACAATATGAAGGAGCAAAACTAATGGACTGCACTGCATTTTGGAATTACTGGGTTCAAATAATATTACAGCTCTACAAATGTTATATGCACGTGTTTGACAGCTTGTTTTTTTACTGTCCTTGTTTCTTCAAGGCTCCAGCTGGAAAACAAAGACAAAATGGTGAGTAAAAAGAAAACTAGAGTAGTCTGACGGAATGACTCACATTGAAGTATATAAACGCAACTTTCATTAGTCTTTTTCTTTATTTGGATCCCCCTACGTGGTTGCTAGCGTTCTTGAGACCAACACAGAATAATAAAACAAATTTAAATAAGCAACACATTAAACAAGGAAAAACAACCATCACAAAATAAGTAGTCTGATGCAAATTGAATTGAAATCAAAAACATACTGTTGAAAAACCTCAAATACTAACTAAAACAAGATTACATCTACATGAGATTAATTTATTTTTGTTTCAGCGTCTAGGAAACTTTTGCTCTGTGGGTAACATATTTGGGACAGAGGAAGCTCTATAGAGTTTTGATACGTATACATATTTGTAACCAGATGACCTTTGCTCAATTTACGTGTATTATATCTATTACAAAAACAAGCACATTTTTCAAATATATATATATATATATATATATATATATATATATATATATATATATATATATATAAACATTTTTATTTAGCACAAGAAGTGTCATCATTAAACTGAATGGCTGCCCCATAATATAATATACCGCAGAGTCATTTGTACAAAAATAGTGACTACAGCATAAGAGTGGAATGCTTTTCAAAGAGTAAATCATACAGTTCAATAATGTCAGTTTAGTCTTGTCTCTTTGTGTTAGCTTTAATAATGGATTTTTTCTTAATGTTTCCAATTTCAGTTAATCATATTCTCTGGAAATCCTTTGATATGCAAGGATATTGTCCAAGTATTCTCCAAGGAGGAGGAAAGGAGCCCAGGTTGATTTTAAGAAGCAAATTATCCCCCTTTAATGATAGGAGAGTAAGGCGATATCTTTTAAAATATTAGATCATTAAATGAGATCATCTTAAAGTAATCATCCCTTGACAGCAATCATGACAGATCCTCAGCAGTCTACCTCCGACTCTCACGCTAACATGCTGATGTCATTTAAAGCTTCCCATTCTAAAAGGATTGTTTGTAGACACTAAAACACAATAATAGACTCTTGTCACGTTATGCCGTGTTAGAGAACAAACAGGTGTAAAAAAACAAAGGAAACAAGTAGATGATGGGACTTCATTAAATGATTCAATACCATAAATAAGAAACTTCACATCACATTTGACAAGTGATGATTACCTCCCTCCTATATGTTTTTTTCCACCTTTCTTATAGTCTGACCACCTGCTACTTGCATATGTCATGCTAGTTAGTGCCTAGTCATGCCAGTGAAGACATAAAGTAAATGAAAGCCAGATATGTGCTTTGGGGTCTAGTGAGTTGTAAGGGGGATGTGTAATGGGAAAGCAGCACACTCCCTCTGCACTGTACACAACAGTCATTAGGCAACCCATCTGCTCAATGCTTGCATGCTAAGCTGTGATTTTCAGGCTCTGGTGTGTGTGTCTGTGTTTCTGTGTGTGTGTGTGTGTGTGTGTGCGTGTGTGTGTGTGTGTGTGTGTGAGAGAGAGAAAAGGCCAGTAGTGGCGGTATGGAGCAGAAGAGATGCTGCGTGTGTTCGTTCGTGCGTGCGTGTGTGCGTGTGTGTGTGTTTCTGCTATTATCTGGATGTCATCATAACCACAGAAATCAGGGCCTGATAGCATCTTCTCCACCCCCCTGCTCCTATCCCCAGCCAGAGTCACGAGAGCCGAGGGTCTCCTTTGACCACACACACACACACACACACACACACACACACTCTGACACTGACACATAGACACTCCATCATGCTTCCACATTTTGTAGGTAAACATCTCCAGATTGGTGTAGCAGGATGGAATTCCCGCCTTTGTGGGAAATGTGCCCAGACCCATTTGTAAACCCTCTTCTCCGCCGCCTCCTAACTCTTTACAGATTGTAAAACTCTGGATTTCCATCGTAGGTTACACTGCTGAGGTTCTCGACCCTTCTTTCTGTGGGTCGTGACAGACCAAAAAAAATAAATATGCAGTCACACAAAAAAACCAAGATATATTTATCTTTCTCAGGCTGAAACTTCTCAGTTTGCTCACATGTATTCATTTCCATGGTATTTTAAGAACATACGCACACTATGCTATAGCCTGTTGCTTCTGTGTAAATATGTGGTTAGCAGACTTCAACATAACGTAGACAGTTTACATGTGGACAACACTGTAAATGATATAGATTTACTGTATTTTGTTGTATGTTACGCATTAAGCCCATGACTTTACTCAGGGGGAAAGTGTTTGCCTGTTTCCCCTTCACAAGCCTAATCACATGAAAGCGTTGGCAGTCGGCCAGCCTTTACTGTGGACATGGCTAAACCTGAGCCATATGCCTCATCTAAATCAGTAATATATGGTGTAATAACATTTATTTTATTATACTTAGCACGAATCTTGTGCTCATAAATGTTGAAATGTTGTGGCAACTGAGTTTGAGTTCATAAAAACGTCTGCACGCAAAGTGTCATCTGATGCAGCGCTGGCCCTAGTAACCTAAACACTAGCCCCAGACTAAGCCCCACAATATGCCTTGGTCCCCGCTTCAGCTCCGGTCTTACTCCAACTTGTGCAATAGGCCTTTGTCAGTTCTTTAGCCTTATCTCAGTTCAGAAGGACCTTACTCATATGGGACCACAGAAAAAGAAAAACACTGAATGCTGAACTGCTATTTGTCTGTCTCATTCCCCTCCTCATTGGATTGCTTAAATCTTGCAAATGTGGTTTTGATGTGTGTTTAATTATGCCTCTTGTGAAATGTCTCTGTTTACGGTGATCCGTGACGATTGGAATTAACGTCTGTGAGTTAATATTTCCAAGAGTGTTGACAGCTATGTGTGTGTCACCTCCACAGCAGCTCCTTATCTTGTATGAGCAGCGATTTCATCAAGTGTGGGAAATGGAAGATCACAGTGGAACATCCATCTCTGGGGAGGTTGTGCAACTAGGCCAACAACATCTTACATCCAAGTAATGATGCACCAACTAACAGTCAGGAAGACACACATATGGACACTTGCTGTCTCAAATGTAAACAAGGCTAGAGCCAATGAATGGCCATCAATCCACACTATGATCAAGACGTTTTCCTCCCACTTACATGTCCTCTGCCTTTCTTAGAACTGTAATTTGTTGCTATTTAACATTGAGGGCACTCAGAGACAGATAAGGTACATCAAAGTAATCTGTCAGCAAGGACCCTGGTCCCATGTAATGGAAAGTTACTATTTGTGACTGACTGGAAAATCTCACATGCCGCCCTGGTAGTAGACCACCAGTCTCAGCTCACAATATGGGCGACTCACTAGTAGAGGAATAAACAAAGTAGATCCTAATGGATGAATGTGAGGGCTTTTATTTGATCCGGGGAATGCTCATAGACTTTAGCCTTAGACAAAACAAGGTCAGACACACAAGGCTGCAAAAGACACTCTGCAATATATACAGTGATATATTCAGCAGTGGTGGATTTATTCAAGTACTACTGTACTTAAGTATGAATTTGAGGTACTTGTACTTTTCTTTTTCGTGCTACTTTCTACTTTTACTCCACTACATTTCAGAGAGAAATACTGTACTTTTTACTCCACTACATTAATCTGACAGCTTTAGTTACTAGTTATTTTACAAAGATAAAGATTTTTGCACACTGGTGGCCATGATGTTGTGGCCATCCTCCCCACGTGGTTCGGGAAAAGTTTGATTTTCCAGTTTGCTTCCTTAGTGGTGAAGGAGTTGGCTAAGGTGAACGCTAGCGATGCTAAGCTGATAGTTGTTGACATACTGTACGTCACAACCAAACGTTAGCGACTGGTTATGGCAGATCCAGAGTGGCTCTGGGCAGGTCCAATAGTTTTAAACTTCAACAGAGTACAAGGAGGTTCAGGGAGCTTAACGCTTGTCAATGGAGAGTGGCCAGACTCTCTGTCCAAATGAAATGTACGAGAGTCTGGTAGGACTAGGCTAACTTCTTCCACCACTGACATTCAATCACTATATCTGTGTTATTGCAAGTTGACTGCATGCAACTGTGAGTTTTGGCTCTTATTCTTGTCTACAACATTTTGGGGCTTTCATTTGCTTTGCCCTTTTAAGATCTTTACTTTTCTTTTAGCTTCGGCGACAGCCCAATGAATGTTTGCAACATGCAGGTTTGTGTACAATCTTGTCTAAATAAACAAAAGGTTGCATCATCTGTTGGAAAACCAACACCGGTTGAATCCTGGACACATTTTATGTCTGGGGTTTTCTGCAAAAAAAATGTATTAAGTGATGGACACATAGAAGCAATAACTCACTGATCTTTACCCAAATGTGTTGATATTCAGTAGCACACTTGGAGACATTGGTTATAATATTACTGCTAGTATTAGTGTTGTTTAGTCTTATTTACAGTATTTGTCCCACAACGTGAAACGGTTAACTGAAATACAACACATGGTGCTTTACGGAGAGCCAAGCACAATCTGAACTTGACTCAAATTGGCAAAACGGAAACTACCATCATTGCCTATGCTCCGAGGAAACCACACAGAGCATAAAAGATACAACTACATATTTTTTAAGCTTGTTGTTATCTTCTCTTCCAGTGAAAGAATCACAATTAGGGCAGATGGCACACTAAAGCCATGCCAGCTGAAAAGAAACCAGAAACTAGGAAAGAAATGACAAACAATACACAGGAAATCAAACTACTTGGTATAATATGCATGAAAAGAAAGACAATAATCCACTGCTCGTAGGCATTCTGAGAGCGTCCAGAAAAATGCACAGTATTTGATCTATAGTTACAGTATTTGGAAGCTTAAGACACATACAGGCCTTTCAACAGGAGCAGAGTTATGTGCAAGCGGAGGTTTTATTACTCAACTTTCTGACAAGCACTTTACAACTGTGGCTCCTTTGAGCTTGGCTGTCAGCTAAGGGCATACATCACGCTGCTTACTCTGACAGGTCCAAACTGTTACAACAAAAGGTAAGTTCATTGCTACAGTCTCACACTGTATGAACCAGCATCCTGTCTTCCAAAGGATTTGATGCTGTCTCGTGTTAATGAAAGCATCTAAAGGGTCACAAATCTTCTGTCAGACTGGACCTGAATGTGGTCATGTTGCTTTGTATAAACGTGAAGTTGGAAACCACCATAGCCTCAGCCTTGGCATTTGAAATATGTAAGGGCATCTAAATATACCCCATCTACTGGTTTGATTTCCTAAACTGAACTCCCAGGGATGGTGCACCAAAAAAAGGGAGAGAACATGAAGCAGCAGCAGAGGAGGAGGAGAAGGGAGAGGGCAGAGAAGACGATGGGTATCTCATAGAGTCCCATCATGCACTCTGCATCCTGGACCTGACCTGAAAGCTGGACTCGCTTTTGTGCCACATCTGTTTTTATTTTCTCCTGCAGAAGAGAATAATAAAACAGGGCAGCTTAGAGCGGTTAGCCTGCCATCCCATTGTCAGCGGGGGGGGGGTCACATCAGCGAGTATGGGTGGGATATTCTGGTGCTCTGTGCTGCAGGGAGAGCTTTGGCTGGCTGGACTTCGTGACATGTTTGCAGTCAATAAAACAACAGTAAACTCTTAGAAACTTCCCTTGTACTCAGACGAGTAATATCATTAACGCTGTAGGCAGAAATTGCTCTGCAATTCAAAAGGTTTAAGGGATATTACTTGACCGAAACCAAAGATATGTCTGACTTCACACTCTTTCAAGGAGTAGTTCAACATAGAAACGCTTTGCAGTAACTTCCTTGAGTCTTGTTGTAGAGGGATTTTGTCACCTTTGGACAGAGCCCGCCTAGCTGTTCCCCCGTGTCCAGTCTTTATGCTAAGCTAAAATAACCGGCTGCTTGCATATTTACTGTACAGATATAGTTGCTGTACATGATATGAGAGTGGTATCAATCAAATATTTTTTTTTTAACCTCCATACATTTCTATTATACTCAAACTCTACCCCAACACCATAAACTCCAACCCACATACCCCACTCTAAGCACATACCACAGTATGCTAGCGTGTGATGCTGAGGGGCTGCATGTGGACTTGGCTGCATTGGCTGTTTCAGCTCTTGGAAGTTGGATTTCATCTGTAATAACAGCCCCACTTTATGGAAGGTGTTGCATAAAATTGAGACACGCTTCTACATACCTTGTAAAAATGAAAACAGCAACAACAACAAAAAAGAGAGAGAAAAACAAACGGGCTAGTCACGCATCTTGCACAAGTTGAGAAGTGAGAGCAGCTATGATGACCTAAGGGTAGATATTACAAAGTTGGCAACTGCAGATTCTCAGGGCATTTAACAGTATGCATGCAGAGGCACACATGATTAGGCAGGTGTGTATATTAGATCATATATATATATATATATATATATATATACACACTATATGAATATCTTTGTGTGTGACTGTGCGTGCATTTGCGTGCATGTATGAGTAATGACCTACAAGGGAGTTGGCAGCAGTACAACAAGGGTAAGCACCCTTGTGTTAGCACTTTAGTGGTGAGAGGCACTTGTGTAGAATATACAAGCAGGCTGCTGAGAGAGGTACACAGGCTTTTGCTGCCAGATGCCAAGCTGTAGATATATTAAAGACTTGTCTCATGTTTGAGGAACTGTCAGAAATTAGATTATATTAACTCTATTAAGGTTATTATGTTCGGCATAAAACAGTTTTTGGCACCCAAAAATTAAACGGCTTATAAATCCCAGTGTATATATTGATGCCAATGGAATAATATATGTACTAATTTTATCAAATGAATCATCTGCTTGGAGGTGTTTATAAGGCTTAATACCACACTTGTTGATGTCTAAATAAGGTTATTAGGTTTACATGGCAAGGTTAAACATGATTGCTTGTGTTTATCACACCATCTTCCCTGAGTCAGTCAGATAAAAGTCTTTGGCGCGCTAAGTTGGTGCCTGAGATAGAGTTGTATTAAACTTGGGCAGGGAGGGTCCTCCTTTGCCCTTCAAGTACTGCAGTATCAATCCACTGCAGCTGGGGAATGCCTTCAGAGATTTTCAATGTGTTGAACCGTGTATTTCAGGTATGTGAAGAAACCAAATGCCATATAATTTGAGGAGGTTGTGTGGGCGTTGTGATGACAAATCAGGGTGTATTAGCACCCATGTGTATTTTGTCTCAGACCCACAGCTTTTCTATCGTTTCCATTTTCCATTCCGTTTTGATGCAAACCCAGCGCAATTAATGACTGCTGACAGACACGACACAGGCACCACTACTGCATCTCACGCATGCACCAAATGGGAGTGCACATACTGTATCATGTCACTAGAGTGTGCACACACACACGGGTCACCATCCCAGTGCTGATGCAGAAAAACCAATAAAACCAATAGACAGCCACATTATGGCTTCAAGTAAGAGATGCAATAACACAGGTGGTATATAATATAGCTGAGGAAAGTGCACTGTGTGAAACATTTGTACACAAACGCCTGTACAAGTAATATTAATCCGGACATTCTTAATGCTTTTAAAGTCTGTGAATACATTTCCCCCTCTAGTATTGGTGTTGGTGATTCATGTCTATTGTAAATATTATGGCTGAGAAAACTGACTGCGTAGGATGATGGACTTCAGTTTTTCACACTGACTTTTTTTTTTTTTTTTAAATAAACTTATGAAACATAACTTGATGACACACAAGCTGATTGCGTAAATTATCGGAATAGGGGCGTCATCTCTTCAGTAATAAAAAAAACTTTCACAGGGTTTGATGTGGAATGACTCCCTGAGTGAGGCAGAGAGGCTGGAGAGGGATGTGATGCTGCCAATGGTCTCTCTGCGTGGCAGCCAAGACTGTTGAGAGAACAGTCACTTTTTGACATGAACCTGATTCACAGGGCTGACTGAAATCAGACACGCACAACTAAAGTTGATGGGATATTTGCAATGATGGTAATGAACAAAATATATTTTCTCAAGTACTGTATATAAGTATACATTACAATTGATCCTTTTTTATTTTACATTTCACTTTATTTATTTGACAAGTATAGTTACTTTGCAGATAAAGATTTTTCATGCAAAACATAATCTTATAAAAATATGCTTATTTTAGTTATTGATTAAAATGCACAACAGTACAGTAATTAAAATCAGCTCCACTTAATAAATCAACCATAGTGAATACTTGAATAACATTTGGCTGATAACAGTTTTGTATTTTTATTTAAGAGATCATCTGAGTACATAACTGTATTGTGAGGGGTATATATTCACATATTTACTTCTTTTAAGTAAAAGTTGCCATGCCACAATGTAAAGTATAATACGTTACACGAATATGTCTTGCATTCCAAATCTATCACAAACAATATTATCAACAAAATGTATACATTATTAGCAGAATAATAATCATAATTTAATGTTATATCATTACATTAAATATTATTGGTATTGATTGTAGATATCAGATATGTACAATACAGTGTCTATCTATAACAATGCATCATATTTTATAATTTAAAAAAAACCTGAGTATGTTTTGTATTTACAATCTGAATCTTGAAATGAACATGTAACTCCCTAAAGATGTCAGATGAATGTAAGCAGCATCAAATGGAAATACCCAAGTTAGGTAGGCCTAGGCTACTTGAGTAAATGTATTTAGTTATTTTTCACCACTCGATGTAAGACTAAAACTCATTATAATATTACAGTAGTAGCCTACACTGTTTAAAAAGTATGCAACTACAGCCATGTCATACTAAAATACTCAGAGGATTGCAGCTGGTGAAACATTTTCACAATGTAAAGTTAATCAAGTACCAGAGGCGATCCAATAGCACCATCTATGGACTGAAATCGGGCTGTTGCTTCTTGGCATCCTGACACACACACACCACCACCACCACCTCACCTTCGCTGCAAAACACAGCACAGGCCGGGCTACTGACTGTCCCTGAATACGAGCAAGGAAGACCATCAGGATGTCTGACATGGAGGACGATTTCATGTGCGACGATGAAGAAGATTACGACCTGGTATCTGTAACTGAAATTATTTACTTTTTGCTTATACATTCTAACCGTTTAACCGTTGAGCGCTAACAGTGAAGGGCCGACAGTACGGGCTAGCTAGCTAATGTTAGCTGTTTAGTTAGCTTGTTGGCTAATACCAATGATGACAGCAGATGACTAACGTTAGCTTCCTAGCTGGCAGCTACAATGCAGTTGGCTAATAATATTAATGAACTTGAACCATGCTAGCTAGATAAGTTAGCTAATGTAGGGTGTATGCGTTCAGCTGTCTTTGGATTTAAGTTACAGGCATGAAAAGCAAACCAATCGGCTCTTTAGCAAGCCATGGCATTGGCTAACTTAACGTTAGCTTAAGGCTCATATCTGCGGATTTATATTCAGGGGCAATTTGCTACCCCTGCCTTTTGTGTTAGCTAGCTAAGAGTTAATGATATCTTTTGTTAGCAAACGTGTAACTTATGTTTGGCTTGGATCTTGTGATTTGAACTTTGACATGATTATGTGCTTACATTCAGGAATACTCAGAGGACAGTAACTCGGAGCCAAATGTGGACCTGGAGAACCAGTACTACAACTCCAAAGCCTTGAAGGAGGATGATCCCAAAGCAGCACTCAGCAGTTTCCAGAAGGTGGGGTGGTATTCCATTAAAACATTATGTTCTAATCTCAGTTCTTTAAAAGCACAACATTTGCTGACACCTGTTGGTTTTATCGTGTGTTCAGGTATTGGAACTAGAAGGAGAGAAAGGAGAATGGGGATTCAAAGCACTAAAACAGATGATCAAAATCAACTTCAAGCTGGTAGGCTCTGCAACACATGCCATAATTTGTTTACACTTACTCCATCAGTCATGACTTTTTGAGGAGTGTTTTTCTTTGTGTTTCAACCCTGTAGACAAATTTTCCCGAGATGATGAACAGGTACAAACAGCTCCTTACATACATCAGAAGTGCTGTCACCAGGAACTACTCAGAGAAGTCTATCAACTCCATTCTGGACTATATCTCTACCTCCAAACAGGTAGGGATTGACAGTATGACATGGGAAAATCCAGCTGGCAGTTACAAATGTTGTATCCTTAGACCTTGCAGTTTTCTGAAATGTGTTTTATGTGTTGCTAGATGGACTTACTACAGGAGTTCTACGAAACCACATTGGAGGCTTTGAAAGATGCAAAAAATGACAGACTGTGGTTTAAAACTAACACAAAGGTAAACAACAGTTCTTCTATGACTCCAGGTAGTCTTAAACCATCATTTCCTAGTAAAACAGGTGTTCAAAATGCTCTTTTTTTTTTTTTTCCCCTGCAGTTGGGGAAGCTGTACTTGGAGAGAGAAGAGTATGGGAAACTGCAAAAGATCCTTAGGCAACTTCACCAGTCATGTCAAGTAATTAGATCAATTCTTAATCATGTTTGTCTATATATGCAATAATAAAGTTAATACCTTTTTTTTGATGAGATACAAAAAAGAGGTTTTACCTTGCAGATCTCATAGAATATTTTGTGGTTGCTCAACTTGTTGATTGCTTTGTCATTCAAACCTTGTTAAACAGTTAAGGGTATCAGTGTCTCAGTATAAGAGACCAAAGTTTTTTTTCTCAGCATGTGTGTGTAAATATATATATATATATATATATATATATATATATATATATATATATATATATATATATATATATATATGTATGTGTGTGTGTGTGTGTGTGTATATATATATATGTGTGTATATATATATATGTGTAGATTTAACCACAATAATGATCTAATAGGTGGTTCTATATTTAAATCAACTACAGACAGATGATGGAGAGGATGACCTGAAGAAAGGCACACAGCTGTTGGAGATCTATGCTCTGGAGATCCAGATGTACACAGCACAAAAAAACAACAAGAAATTGAAAGCCCTGTATGAGCAGTCACTTCACATTAAATCTGCCATTCCTCACCCGCTCATAATGGGAGTTATTAGAGGTATGATGGTGCACATATCTCCTTCATCCATAGCTCAGTTGTTTAGCTTTGTCTTAAGTGTGACTGCCAATACTATGCACTGTCATAGCTGTTCACTGAATGGCCTGTGCTCTCCTCTGCTCCTGACCAGAG
This sequence comes from Perca flavescens, assembly GCF_004354835.1. NCBI lineage: Eukaryota > Metazoa > Chordata > Actinopteri > Perciformes > Percidae > Perca > Perca flavescens. Next base: position 15,978,363 of record NC_041331.1, read on the forward strand.
TGTGGTGGAAAGATGCATTTGAGAGAGGGTGAGTTTGAGAAAGCTCACACCGACTTCTTTGAGGCCTTTAAAAACTACGATGAGTCTGGCAGCCCAAGAAGGACGACATGCCTGAAGTACCTGGTCCTAGCCAACATGCTGATGAAGTCAGGAATAAACCCTTTTGACTCACAAGAGGTATGAAAGTCATTGTTACCATTTGATATGTTTCCTTTTAATAATTATGCATATACTGTATGTAAGAATTTAAAACATGAGAGAGACTAATGGCTAGACTAGTGGTTGCCACATAGTTTTGTGCAATCTTTCTTTACGCTGAAAGTATTTTTGGGGGTTTTCTGCTCATTCAGTTGACATTTACTTTATTTAACTTTTTAGTGCTATGCATAACTTTTCATATTTTTTCCACAGGCCAAACCATACAAAAATGACCCAGAGATCCTAGCAATGACAAACTTAGTAAGGTAAGCATACATTACTGTATTAATGTAATTTTGTTGTCCTTTGTTTACAACCAAAGTCTTGCTATTATAGTGTTGGCTATTATTTCTATCTGTAACATTTTAGTCACCAATTTTATTCTGAGATCTATACCATGTTGACGGCCACAGTTTTACAAAGCAGCACAAATGGACAAGCGACAAGAATAGTGAGACTACTTTAGTACTGAGAGTTGTTTAACCCGACTGTCCAAACTATTTGTAAGTGAGAACAAAAGTGAATGCACCTACAATGTTTATAGCAGATCATTTTTCTTTTTCTTTTCTTTTTTTTTAAACAATAGGCTTAGATTATATGGTTGAACTGTCTGACTCTTGTATGGTTATCCCATGCATTCAGTTGTAAGGTTGTTTGACAGAGTAACTCCAGAATACACCTTTTTATTCAAATGTGTGCTAGCAGGCCCTCAGCACACTGTACGTGACTGTGCTGCTTTGTGTCCTGCATCTTTATATCACAAAATGTTACTGTTGGTAGCCAAAACTATAACATTGGACCCTGAGTGCTAGTAATGAAAAAGTGTTTCTATAATGGTTTGAATGGACAGATGCTTACATTATTTCCTTTGGTCAGTATTTCAGCTGTGCTTGTCATTCACTGTGTCACAGTTGCATATTAGTCATTACAGTTTGGCGTGTGCAGTATGTTCACTTTTTTAATGGTTATCTTGCATCATTTCCTCTTTAGTACAAAAGGGTACATTACCAACATTAATTATCTTATTATAATTGTATACCAGTTGCCAAAACTGTACATTTCACAGTATTTGCAAAAAGTATGGAACATGACTATTGTCTTCCCAAAGCCTTTAGTTGTCTTCTGCTTCCTTGTTTGCTCTCGTTTGTCCTCATGTTTACATAAATAGCTGGCACTGTCTCAAATTGCTCACGTCCCATGCATATATTTAAAATTGTTATTGCATAAACAAAAAACTAAGAACACACACCCACAACTGTAACAAGAATAGTGTTTACAAAAAGTCCAATATTTTGAAATGTGTTTGACAGCTGTCAGGATGAGACTTTTCATGTGGGTCAAGGAGACACAATGTATAATATAACAACACTGACTGTTTTTTCCTTCCAGCGCCTACCAGAACAATGACATCACTGAATTTGAGAAAATCTTGAAAACAAATCACAGTAACATAATGGACGACCCCTTCATTAGAGAGCACATAGAGGGTGAGTGGTGAACGTGACTTCAGTCCACATGCGCGATACATGTGTTGAAAAACCTTTTTTAAGCTATTGACTTTTTAAGCTTTTTTTTGTGTGTAGCTGATCATTGATGTTGTGTTGCAGAGCTCCTGCGGAACATTAGAACTCAAGTACTTATCAAACTCATCAAACCGTACACGAGAATACACATCCCTTTCATTTCTAAGGTAAGTCCACGTGATCAAAACATTTCCCGTACTGTACAGTGACTGACTATCTGTTATCTTTCCTTGTTGATCACAGTCTCTTGGAATATTATTAGAAAGCTAATCGGTCATATAAAGGAAGAAAAAGGTATAATTGTAAAAAGCACAAAAATAGCAATTTGGTAATAGGGGCAGAACTTTATTGGCATGCCTTAAGTTGCATATAATACAATTAAATACAGTTTCACTAATAACGTAATTCATACATAATAATGAAGTCCACACACAAAGTAACACTTGACATAAATAATATATATTATTTTAGTTTTTCTTGTCAGTTATTTTTTTAAAGATTCTTCTAAATACCTTTTAACCCTCACTAGTGTGGTAATGTCTTTGTCTTTAATTTCAGCTGTACATGTTCACAAAGCGTAGTTGAGATTGTATTGTACTTAAAATGACCGTAACAAATATAGAGAAGCTAAAAAGGCAGCATCAGTATGAGGATATAATGGTATTTCCTCATGTCTCTGGTTCATCTCTCCGTATGCATGACCGTCATCACTAATGGTTTACATAAATGGTATTTGTTAATGCCTTTTTCACATTCTCTGTATTTATTTACTTGTTAGTTTACATACTTGTTTGATAGGTTTTCTCCACAGGTCTTTTGCAACACATCTAACAAAGTATTTACAGCAGGATTTTTAGTGTATTGAATTCTGTGCATCCTTTAATGTTTAATCTAGTTGCCCTACTTTACAGATGTGAGGATGATTTTTGGCTGTTTCTCTTGTGTTTCAGGAACTGAACATTGATGTGTGTGACGTGGAGAGTTTGCTGGTGCAGTGCATCTTGGATAAGTAAGTTACTTCCTCAAGTGCCTTCTGAGAAGTCAAAGAAGAAAAAAAATAGCTCCCTTCTTGTTAATAGTTGTAGTTCCTCATATTTTCCATCTTTTGGCCCTCAAGAGAGTCAGGCGGTATGAATTGACAGTTTGAGAAACATCTTTTACTAAATTCATTTCATTTTGTAATAGTGATATGCTATTTACAGCCTCACATCCCACACTGTTGAATGCAATGTTTAAACTAATAACTTTTACATTGTTTAACATTGTTGGCATCATTCTCTTGACATGTTAAAGAGGTTATTTTCTTAATTACTGCCACTCATTTTGAAAGCATAAGCAATTTGTAAAAAACAAATGGATTTTTTTTCTTTTCTTTTTTTCTTAAGTACAGACTTTCATGTTTAATAAACAGTGAACTCTTCAAGATTGTTTTGGGGATTTTCAGTACTGGGCATTCCCAATCAATCATGCCACATATTTTAGTGTTGTCATTCAATGTCTTTACTGCATTATCCCACAATTAACAGCCAACTCAGATATACAATTGCATCTACTAGAAGACTGGAACTGTTGAATTGGCATTTTGAGACTCAACTATAAGAGCTTGACTAAAATGTTTAGGGAATTTAGTTTTTATTGCAACGTGTGGTTTGTCTGATACCTTCTTTTTATTTCTTTTTCTCAGCACGATCCACGGCCGAATTGACCAAGTCAACCAGCTACTAGAACTGGACTACCAGAAGAGAGGAGGGGCTCGCTACACAGCTTTAGACAAATGGACAAATCAGCTGAACTCTCTCAACCAAGCCATTGTTAGCAAGCTCACATGATGGCATGTAAAATCAAGAGACAAGGAAAATGGCATGTTTGAATACATCCATAAAGTATGCTACTGTGCTTCTTCAAGTAAATCCTCCGAGACAAGATGCACAGCACAGGTTTTGAGAATGCCACCATATTCAGGAAGACGCCAGGAACTCAAAGAACGTGTTCAAAGTGTGTTGTTTTGTGGTGATGAGAGGAAATCACTGACACATATTTTTGTTTTCATGTTCCTGATTGGCAGATTCTTCCATGTGCAACACACAAATGCTTCAGTTGTTTAAAAAAAAAAAAAAAAAAAAAAAGTCCAAATGTGTATGAAAACGTGTACACAGTATTTTAATGTACACTGTTGCCTGTTGGTAATAAACATTTCTCTCAGCACTAAAAGGATTCAGCTGCCTTTGACTAGCTACAAAGTTTGAACTCTGTGACTGACGAGTAGGAGTCGAATAAAATGTTTTTAACTGTCATAAATGAGACAAAAATAAATCTTTCTTTTACTTGGATTTGAATCACTCTTTGAAGGTATTTCTGTGCTTTCGTGACATACTGCATTTCCTAGCCAGTAAAAGCTTTTTGAGCCTCGACGGTTTCCGTTCCAGGTGACTCCTATTTCCATACTGAGAGCAGTTCGCTCACTCGCAGGGAGCTCAGCGCCCAAGCTACAAGCTAGTCTGGAGAGCGCAGCCAGCTGACGCAGCAACAGTCGGCGGTCAGTAGGACCTGGGTGTGAGTCTAATAAGCCTTCAGTGATTATTATTATCATTTATAATGAAGAAATCAAGAGGACCCACATCCTGACGTCCACATTTTGGTCAATGACTGTCTGTCACGGTGACGGTTCCTGACATGGACGCTAGTGACAATAAGGTATCTAATATCTTTTTTTTTTTTTTTTTTTTTTGGGGTCTGGCTAAAGCTTTAGCCTGTGGACGAAGGAACGTTAGTTTATGCAGCCGAGGCCCAACATCGCACTCTCGTTAACGTTATTAAAAAAAAAAGCCACTATTCTGTTATTGTAATTATAACGTCAATTAACAGCGTTGCTTAGTGGTGACTTAAATTTGCTATTTCATACCAACAGCACATTATTAGCTAGCTAGATGTTGGTGTTGTGTCATGGGAAGCAGCAATCCAAACAGTTATCAAATTTGGCTAGTGAGCTAACTGCAGCACATTAAAAAATAACTTATAATGCATTTCTTGTCTTTTGTCACAGTTAGCGTATTTTCGGTCGTTTTACAAAATTATTTAGATTTATTTCCGTGACAATATTTCTATGCGAGAAGACCAGAAAGACAGTCTTGTGTTAAGTGTTAGCTTGGATAGCTAGCTAGCTTCAAAGCTAAATACCTCAGCTGTCATTTGACGGTGCTTGTCATTTTAAGCAGAGCGATAGATAACGTTACAGCTAACGTTAGCAGTATTTTGGAACATGTATAGTTGGGTCACATTGTTTGGAGAGGTAACGTTAACGTAAAAAGGACTTATCAACAAGGTTTCAGTCGGACAGGAATGTGTGCATGAGAGCTGTATTGTCATTAGTTAGTTTCGTGGATCTTCAGTAGAGGAATATCTGGTTCTACTGCATGTATGGCATTCCTCTGTCGCTGTTTGCAATGCAGAAAGTTTAGTTTAGTGCGGTTGGTTTTGGTCTCCCAAGGCGTATTGCCAATGCCTCAGATTAATCCGTTAGCTTGCACATTGAACGATGGTGTTTTCTGGCTGACAACACGGGGGCTGTTTCAGATTTACTGGATCTCAAAATGTTTAATGTATTGTCGTGATATATCCGTTCTGTCTTCATTAACGTAAAATCTCCTTAAAAGCTTTAATGCATATACTCTACTTTCAAAACGGCCCATCCGGGTTGCAGTATAGAAACCGATACGGTCTGTTAGTGTTTGAAAGCAACTGGTGTGAGAATAACTGCTTACACAAATACATAAAGGCGTTTGAGATCAGTAGCCCCCAGTGTAATCACTCCGAGATTTTTCATCCCCAACGAATGCACATCTGGGTCTGACCTCACTGCCTTTTCCACAATCGCAGCTATTCTCACTCACCCTCTCACTAACACACAGCTACTACAAAGACACACATGGTTGTTTCAAGAGATTGATCATCTGACAAGCTCTGTTTTTTTTCTTCACAACTGTTTTTTGATAGTTAGATTTTTCACCACTGTTTAGAAAACAAGGTTCACCATCAGTGCACACAAGGTCTTCTATGCTATGGCTTGCTTTATAATTAGCTTATCAGTGCTGTTCTTATTTTATCCTCTCACACTTAATCCTATAACAAAACCCTGTCAGCTATACCTTACCAATGTACAGGTTCAGACCAACTACTGTATTCCTAAATCCTTGCATCAGTTTGGGCATGGATGCTGCTTCCTGAGGGTTTGTAAAATCTTTCCTTACAACTGTAGTTTGGTCTTCTTTAGTGAACTGGTAGAACAGGCTCTATTCACCATGATACTATTTACATAGTATGGGATCTATAGATTATCGAAGGAAAAGTCAGAGAGCCACCCACGGACAGTAGCAGTGGGAGACAATAGCTGTCTGTGTGACTTCCACTGGCCACACTGATCACTCTATTCATGCATCCCAACCACTGTTTCAGAGAAGTGAGGGGGCGCCTTTGTACTCTGAACCCTGTCACCTTTCCCTATACTTTGCAAAATAGCAGATTATTTAAATTGACCTCTTAGACAGAGTGGCCTCCTCAGGTTAGACCAATGCCACCATGATGTCAAATGAGGATCACCCTGCCAATTAGGAAAATGCTTTGGGGTTTTGCTACAAATTGGTAATTTCAATTACCTCTTGATTTAAAGTTGTATGGCATTATAGCAATAATTGTTTGACATGTTGGAACAAAATGTTTGTGTGTTGCCCATTTTCAGTAGGAATTCTTGATAGTTCACTTTGTCTGACAAGCATGTAAGGAAATTTAGGAAAAGTTAATGCATTTATACCGGCACTAACAAACATGATATTATATTGCTATTAGTGATGTTCTTTATTTGTCATGAATAACTTATTAACAAATATCAACATAATATATAATATTAATATTTTACAATCATGACTTTTTAGATAAGGAACACTAGGTTTAAAAGTGTATACAATGTAGAAAGCATTGTTCTATTGGTTTTTAAATATAGAATGTAGTACATTCAGCAATGATGTGTTTTTTTTATTAGATTTTTGCTTAATTTATTAAGGTAGGCCTGCCTGGTGTCATCACCAAGCATATCTTATCCATTCCCTTTTAGTTTTTTAGTTTAGATGACCGTACAGTATAAAGTTGTTTTTGGCTTTGAGATACAGAGACTCACCTCAACATATTACCAACGTCGTCGTTTATATTGCTCAACTCTGTTTATCTAGTTGCAGATGTCTTAGTTACATGAGAAATTGACGGTGAAATACAGGGCTTGACATTAACTTTTTGAGGCACTTGTCCTTCGGACAAGTACATTTACATTTCACTTGTCCATGCACAAAAGTCACTTGTCCGGGTAAAGATTTATCATTTCATACATTTTTTTTGTGTTTTGCTAATGCAGAATTTGAACAAACCGTTGAAAGCATCCATACTCTATCAACATTAATAAAATTCAGTTTAAACAGTAGAAACAAACGTGTCCCAAGAATAGATTTCCCCTTCAACAAGAAAAAAGGATCTCCAGACTCATAATACAAAGTTATACTTTGCACGCTGGTGTGCAGAAGTTAATATATTGAGATTCTAAGTGAATATTTTAAAGTTTCTCATTACTTTCAGATTCCTAGTCAATATTCTAAGTTACTATGTCAATATATTGAGATATTTTGAGATATTGAGTCAATATATTGAGATTGTAAGTCAATATTTTAAATGTTCTCATTGCTTTGAGATTCTTAGTCAATATTCTGAGTTACTAAGTAAATATATTACAATACTAAGCCAATATATTGAGCTTAAGTCAATATTTTATAGTTTCTCATTACTTTGATATTCTTTGTTTATATTCTGAGATACTGAATCAATATATTGAGATACTAATTCAATATTGAATATATTGAATATTGACTTGAACTTATACTATATCTAAAATAATTTTGTAGACATAACGTGTTTTTTTTTTTTTTTTCTACAATTTCACTTGCTACCCGGCAGAAAGTTACCAAGTGATCCTTTAAAAGGTGTAGCTATTTTACAGTTGATTATTACCTGATATTTAATCCTGCAAGTCGCAGAGCTGAGGTTTTACAATAACTGACGGACAAGCGAGTAGCGGAGTAGCGTTACGAGGCAGAGAGCTAGCCGTCAAGAGTCAAATTAACTTCATGCTTCATCCGCACAAAGCACACTTCTATCGCCACGAGTGACCGCTTTATTCGGCTCGTTTTCTGTGAACGATGTGGGGACGGCGTAACGTTAAAGCGGAGTTCGCATGCTAACGTTAGCTAACTAATACCGGCTGCCTGGCTTGCTGGTTTCGCCGTGCTTTCATGCTGTATCGCTTACAGAGAATGAGCTGAACAGTGGGCTGGGTCTAACGTCAGCGGTCCGCTCACCCGCTGCTGCTGGGTCTAACGTTAGTTAATGTATTTGTTTCAAATCGGTAAAGTCAAATCTGTAACATAAACAGAATGAGTGGCACGTAACGTATAATGCTTCATCCACACAAAGCACATTGCTATCGCCACGAGTGACCTCTGTTTTCAGCTTGTTTTCTGTGAACGATGTGGCGAGGAGGTAACGTTAAGGTGGAGTTAGCAAGCTCATGTTAGCCAACTAACACCGGCTAGATCGCCGTGCTTTCATGGTGCTTCGCTTACAGAGAATGAGCTGAACAGCGGGCTGGGTCTAACGTTAGCGGCCCGCCGACCCGCTGCCCGGGATTGTGGGGTAAAATATGTATTTGTTTCAATTCTGTAACCTAGACAAAATGAGTGGCACATAACGTGAAGTAACATGGTATTTTGTTTAAGTTTTAACTTGTCCAGTGTGGCAAGTAAATTTCTCTTCCACTTGTCCTACAAAAAATCCACTTGTCCCCGACAAGCGGACAAGCCTTAATGTCGAGCCCTGAAATAGCTATGACCCTTTATTGACATGTTGTGTATTTAGCTTAAATCCATCAGATCATATATATATATGTGTGTGTGTCTATATATATATGTATGTATGTATGTGTGTGTGTGTGTGTGTGTGTGTGTGTGTGTGTGTGTGTGTGTGTGTGTGTGTGTGTGTGTGTGTATATATATATATATATATATATATATATATATATATATATATATATATATATATATATATATATATATATATATATATATATATATGTATATATATGTGTGTGTGTATATATATATGTATGTGTATATGTATATATATATATGTGTATGTATGTATGTATGTGTGTATGTATGTGTGTGTGTGTGTGTGTGTGTGTGTGTATGTATATGTTATCTTTGATATCAAAATGTTTTATGTGCTTGTGTTTAGGCCTGATACCTTCTTTTAAAGGTGTCGTAGGTAGGATTGTGAAGATCCAGGACTTAGCCAAAAAATTTGAACATCAACAACTTCTCAGTCCCTCCCCCCTTTCCACTAAAGCCCAAAACTGTCTCCTAAGCCCCTCCCCCCGCAAGGGAAAATGAATGCTTGTGCATGAGCAGTGATTGACACGCAGTTAGACACCCCCCTGGCCCTGAGTGGCGCATCTGAACAGGGAGCGGTGGATTTTTGCAAATTGCACTACAGGCTGTAGGTGGTGCCAGAGGAGCCAGATTCTTTTTTTTTTTTTTTTAAATGACCTGCTTCATGTAGTTCGACTGGAATATAGGGTCAGTTTCAGCAAATATGACAGTAAGTTAGTTTTATAAGGCTTACTTACTGCATCTTTAATGATAGTGGGTAGACACTCGAGACTGTAAACCAACTGGAACAGTAGGAAGAAATCAGTGCTCAGCTGTGATTACCACTAAACAAATAGGTTGGTCAGAGTAGACCATCTACAGCTCTCTCTCTTTTTTTTTTTTTCCCCCTCTCTCTCTCTGTGGCAGAAATTCAATACTCAGTTTAATAACTGAAAAATGCCTGTGCATAGATCCACTCATACAATTGTAGTTTTAACAATCTTTTGAGAGTTGATGTTGGTAAGTTGTGTCATTAGTCTTACAAATGTTAAGCCCTAGAGAGAGAGCTTAACAAACTACACAAACCTGCCCTAACAATAAAGTCAATTTATGGAAGAACGCAGGTAGATTTTTATTACTACGCAGATATGGATTGTTGCTTCCACCCTAGAACTAATCCATTTGATAGGTGTGGGATGGCAATAACCATAAGGAAACAATGTGATCCTTTGTACTGTGTAGATGGAGAGAAGACGAACAGTGGGCTTGATAAAATACAAGTCAAGAATGTGGTGACAACTTTATTTGAGCAATTTGAGACCTAGATCTCTGCTCTTCGGCGTAGACCTACTTCTCACGCAAACAAACCATGTAGTCAATAATTTGGCTGCTGTTGCTCACAGTGTGACTGTAATGGCTGTTCATTTCTTTTTTTGCAGGATGTGAAACTTTCAGCCGAAGTGGAACCATTCATCCCACAGAAGAAAGGTCTCGAAGGATCCCTAGTCAGCATGAGTCTTTCTGGAGAGGCAGGCGGAGGAGGAGGAGGGGGAGGTATAGGAGGGGGCGGTGGAGGGGTGGAAACCACTCCCATACCCAGCTACCTCATCACCTGCTACCCTTTCGTCCAGGAGAACCAACCCAACAGGTATTGTCTCACAGGGGGGAGATTTGAGAATGGGTGAAACTCTAAAGCCAGTCATTTCATCCCCCTTTTAAGTCTGAGCTAATGGCACCAGTAGTTCTAGCAAATATTGCTATTCCTTGTGGTATTGTTAGAAGTCTGGTGTCCCCATTTTGAACCGCACAAGAACAATCTGCTCTCTTCTGGACCTTTCTATTTTCAGATGGACTCATTCACTGCACTGTTTACTATAACAATAATAAGAAACGCTGTGTCCCTGATGTGTTTCTCAAAAGAGATCCCCATCAGATCCTTTAAACAGTGTATTGAGGGAGAGCCATTAGATTGCTGAGTAGTTTAATACTGCTTATGGAAATGGAAACCTCCCCAGAGTTAGTTTACATGGAACAAACTATGCTTCCAGTGGCTCTTTCTTTGTCCCGTGTGATCTGCAGTATCCTTGCACACATCCGTTCCTCTGTTTCCTTCCCCCCCTATTTGAATTCAAGGAAATGCCCGCTATAGTCGGATATGTCATCTGGATCCTTATCAACATTTCTGTATACCATGTACCCCCCAAAAAAAAACAAACCATATCATGCACAACATCACTGCGGCATCACAGATGTTAACACAACACCCCTTATTTGAGCCCCTCTCTTACTAAAGGGGCTTCTTATTTTGTGGATCACATTTTAATCAGCCTCACCAACATTGCTGGATGTTTGGAGAAAATACAAACTGAGAAATGTTTATAATAAGGGAAACTAAAGTCACAAAAACTTTACACAATGCCAGGATTAATTCAGGATGTTGCGATGTTTCTCTAGACTGAGTATGCAAGTTTCTTAACATTGAGTTTCTGCCAATACAGAGTCATTACGTTTTTTTAATCTCTTCCTTTCCCATATAATGCCGGTGCACAGTACACCATTTCAATTGGCCTACAATAAAATACCATTTGACAGCTAAATAGCTTAGTATTAAGACTATTTAACCTGCGTCACAGCCTTTCTTTTATGGTTTTATATGACAATTTGTAAAGTGTCCTGTAGTATTTTCCATAATATCCATATGTAGAGGCGTTTCATTCTGTTAATGTTATGACAAGGAATAGAAATAGTGAAATGCAGTTATCAACCATGAAAAAAAAGCACTGAAATAGATAAAAAAACAAAAACTAACAAAAAATGAATATCCGGAATTGCTCAAAGACTGCACTGCTAGAGACAAATTATTTGAGTTTGGTGTCTCTTCTTAGTTGGAAGAGTAGAATATCAGAAGTCATTTATCATATTACCTCTCTACTCCTTCACAGGCAACATCCTATGTATAATGGAGGGGAGCTGCGCTGGCAGCAGCCTAACCCCAGCCCTGGTGGTTCATACCTGGCCTACCCCATCTTGTCTACGCCCCAGCCTCCTGTCTCCAACGACTATGCTTACTACCAGATTATGCCCGCTCCATGCCAACCTGTGATGGGCTTCTACCAGCCCTTCCCTGGCACCTATGCAGGTCCTGTGCAAGCTGGAGTGGTCAACCCTGTCTCAGCAGATGTTAGTGAAAGACCACTGCCTCTGGGGCCAGCATATGGGATGGCCAGTCAAAGGGGGAGAGGCATGGTCCGACCTAATGTTCTCCCAAAGGTCAGCAGCTTATTGTGATACTGTCACATTGATGCAATTTATGTTATTTGTATCCCTCAAATACAGTGTCCCTCCTCAATCTTAGTGAGCATGCCCTGCCTCTGTTTCTTTCTCCTACAGCAACAGATAGGTGTGTGCCAGCCTCCGAGGGGTCGCCGGCCTCCAACCAGAAGTGTAGCTGTGCAGAAAGAGGTTTGCACCCTGGGGCCTGATGGTAGGACCAAGACAGTCATGCTGGTAGATGCAGCACAGCAGACCGGTAAGAGTACTGCTGCAAAAATTAAAGATACATCGAAGTCCTACCATGCAGAGAATATACAGATGTTTTTTAACAATCAACTTTTACAAATTTAACAAAAAAATCAAACAAAAACTAACTAACAAGCCAACTAAAGATAAGAAGCCTGTTAGCAGGGGGAAATTCTGAGCTTGAATTGATAAGGCGAAGTGTATGACCAACGTCAGTGATGTTCTTCTGTCTTGTGGCTGAAAGGAAGCAGACGCTTAAAACATTCCAGACTTTGTTGTCTGAGCAAGAATCTTTTCTGTCTAAGAGGAATCGGTACACAATGCCAGTAAGAGCGGTGTCTGGTCGTACAGGTTGATGTTGATGATGCTTGTGCTTAACTTATAAAAAGAACTGGAATGCAGAGTTTCCAGTTGGAGAGGTTAACATGTGTGAAGCTCATGATGTCATCAGTGATGTTTCCGTTCGTGAGAAAGCTAATGAGCCTGTGTAAATAGTTTGGCTACTCAATTATGGTTTTACTATATGTGGCATGATAAATGTCATACAGTTAACTAAAAGTAAACTCGGTCCAAGTTTGTGTTCAATGAATCTCGATTAATTCATCATTTTGAACTTTTGAGCTTATCGCTTATTGTAACTTTACTTTTATATAATTTTACTTAGTGTTTTACACGTGTATTTGTATGTATGTATGTGTGTGTATGTATATGTATGTATGTATGTATATATATATATATATATATTAGGGCTGTCAAAATTAATGAGTTAAGTTTTTAATATTTAACTTGTTAAAAAAAAATTAACAAAATTAACGCAGCTGTGTTTGTTTACTTCATGTGGCGGCTGAGAAACGTAATACGTCTCCATAACAGCAGGCGGCGCTACTCTGTATTGTTGCCCAAGTAATGAAAACCGGCAGCTGATTGGACGAACGCGTCACATGGGTTTGTTTTCTCCGGATATTGAGAGCCAGACTGTCATGGCGGCCGTTCAGAATACGATCTCATATTGTACTAAAATAGTTCACTGAAACATGTTTCTGAAAACATTTAAGCGAGAAATAGGCCGTGCAGTTGCTGAATCTGTCTTCATTTCAGCTCAACAAAGGTCAGTTTAGAAGATTTTCGTCAGATTTTGAGACTAGTCACCTCATTCCGCTCGCCATTTCCGGGTGAGTCCCGACTGCCCTGCCGCCGACTGAACATAGGCTCGTTGGAGATGAACTGCTCCTCGCCTGTAAAGTAGACGAGAGTAGGTGACAACAGCCGGGGACGGTGACAAAAATCTGCTCTCAAGTCAGACAGTTTCTAGCCGTTTTAGCAGCCTTCAGCAGGACTAAGCCAAATTGTTGCTGCTGTTCTGAAAGATATTAAACATTCTGAACTTAGCAGAACCTTTCCTTGTTTGGTTTTTTCTTCATATTTGCAAAGTTAAATGATTTAGCATTTAAATATCCATTATTATAAGCTTCAGTCTCAATTTAAAAAAGCGATTAATCGCAATTAATTACAGCAAATTCTGCAATTAATTAGTTAATTTATTTTAATCAATTGACAGCCTATATATATATATATATATATATATATATATATATATATAATTATAATTTCACTTCATGTCATTTTATCCCTGTATTTTAACTTTGCACTATTTTAATGATGGTAGCAGTTTTATTCCACTTTGTAACAAGTTAATTTCAGGTCTGAGTTTCTCCTCCTTTGCCCTCAGATTTCCCAGGTGAGGTGTCGGGGCGGTGTGCTGCTGAGCGGGCTAGTCCCCTGCTGTGGAAGAACCGGACAAAGAGAAGACGGGCGTCCCATCCAGCTGAAGGCTACAACGAGCAGGGTGCCAGTGAGGCAGATATAGACAGCGACAGTGGCTACTGTAGCCCCAAACACAACCAGGCGGCAGGGGTAGCAGCAAATACAGCAGCACCCACAGTAAGTTGGCTACTTACCATCCGCTCCTGACTCAACAGGCTTACAGTGAACAATACATAAATGTCTATTTTGACTTGTGTAATTGCAGGTAGGAAATGATGATTGCAAATTGTCAGATTGTAGCTGAAGTTAACTGAATTTCTGGCTGGAAGTATTTTCATTGCATAAGTGGATTACACTTTTAAATCTAATAAATATTATGGTCATGGCAGTTTTTTGTACAATAGTAGCAATGGTAGAGGTCATAGACATACCACAGAGAACAACTAGGACGTGTTGCAACAAACAAGACTTCTGTAACAGCACCAATGGGAGAGGTGTAATGTAGTTTTAAAATTTCCTTTGCTCTCACAGTGGTGTTGGCATATTTACATATGCACACATACTTACACTTTAACTTGTCTTTTTTTTTTTTTTACCCTCTCCATATCTTCTATGATGTATAGGGAGTAGAGGCTGGTGTAATGACAGGTACGTTTGATGCAACATATTTTTTAACCCTTCCTCCCCTTCCCACCTCACATGTTCACACAGTGCTTTTATAGCCATATTTATTACACATAATATATTTTTTATTTTAACATGTTATTTACTAGCAGGTACCTGGGTAAATGTGGCCTCTCAGGCTACCCAGAAGTCCTGGGGAGACAGGAACAGCCAGTTCCACAGAGCAGACCAGAGGAAGAATCCTGAACATAGGAACTTCTCACAGGTACTGTACAGTAGATCCCATTGCCGCAGACACTGAGTAAAAAGGTTGCCGTATGTCAGGGGAACAACTCTGGTATTAAGTAATGAGAATAGGTAAAATGAAATTCATTTTGGCGTAAAGGCTGCATTCTGTAAGTTGCACGTAAGCTTACTGAGCAGCAGATGAGGATGGATCAATGTACAGTAATTCTCCATTCTCTCGGGAACAGAGCCTGCATGTGTATACTGGTGTTGTGACTGGAACAAAAAATGCACTGAGACAACAAATAAGGAGTATTTTAGCATCAACTGAAGACAGGGGTATCAACAGAATGAATAGCCAGGTGAGCAGGAAAGCACATGAGTTGGTGTCAGCATTTTCTTATCCTGATTTTGGCGTCATAAAAAAGTGATATGCAATATTAGCATCCCTAATTGGCCGAAATAAAGGATGCTAATTCATTTAATTGCTATCTGATAACACCCTGACAGTTTTGAGAAATATATATTATTACAATAACATGAATAATTAGCATACTGTTGTTGGTTTAATGTGGCATTTGAAGATGGAACTTCTTCAGCAGAGGGCTATCAACACTTGTCGCCAGTTCCAAACACACATCTCTCACATAATGCACATCTGCCCGTCACACACAGTCAATAAACATCACTTGACAGCATGTACACAAGTACCCAGAAGATAATGAACTTATGGAATAGCAGTGGTACCCTGTTTGACTAATGTGTTCTCTCTCTGTCTCTGCCTTTTAGGATTTCCACAGTGGCTATCCTGGGCGTGTGCCGCCGAACCAGTCGGAGCAGAGGCTGCAGCAAGCAGGGGTCACTAGTACTGAGCTCACCCCAGAGCCCCTCTACTTTGAGGTGAGAGGTTTCTTGCAGCACTGTCACCATCACACTCATTATAGATTTGTTTTAGGCAGAGTCTGTTGTGCTAAAACGTTTTCTACATTCTTGTCAGGATGAAGACGAGTTCCCAGATCTCACTACTGGAGGGGCTGTCCAACGCAGCACCAAACCAGAATCTACTTCAGCCCAGACAGACGCGCAACCTAAACTGCCTAAAAACCTGGTAAGGAAAAGCACTTTATTTATTTTTTTGAGAGAGAGAGAAAAGGTCCTAGGTCGGAGTTGAACCCGCGACCGCTGCTGCGAGGACCGAGCCTCTGTACATGGGGCGCACGCTTTACATGTGAGCTACCCAGGTGCCCTGGAAAGGGCTTTCTTAAGACAACTGTTTATAAAGGCTCTCTGTGCCATGTACTGACTGAATACAGGACTTACTAAATACTACGGGTGTGTATCTCTCCCTCTCAGATGAATTAAAACATATCTACATAAAGGGTGTACCATCTTATACAAAAATAATGCAAATTAATAAATCAATACATTTGTAAATACGCAGTGTACATGTCTCCTTCTTAAAGGTCACTTTATGAGGTTTTTTAACAACAATATGCGTTCCCCCAGCCTGCCTATGGTCCCCCAGTGGCTAGAAATGGCGATAAGTGTAAACCGAGCCCTGGGTATCCTGCTCTGCCTTTGAGAAAGTGAAAGCTCAGATGGGTCGATCTGGAATATTGCTCCTTATGAGGTCATAAGGAGCAAGGTTACCTCCCCTTTCTCTGCTTTGCCCGCCCAGAGAATTTGGCCCACCCATGAGAGCGAGAGATATCATGGCTTTCAAACGATCAAAGGGGCAGTTGGTCAAGGCCACACCCCCACCCGCCACCTTTCACCCGCTCTCTCCTCCTCAATAGCTACAGACACAGAAATGGCAGATACTAATGAAAGCTTGTTGTGGGACTGGCTCTAGTGGCTGTAATTCTGCACCAAGGCTGAATTTCGGGAAAGAGACTTCAGATACAGTATTAGGGGACCACTAAGGTCTATATAAAAGCATCCAAAGAGCACCATGTCATGGGACCTTTTACGTTAGTAGCAAGGTATGTGGTGCTGCGGGCATATTTTACCATACAGCTGCACGTTTTGAAGACTGCAAATGTGATGTAAACATCAGGCAGCGTTGTACGCAGTGCTGCTGACATTTCTTTCAGTGTGTGAATGTTGTGGATCCTTGAGTATGTGATTTGGGAAATGTCGCAAACCTGCAGGAGAGGCACAGGTTACACTCACAGATACACAAGCACAGGCTATAGGCACAGAAGTGCAGAGGGATAGAGAGTGCACTTTGGAAAGATTGTTTTTTGACAACCGTATTGATTTTTGCAGAATTAGTGTTGAATCTGAGTCTTATCGTATCGGTTTATCTTTACACCCCTACTTAATACTAACTTGTGTCTCTGCACGCATCACAGCTGGATAACCTGCCAGAAAACTCCCCTATCAACATTGTGCAGACACCCATCCCCATTACAACCTCTGTTCCCAAGAGAGCCAAGAGCCAGAGGAAGAAGGCTCTGGCTGCTGCCTTGGCCACTGCACAGGAGTACTCTGAGATCAGCATGGAACAGAAGAAATTACAGGTATAAACTTCCACTATGTGAGCTAGTCACATATTATGGCTTTTTGATGCGTTTCTATGCCTTATTTCATCAGTTCTGGTCCTCACCACTGCCTGGCCTATGATTTCCATTCTGAGCCTGAGTTGTATTTGACTGGTTCATTGGTGGTGTGACCTTGTTCTACCTTATCTTTCCCCATGCGGCAGGAGGCCTTCACCAAAGCAGCAGGGAAGAAGAGTAAAACCTCTGTCGAGTTGGACCTGGGAGACATGCTGGCAGCTTTGGAGAAACACCAGCAGGCTATGAAGGCCAGACAACTCACCAATACCAAGCCACTGTCTTTTACAGGTATTCATAAACTCAATCAGACATTTACAAGTGGTAAAAGAAGATAAACGAGCATCTCACAATACAACAGTCCTGCAGTAAATGACAATATTGGGTTTAAGTTTAGACTGTTAAAGTTTTGATTTAACTCAATTTTAGTTTTGCTGTTTTGGGCTAATGCTAAAATTCTGCCATGTTTATGCCTTTGTAAATGTCCTTACATTTCCATGTAAACAAAACATTAAATATATATTGATTGTCTGACTCACAAAACACACACTCCTAATTTCTTTTTAACCTGCATGTACTTAAACATTCTGCCTGTATTCTGACTTTGTTGTCCTTCTCTCCAGTTGGAACAACTACTCCATTCCACGGTTCAGGCTTGACCAGCATGCCATCCATGTTGAAGGGTCATCAGCAGCCATACTCGGCCCCACACAATGCCCTGGATTCCACCGCACCCCGTATCAAGAGAGGGAAGGAGAGGGAGATCCCTAAAGTAAAACGGCCAACAGCCCTTAAGAAGGTTAATGATTTCATTTGAAGTTAATCGTTTAGGAGACTTAAGAGGAAGATGTTATTTAGTCTACATACAAATTGGTAAAAGAAATGGAGATCTTTGAACCTGCAAATCTTTTTAATGCCCTTGTTTTTGACATGTTTGCTCTGTGTTTTGATAGATTATCTTGAAGGAACGTGAAGGGAAGAAAGGGAAGACGAGTGTAGAACAAGAGTCTTCAGGCCAGGAGGAGCACGGGGAGGAGTCTCTACATTTCACTGACGATCTTGCACGAGAGCCTGCCTCCCAAGAAAGTGAGGGTAATTTATTAGTAAGAAGTGAAAACAATTCAGTGGTGTACCCGTATTTTTTTACCCATGATATATTTTCTAACTATTTCTGGTCTGCTGTTTGTACCACAGACAATGGTCTGAGTATGCCCAGTG
Source organism: Perca flavescens (assembly GCF_004354835.1). NCBI lineage: Eukaryota > Metazoa > Chordata > Actinopteri > Perciformes > Percidae > Perca > Perca flavescens. The sequence goes on from NC_041331.1 coordinate 15,996,954, forward strand.
ATGCATCCCTTTCCCCGGCCAGTCAGAACTCTCCATATAGCATCACCCCAGTGTCCCAGGGTTCTCCTGCCAGCTCTGGCATCGGGAGTCCTATGGCCTCAAATGCCATCACCAAGATCCACAGCCGACGTTTCAGAGAGTAAGTACACACTCTCACCCCACACGGATTGAGAAAAATAATATTGAACAGGGCCGACCTTTTGTAGGAATCCCTGGCATTGAAATGTCTTAAGAATGCACCATGTGGTGATAACAAATGGTTAGCAAAGCAAATGCTTGTCCCACTCCAAAACCAGAGCCTTGGCTGTGAGAAGTGTACTCTAAAAGTTAACGGGTGTTTTTAAGGGTGGAACTGTACAATAAAGAATTGTAGAGTATGGCACAGACGCCGAGCACATTGTTCCTTCTCAGCAAAAAATGTGTGCCACTGGTCACAAACGCAGCTTTGTCTCTGTGTCTTCAGCTGTAGGCCTATTGTCCCAGCCCACCCTTCTCTAACAGATTTTGCATTTAAAGCCTCCAAAAGGCCTCTGTAGCCAAGCTCCTCCTCCTCAGCTCTAAACGGCAGGATGCTTGTTCCTCAGGCCACACTACGTCGATCTTCCGATTTTATCAAACCACGGAGCTACTGGGAGTATGCATGCTTGCTGATGGCTCTGCCTTTCTTAAAAAAGCTGCAAGGCTCATCCTAATTCAGAAAAATGGTCCGATAGCAACAAAGTACCACCAACAAGCAGTTCAACAAAGTTGTCATAAAACAGCTGTATAAACTTTGGGTTACACTTGAAGGTATCTACATAAGAGTGACATGAGTCATGACACTGTCATGAACGTGTCATAAAAACATTATAAACAAGTCATAAATGTTTATGACATAACGCTTTTTTTAGTAAGTGTCATTCGGTTTTTGTCATGACAAGTTCGGGTTAGAGTTCCTGTGTCATGACAGTGTCATGTGTTCATGACAGTGTCATGTCACTCTTATGTAGATACCTTCAAGTAAAGTGTTACCAAACTTTGAGTGAGTTATTTTCAGAAGAACAAAGATTAAATCCTCATAGGTCTTTTTCAATTATTATTGACATCAGACTGCTCTGTGTTTTTTTTTGTTTTTTTTTTCTATGAAATGTCAGAAAATACTATAAAATGCCCGTCAAAATGTTCTAAATCCCAACAAAATTGGACCAACACTCCAAAACCTAAAGCTATTCCGTTAACTGTTGCATAAGACAAAGAGGAGCAGCGTCTCATCACAATTTAAAGGCTGCAACCAAATAATGTTTATCATTTTTGCTTGAATTTTTTTGCTTTCTCTGTTATCAAAGTTGTTCAGATTCTTTTATTTTTTTGTCAATTGACTCGAAAAACATTTTGTAGCATTATTTGTCCCAGTTAATATTTATGTCAATCGTCATTGTTAGCTTTGTAGCCACCCAAAAGATGAAAGCACTCATTTGAACATTTTTCTCTGCCCTCTCATGGTTTTAATTTGCAGGTACTGTAACCAAGTGCTGAGTAAGGAGATAGATGAGAGCGTGACGATGCTGTTACAGGAACTGGTTCGCTTCCAAGAGCGGGTCTACCAGAAGGATCCTACCAAGGCCAAATCCAAACGCCGCCTGGTCATGGGTCTCAGAGAGGTCACCAAGCACATGAAGTTGCATAAGATTAAGTGTGTCATCATCTCTCCCAACTGTGAAAAGATCCAGGCCAAAGGTAAAGGATGTTACTGTACACTACTGTGTAGCACATAACGGCAGACTGAATAGCTAGACTGAATATTGGACTTGCATTCGCCAGGTATCCAGAAATGCTACTCCAGGTGAATGATAATGTTGCTCTGTAACTGCTGGATGTGTAAATAAGCAAGAGTTCGCCATATTAACTTAAAAGTTAATTATATGTCCATGTAATTTAAAAAATATATAATTATGTGTCCACTGCCCCCAAGTGGGCAAAAACATATTGCAGGTTTAAATTTCCAAAAAAGAGAAAGTCATGGTAAACACTCGCCACAGGGCAGAACCAACTTCGGTATTCCCAAAATGGCAGGTTTTTTGCACTTTAGTGTTCAAGTCATTAGCTGATATCTTCTGTTATTGGTGTTCATTTCTTTTCTGAAATTTTGATACATTTGAGTCACTGATTGTTGACTGTGTTGTAGGTGGATTGGATGAAGCTCTATACAATGTAATTGCCATGGCTAGGGATCAGGAGATCCCGTTTGTGTTTGCCTTGGGCAGAAAAGCTCTTGGACGCTGCGTCAACAAACTAGTGCCTGTTAGCGTGGTTGGCATTTTCAACTATTCTGGAGCTGAGGTAAGTCCAACCTATCTACTAAAACCCATTGACTGTTAATATCTATCTATCTAATGTGAATTAATGAACAAATAAAATATATATACAATGGGTCAGTAGTTGTCAGTATAGAGCAGTAGAAACAGCATAATCTCTGAACATCTCATGTTTTTATTTTTTTTTATTTTGCCTCTTACTGACTTGGTTAAACTCCTTCAGGGTCTCTTCAACCGTTTGGTGTCTCTGACAGAAGAGGCTAGGAAGGCCTACAAGGACATGGTGTCAGCTCTGGAGCAGGAGCAGGCCGAGGAGGCTCTGAAAAATGACAAGAAAGTCCCACACCACATGGGGCATTCCCGCAACCACTCTGCAGCTTCTGCTATTTCCTTTTGCTCCATCTTCTCTGAGCCTATCTCAGAGGTCAATGAAAAGGAATACGGTAAGCTCCCTCATTTTCTGTCGTGGCTTTTTAGGGGTTGTCCGTAATCACTGTTGGAACGACGTATTCAGATTACTTAAGTAAAAGTCCCAGTTATGAAGCATACCAAATCTATAAATTCCTTCAGAGACCAACTGGAGGAGTATGGTGGAGACTTCAGATGCCCTGGAGCCTGTAGAGGCTGTGCCGAGTCGCCCTGCACCTGCCACAGCCACCCAGAAAGACGGTGAGACCCTGGCGGCCACCACCAACGCTGCGCCGCCCGGCTCCACTGCTGCCCAGCCCAGGGCAGCGCCTCCGACACTGACACAGGGTCCCAGTGAGAGAGACGAGGTCCGGGTTGACGACAGGCTGGAGCTGGCCTCTCAGCAGAGCACAGAGACGGGCTCGTTGGATGGGAGCTGCAGGGGCCCGCTGAACTCCTCCATCACCTCCACCACTTCCACCCTGGTCCCCGGGATGTTGGAAGAGGCAGAAGAGGAGGAGGAGGAGGAGGAGGACTACACCCCTGAACCCATTTCTGTGGAGGTCCCCACCCTCAGCAGCCGCATCGAATCCTGGGTGTCAAAGACCCTGGAAAACCTGCAGCTGGGGAAGAGCCAGGAAAGTACGGAGGAGGAGGAGGAGGAGGAGGAGGAGGAGGAGGAGGAAGACGATGAAGAGGAAAGAGGGCAGAGTGAAGAGGAGGAGGACCTCGATTCCGCGGACATCACCGAGACGAGGACGGAGGGTAATGAGCAAGAGGAGGCAAAGAAGGTCACTGGTTGATGTCACCTCTCTTCCTCATCCCTCTGTTCTTTCATCCACCCGTCGTCTGTTGCTCTCACATCCCTCTTCACAGCAACCAGCAGCTTTTCGTCTTCGTCTCTAACCCCTGACACCAGACATAATCTCAGGTATCCAACCAACTGACCAACACTCGCATGCATTACAGAGAAACTGACCAACTTACCAACACACAGCGTCGCAGACCCAACCCCAACTAACACGGTCGACCCCTGTCCAGACCTGACATTAGCATACGTCTTGCGTCTTCCGATCACAAGTGGACAGCTCTAAGTACAGATGTAAACGAAATCATGGTAAATCTTGTGTCTTGGCTGTCAGGGTCAGGGTTAGGGTTAGATTATCCTACTGTCTGTGATGTGTCGGGTTTTTTGCTCTGCACAGATCAAAGAGCTCTTTGTCCCGGCTTTCTGCCTCAATGCCACTTTTTTGCCAGGTAACGACTGCGGTGTTGGCTGCTGGTATAAAATAACCTTATATTTTTAGGTTAAAGGTCCCATGACATGGCTTTTATATAGACCTTAGTGGTCCCCTAATACTGTATCTGAAGTCTTTTTCCCGAAGTTCAGCCTTGGTGCAGAATTACAGCCACTAGAGCCAGTCCCACAATGAGCTTTCCTTAGTATGTGTCAATTCTGTGTCTGTAGCTATTGAGGAGGAGAGGGGGGGGGGGCAAGGTGGAGGGTGGGGGTGTGGCCTTGACCAACTGCCACTTTGCTCGTTTGAAAGCCATGATGTCTCTCTCTCATGGGTGGGCCAAATTCTCTGGGCGGGCAAAGCAGAGAAAGGGGAGGTAACCTTGCTCCTTATGACCTCATAAGGAGAAGATTCCAGATCGGCCCATCTGAGCTTTCATTTCCTCCAAGGCAGAGCAGGATACCCAGGGCTCGGTTTACACCTATCGCCATTTCTAGCCACTGGGGGACCATAGGCAGGCTGGGGGAACGCACATTAATGTTAAAAAACCTCCATAAAGTGAAATTTTCATGCCATGGGACCTTTTAATGAAATGTACCCCAAATCACAGATATGAAGGATATTACTGCACTCCTGTAATCTTGCGTCCCAACAGCTGCTGTATTAGCCATGTGTTTACAGCGTGTTTATTTGCGTATAGTGGGGAAGTGATCGTATAAGGGGTCACTAAAGACCCATGTGGAGAAGCCTTCTAATGCCTGGTGTGAACACCCGTACGGAGAGCCGCCCACTTGTCATCGGATCGCCCAAGGTGTCTGTTAATGCCAGGTCTGAACCAGGGCCCCGACACTCATCTTGTAATTTAAAAGGATGCCCTCACTTCTTGGGGCCATAACCTGCTACACTTGAATTCAGAGGGAAGTTTTTGACTTTCCTCCTCCAAAACTGAACTCTTTTAGAGTCAGGGACTTTTCTGGGAGCAAGTGATGAGCGCTTAAAAAAAATGTTGAACTGCTTTCTGTAGCTCACAGAGGAGGAAAGTTGGAACCTTTCAGCTCCCATCTTACTTTAAACAGAGCTCAGAAGGTTTACAGCTCTGAAAGTATTTGTGTGTGTGTGTGTGTTTGTGTTTACAGGCACATTGTTTGCATTTATTATTGCTGTGTTCTTGAGCTTTATCTTTGTAAATAATGTGTTTTTTTTCACCTGCTCCACGAGGGAAGGAAAGACATGCATTTCTTAAATACTTCTTAGTTATTTAGCTTTCCTCGCAGAATATTAGTGTCAGGGGTTCTGTCTTTCTACCCAAACCACTCCCACCTATCGGTCTTCAGAGAGTGTTGTTTTTTTTTTTTTTTTGTTTGTTTTTTAAATGTTCAAATAATAAGTGTCCCATTCTGTATTCAGATGATTCAGACGACTTTAACTTCTAAGAAGCAAAACAAGCTTTGTGTATATAACCTTGTGTATGTGGTTCTACTACAGTATATCTAATGGTTTGTCATATGGATCTTGCCGAGTGTGAAACTATTTGGTTTGTTTTCCTCTGACTGGAGTTCCCCCAAATGTTGTCTGTGTTTCATAAAAAAGAAAGTGCTCCTGTTTTGTTTTCTCTAGTGGTGTGTGTTCTCTGATGGGGGGCCTCCCAAGGCTTGGTGATGACCTAACGCCATCTTTAGAAATCCTAACAATGGGCTCTTCTCATCTCTCATGTTTTGTGCCTCATCGTCTCCTTGTCTCCTCTGTCCTCCTGCCTGTGACCCCAAAATCGATCTTAGCACGCCGTCTTGAATGATGCCTCGATTCCTAAAATGCATCTTGAGGATAGAGGAGGCGTGCCAGAGGGGCTATGAGCGAGGATGCACATGCGTATCGTCTGCAGAAGTCCTTTCAGCACCTGTGACATTAAAAAAAAAAAAAAAAAGAGGTGTGACACACAGCTGGAATATACAAAGCATGGCAGCTGCGCCACACGTCCCATTTAATTGACGTCGCTTTAAAATGACGACTCCAAAGCACGGAGGTCTCGGTTTGATTTAATGCCCGTTGCCTCGACTCCTCTCTCCTCGCGCCTCTTCCTTGCCTCCTCCGCTCGCCTCGCAGGTGGGAGGGACTAGGACACGAGGAGAGGAATCAAAGATGTACAAACTGAGAAATGAGAAGAGGGGATTCAGATTTTTCTTTTTTTTGTCTTCTTCTTCTTTTCATCCAGAAAGCTACTTTTCAGGTGTTTTGTTAAATAAGCAGTAAGAGAGAAGTTAATTGTAAATCCTTAGGCTTGTCGCGGTAGTTTATGACATGAAAGAATCAGGGTACTGGAAAGTTACGCTAAGTCTTAGTTTTTTCCAGTGTATACTCAATCTCCTTTTTTTAAAAATGCCACTTAAATTAAATTAACTCGATAGGATAAGCAGGTGTTTACTGGTATCAAACATTAAACATGAATTTAAACAATGCCGTAGTTGACAAAAAAAAAGCAAATATGGTTGCTTACAAATGCAACGGAGCACCTAGCTGCAACTGCCAGCCAAAAAGTCAATTCCCCACAGCTGAGAAGGTCCCTCATCACTGGAAGTCAAACAAGTGGTCACAAAGTCATGCACATACTAATGATAAACCCTTGTAAATACAAGTGTACAAAAGAGATGTTGCATTGTATAATAAAATACAATCATCCTGTTATTAAAGCCATTTGATAGTTTAAACATTTTAACAGTTGGAATCCAATTTGATAGTGAATCCTAGAGAGGTGTGTGTGTGTGTGGCTGTGTGTGTGGCTGTGTGTGTGTGTGTGGCTGTGTGTGGGGCTGTATGCAATGTAAAGCCCTGAGATGGGAGATGACGTACTGAATATCATACTTATGAAATTGATTATGAAAGTATTTCTAGTATGATAAAAGGTACGCTGTGTGTAGGCTTTTTGTTGCTATGACTTCCATCAAAGTGTTTGAAGTATGTTAATTGACAACAAGTGTGTTTCTTTGCACTATGTAAATACAGTACTGGTAAAGGTCTTGTAACTAATGTGAACAAAAAACGGTTCAATGAAGTACTTTTTTCAGCGTGTTCCTCGTCTTTATATGGATATTTAAGACCGTCTCCTTCAGACTGTACATCACTAGCAACGTTGTTATAGGCTGTTTGTCATAATCCTGTTATCACTCCTAACCTATATGGACTGATGATTAACATCATTAAAATGTTGTTTAAGTAAATCCTTTGACTGATGCCTTGTCTTCTATCCACTGTTGATTGTTTCATCTGTATGTATGTGCATCTGGGTGTCCAACTCCTTTTCAATAAGGGCCACACTAGAAAAAGAATCCCACCAAGGGCCAGACATGTAGAGTTTTTTGATGTGCTTTTGTTACTGCGTGTCACTTTTTTTTTTTTTTTTTTTTTTTTACATTTTGGTAGCTTTTATCCTCATTTTTGTTGTTTTTGTTCGGACTTGTATGTGGCTTTCTCAGATATTTGTCACCTTTTTGAAAATTTGTTGCTTTATCTGACATTTTTGTACGCTTTTTGTCGCATTTTTGTTGACATGAAGCCCTACAAAATACATCAATAGAGTTCATTAGCCATAGAATTTAGCAAATCAAGCAAAACAATGATACTTTTATTTTTTATAACAACAACCTGTTCCACAGCCTGAATATGAAAACTCTCTGCTCCTGGGGAAATTTCTGAGTCTCAGTCGGCAAATCTGCCATACGTCTGCTTTGAATGTCAGGCAATTGCAGTTTAAAAAACACTCAAAATTTATTGTGAACCCAAATTGATATACGGGCCGGTTCTAAATCTGCAACGGACCGGATTTGGCATGCAGGCCTTGAGTTTGACAAATGTGATGTACACAGTTAGATTGCAGCAGAGCTGAAACAGAATAGGAATCTGCAACTAGTTTGATAAATGATCGGTGATGATAAGGTGATTATTCATTTCAGTCATTTTACGAGCAAAATGCCAACTATTCTTTGTTTCCAGGTCCTGAAATGTGAGGATTCAACGCTTTTCTTTGCTGTTTATGATAGTAAATACAATGTCTTTGGGTTTTGGACTGTTGGTTGGATAAAACTATTTGAATCATGTCATGTTGGACTCTGAGAACAACAGGCTTTTTTTAAAAGTATTTTTGCAACATTCCATAGACCAAAAAATACATCAATTAATCAAAAAGCCTTTAGATAATCACTATAAAATAGTAAAGTAGTTGTTAGTTGCAGGCCTAGATTGCACTTTAACTAAACGTCCACTAGGAAGGGACAAAACTCTGCTGTACACTATTTCATACACTCAGACTTGAAGACTTTTTTTCTATTGTCACATCCAGATTATTTACATATACAGTTGTCAAGTTATTTGCAATTAAGCGGTTTGTTTTACGTTACAAATAGTTCTTTACTCTTACATTTCTTTAATTCAACTGTAATTCCAGGTCCAAGTATGGAAGTACTACTACACTCTGCCTGCCTTTTGCTGTTGTTAGATATAAATCTTTTATTCAGGAATAAGTACAGTATGTAAAACACTCTTTAGTTGGTGCTTGGCATACTGCTCTGATTGGAATCAAACGGAAATGCAAATATTTCAGTTAAATCGCCCTTCCTCTTTGCAGGTCAATTGAATATTACATGCAATAGGTACTAATCTCTTTTATTGTGTAAGTCAAGTCTATTTGATCTATTTCTACAAAAGATGTTCTTTAGATTAAGTGAAAACATTTTTATAGGGAAAGCTGGTGTATTAATTACTCATCTGATGTTAGAAGAGAGGAATAGAGCGCTCATGTACTGTAGTGTGTGTGTGTGTGTGTGTGTGTGTGTGTGTGTGTGTGTGTGTGTGTGTGTGTGTGTGTGTGTGTACAGCATGAGTCACCCTACCGTCCTGTGATTGGATGGTAGTTTATGGGTAAGGGAGGGGGAGAGAGCCTTAGGGACCGTCTGTCAATCTCTCCTCCGCTCCATTCACACATTCATCTACATGCACCGTCATAGAGAGATAGAGGAAGTGAGCGAGAGTCTCTCATTCCTAAAAAAAGAGAAAAGTTCATTCATAAAAAGCTGCACAGTTCTGCTGCGCCTCAGAAAGAAAAGACCGAGGGGAGGAAAGTTGATGTGGAGGTGAAGCCGAGCTGGAAGACTGGCAACTGACTGAGAAAGTGTATGGGTTGTGTGAGAGTTATGATGGGGGTGTACACAGCATGACTAGAGCAAAGCAGACTGGACTGTAGACTACACAGGACATCCCCTGTCCCACGCTGGTGAGTTGAATCTACTGTAACGGACCGTAATAATTTGAGGACATAGTACGCCAGATGCTAAGCCATTTCCCAAACATCAACTGATAAGGAATTCAACAAAAATGTTCAACTTAATGTATTTCCAGCCCTTCCTGTTTTCTGCTTTCTGTAGTCAAATCTACGTTATCAAGTCAAACCGCTGCGTGTAATAACTGTGAATGTTTAGTCTAATTCTTGGCAGGGTTTCCTGCTCTCTTTTCTACTTTGTCCTAGTGCTCTCCCTTGTCCAGTTCCCTGATTATGAGAGAGCAAACCTTACCCAGGTTCAAATCACAGAAAGGACTCTCACCAGGTAGCTCATCACTTTATGTCATTACAGACATAATCAGTGCAATGAAAATCACTGTGCTGCATATCCGATTGTCACACTTTCTGTTTCATCTCTTACAGGCATGCTGAAGCGCACCAAATACAGTCGTCTGCGCAACGATTCGCTGACATCTCTGGAGGATCTGCCACAAAGAATGCTGCCCCCTAGAGAGGACCTTTGCTTAGACTCAGATTTTGCCCAGCTGGATCCCGGGACGCCTACACATCACGGGCCGTCCACCCTGAGGGACTTCATCCCCCGTGTGGCCAACATCCGATTGCAAAGTCCTATTTCCCTGCGGGGCATGAGGGGACAGACGGACTCAGAGGACAGAACCATTGATGGACACACTGACAGACCCTTGTCGAGAGCAGAGTGGAGCTCAGGGAGATTTTGTAGCCAACCTTCCCTCAATGTGCCCCTATCCACTAATAACTTGGCTCTGCGCTGCACAAAAAGACCCATAACCCTGCATCGGATGGCCAGCCTGCCCTGGACCCCCGGCTGTCCTTGCTCACAACACAGAGACGGTCTCTGTCGTTTGAAGACCTCCTTGGCGGTAGATGACTGTACAGTGGAGGAGACAGCAGACAGAGTGGTTCACCATCACATCAAGGTACCTGTCACATGTTAACACTCAGAAATCTAATGGTGTAGCAGACTGCGACTAAGAGTGTGGGATGTTCTTTGCCGTACTAATCTTCATGTTTTGACAATTTGTCTAAAATTGTGAATGTGTTATTACTAAGATATTGTGTGTCAGTGTGAAAGCTTCTTCACTTTACACTGAAAGAAAGTCTTTACTAATAATTCCTACCAGTGCCAACACACACAGCCATACAGACCCATTGACACACACACACACACACACACACACACACACACACACACACACACACACACACACACACACACACACACACACACACACATATTGACACTCTGTCTCCCTGTGCTCTTTCCACACCATCACACTCACTTTCGTACGTTCATCCCCTCCCTCTCAGATTAAGCTTCCTGTGTAGGCAGTAGTGACTCATCCTGGCTCTCTGCTTCTCTCTAGATCTGCTCTACTTCACTGTGTGTGTGTGTGTGTGTGTGTGTGTGTGTGTGTGTGTGTGTGTCAATGTATCCGGTATCAGCAGAGCCCATGCTGTCCTAGAACCGGAGGTGTGTCCGCATGGGTGATTAAGAGCAGGGCCTGTGAGCTGACCTCTGATGGAAATGAGAACGGATTGTTTTATTGTCCTTTATAAACATACGCACGCACGCACGCACGCACGCACGCACGCACGCACGCACGCACGCACGCACGCACGCACGCACGCACGCAGGGCCAATAGAAGTGGGACTGGCCAAAGTGTATCCAGGCACATGGCAAAAATGTTGTCTGGTTGCATTAAGATGTCCAAAACTATTTCTTAAGTGCAGAAGTTGCATATCGGATAACTATGGACAGGCTAGTCCACAGTTTTGGTCCATAAGCATAACTGTATGACCATACATTTAATGCTCCACTTGATGATTGCCTGTGATGATTTCTCCTCTAGAACTATTAGCGGGTCAAAGTTTTCTTGTACTGTGAAATATCTCAACATTTACTGGATGGATTGGCACCACAATTTTGTACAGACATTCCTCATTGGTACCAGATGATAAATCCTAAAGACTTTTCATCTTGTGCCATTATAAGGTTTTGTGTGAAAGATTTTGTCAACTACTGTATGGATTACCATGATATTTGGTAGACATTTATGTCCCCCTCAGGGGGGTTGTAACAACTTTAGTGATCCCTTTTTTTTTTTATTCGCCGTCATCAATTCGCTAAATACTTCGATTAATGACCAATCCCTGAAGAACAAATGACTTTCAGCCTCAGCCGTAGTTTGTATTAGCATACAATATTAAACTAAGATGGTGAACATTAAATCTGCTAAACATCAGCATGGTAGCATTGTTCCTGCCAGCATATTAGCATGCTGATGTTAACATTTAGTACAGCCTTACTCTTAGTTTTGTTTACTTGATTTTCTTAAATAGTTTTTTATTGATTTCCTGGGTAGTCCAGCCTGCCAAAGATTGTCAATTGTTGAAAGACAGTCATGAAGAGAGAAAATAAAAGCATGACCGAAATGTGCAATGTCAGAAAAGATATGGTTTGATTTTTGCTATTTCTTGGAAAAATTCAGTATACAATGAGTGATCCCAAAACTTTTTGCCGCAGATTGAACCTGTCGCCATGTCCACTTAAAACTTTGTCTTTCTTTGAATGTGCTCCAGTATTTATAATGTTTCTTGAGCAGTTGTTAATCAATTTAGATTTTTGAGGTCATTAGGAACTACAGATATACAGTTGGCTGTCATCTGCATAGCGACGGTTTCAAACCAGATGCGCAAGTGAATTGCTTGAGTTATAAGAGCACAAAATGAAGCGCAGACCAACCAGACTCCATTTAAATAATCAATAATTTTAGGGTGTATAGAGCCAGCATATTTCCACATGGTAAATGGGTCAATTAAGGGTTTATTTCAACCAAACCAGAGTGGTGATTGTTGGAACAGTGGAAAGACGAACCAAAATGGCTTTTCATAGTTTTATTTTGTTTCTGTCAATTTTGAATGGTGTATTTTACAATGATACAATTACTATTTGTTTACATGGAGTCTGGTGATCTCAGGGATGTTTTTATGTTTAAAAAAATGATCTTACTGAAAGATCTATCTCTGTGGGGATCCTTTCCATAATGTTTTAGACGCTTTGAACAATAATCTGAGCATATCAGTGGCAAAACAAGCACTTTTCTGACGTAAATTGAAGGTGCACAATTGCCCATTAACTTACATTGTAGCTTGTTTTGCTGACTGGCGACTGCAACGATCTTGCTTATTCTATAATTTCAAAGATTCAGTCACTTAAACACAAAAAACATAGGAAAAACAAAGTTACCAATTAAATGAAAGAGAAACAGGCTGGAAACATTGTACACATAAGCACTCTGTCTAAGATCATTTACGACTTTTATTATGGCTGTTTCTAGATATATTATTTTACATTGGAATCCGTGAATAACTGTTTTTTTTCTTGTGTTTTACTAGTACATGGGTAGTGTGGAGGTGACCCAGTCCATGAGAACCCTCGACTTTGATACAAGAATGAAAGTCACACGGTAGGAGGTCCTCCCACTACCACCGTACACACACACACACACTCCCTCTCTCTCTCTACTATATGTGTGTGCATACATGTGTGTAATGGGGTTACTTGTGATTCTGGAGTTTGGCCTCCGTTGGTTTTTTGTCATGAGGTTAACATAATGATAGAATTCTATCAACTGTTTGGACTTGGCCGTCCATTATCACATATGGTCTCCTTCACTAACAAGAGGAAACTGCTTTATAACATACAGTATAGTCGCCAAGCAACACGTGTGGTTTATTTGAAAAATGTTTCAAAGAGGGAAATCAAATTAAATGTATAATGTTTTATAAACCGGGGCTTTCTCCTCATTTGATATTGACATCCTTGTGCTGGATGCCATAACGCCGAAGGACACAGCTACTTCTGTTCACAACAACACTGCTGAATGATGGGGCAGAAAATCTAATTAGATGAATTTCCTCCCAATGATCTCTCATAGTCTTATTAAGAGCAGAAAGAGAGAGAGGGAGCGAGACCTCAATCAATTACATACAATTTGTTTTCAAGGAGAAGAAAAGCACTTCCTGGAAAAAAAAGTCTTGTTTCCTAGATAGTGGGATGTTACTTATGTGTGTGTGTTGTGGGTGTTTGTATGGTTTGGCCTCTCTTACCCAAGCGTCAGCTCTCTGAAAACAAGCAACTGCAAAGCTCTGAAGAATTACAGCCTCAATATGAGCACACATACCAGGAGTATTCTTGTAGCCAATCTTATAGATCAGTCAGTGTTTTAATCTCCTTTTCATCTATATATTTTTGTATCTACTGTTTGTATAGCTTTACCTAAACAGGCAAGTACATGTTGCTGACAATACCTTTGCTGGTTGCATGTTGCTGTACAGTTTCTTGTAAAGTAGTTTCCTTCCTCATGTTCTCACATGAAAGTCACATGTTAGCAGGGCACACTGGATCACATATTTACAAAGGTATCTCTGTGTTTGGTGTGTGTATGTTTATAATGTGTGTGTGTGTGTGTGTGTGTGTGTGTGTGTGTGTGTGTGTGTGTGTGTGTGTGTGTGTGTGTGTGTGTGTGTGTGTGTGTGTGTGTGTGTGTGTGTGTGTGTGTGTGTGTGTGTGCGTGCACATGCACAGTGAGGCAATCAGCAGACTGTGTGAGAGGACATCAGCCAAGAGAGCAGTGAAAACTAAAAGGGTAAGACACATACACACACACACACACACACACACACACACACACACACACACACACACACACACACACACACACACACACACAGCAATCAACACAGACACAACTAGAATAACTGATTTTTGTCATCATCAGCCTGTATGCAAGGGACTGTCTGCTCTTCTGGGTCAAATCAACCTACAGTTTTCTGGGAGCAGGAGCATTCTCACTGTCTCCACAGACAGCGTGACTCTGATTGCTGCCTCCTCCTTACAGGTGACAGCTTCAGCACGCTTAACCAAATTATGACTGTCATACATCTAAATTATTGAGGCATTGCATTAAAAAAAACTTCTGTGCTTCTGTTTTTCTCTCTCTCTTTTCCTCATCCTCAGAAGATTGCCCACCACCCCATGCAGGCCATTTCATTTGCCTCAGGAGGAGATCCAGTATGTTCATATTCTCAAATGTTTCACATGTACCAACATGTTCATGGGCAGATAGGGACACAAACACATACACACACATACACAGTGAGTAATTTGATTACAGCTGGGTTTGCTGCCATTTATGGAGGATTGAATTATTTCCTACCCCAACCCTAGAGCCCTCTTTACTTTTTATTGGTGGTGCAAGGTTTGGGCCCGTATTTATCAAGCCAATAAAAGTGAAATGTTGGACTTAAATAAGATAAATAAGATAAGTGAAATAAACTAATAAAGTCCTTCACTCTTACTACTCGCAAACTTAAGAATAAATGTTTTTTATCAAATTTCCTTCTGACTAAAAATACTCCACAAAAGGTGTCTTTTTATTTAATTTAATTTTTGTATTGGTATCCAGAGCATTACAGAAAAACATTAACCATTAAAGACATCTTGTATCCTTCCCAGCACCCATACCCTCTCAAAAGTAGGCAACAAATACACAATACAAGAATGTATTTACAAAAATAGACAGAGACAAGCAATAGAATCCACATCAGTAAGATCAAAAAGCATCTGGCCAACCTCCTGGTTATTACCCGTCACATTTTTCATGGACTTCACATACAGTATAGATAATAAAAATAGAAGACAAAAAAACAAACAAAACACTTGCCTGTCTTTTGATAACTTGTGCATAATCTTCAATAAAAGTCTTAAGAGTAGATTCTAGATAAACAAGTGAGCACACACCTTCTGAGGCAAGTATGGAAATGATTGTACAAAATATCACTGGTAATGAGGAATAAGTTATCTGAAGCAATATGTTTAATTCACCATAGCTTCAGCCTACTTTTATGAAATTTGATTAAAAAATTTGATAGGATGTTACAACACTTTGCGGGATGCAAATAAATAACATTTAGCCTTACATTGATTTTGTTTGCAATCACTTTTCATGCATCTTCATTGTCTGCACATATCAATGTGGCACTAAATTCTCCTATTGTTAAGATTTCTTTAATGACTCTACCAGCAGAAGTTTACTCCCTGTTTCACTTTGGTTTTCTTGTTGTTTCAGTCATTTTCTCATCATTGTATATTATAAATAAATAAGAAAGTTGTCACTTGCAACTGGAAGGATTTTACACAAATAAAACAAAAGAAAAAAATAATTACATGTTTGGCAGAATATCACTGGACAACTGTGAGGACTCAAATGGGTAAATTCTTATCTCTGATTGGCTTCTCAGGATATTGCGTTACTATAAGCAATTTATAAAATCATTTCTTGTGACTTAATACAACCATCAATCAATGACTCAATCAACTTTATTGGTCACATAAAATTGCACAAGCTACAATTCCAGTGAAATGTAATCCCATCAAAGCTGGTTTGTGCTTTCATCATTTTTACACCTCGACGAATCTGTGTCAAACTAATTACTCGTATCAATTTTTTTTCTTTTTCCCCTCTATACCCGCATTATTTCCATATGACAGACTATGGGTTATTTATCCTGAGTGAAAAAAAAAATCAATGCTGCACAGTTAATGACTGTCTGAACAGCCAGCAGGACATGTCCGTTGTTACAGTAGCTGATGTCTAGGCCAAACCCTGCTTAATAAACTGCTTGACTAACAAAATCTGATATTTATGGTTTGCGTCCATGAACTCACTTTTTCAGCTCTAACAGTGAATACAAATTCTGGGTACACACTCTAATATTTCCTTGCCATTTTGATACTGCGACATCACACTGGCCAAAGATTGTAGAGGACAGGAAGGCAGTTTCTCTCTGGGAAACAACACCAGCAAAGCTATAGATGGGATTATAGCTCGCTGTTTAATTAATTAGCTAAAATAATCTTGTAGTGTACTCTAAGCCTCGGCTCTGTTGGCTTGGACACATAGAAGATAGCGGGGGGAATTAAATCAATCTGCCACAGAGGCTTTATGGTGAAACATATTCAGCTGACTCTGCTCTAGTATTAGTATCAGAGAACCACTGATAGGGAGTGAATTAATTAAACAGAATACACGTGGATGTCCATTTACTGAAAATGTCTGCTGTGTTTTCAATGATCAAATTAGGAAAAGATTAGAAATCGCAAGGCTGATTACAGATCCTAAACCCACCAGATGTACAGGTTATTAAGTGAACTACACAACAACAGTCAAGAGGTTTTTCAGTGACCTTGTGCACATACAGAGAAATACAGAGAATACCTTTAAAGCGAGATTATGTAACTTTTGAAAGAATAAATAACACATTCCTTCTTTTACAAATGAAAGGTTGAATGCATGGGCAACAAAATGCACCATTGCTAAATTCAATACACTCAGGGGTTTTGCTGCTAAAGCCTTACTTTGTCTGGTATGACCAGTAGCTTATGGTGGCTAATTTTAGCAAACTTTAGACAGATACTGCTGTGTAACTGACATTATTATTATTATGTCAACTTTCGGACTTTATTATTGTCTTATCTACTTGTGCTACTGTTAAACTATAAGCTACGTAGACACAGCTTTCAGTAACACTTTTTATTTTTCTCTCAATTGTTTTACAGGACATGGCAGATTACATCGCTTATGTTGCCAAGGACCTCGTCAATCAGAGAGGTGGACAGTTTAATTTCACATTACGATAAGCACGGCTTCCATTGGACTTTCTGCCTTCATTGTGTAAATGCACAACCTTTTACAGCCATTATTATGAAAGAAACATGTCTCTCTTTCTCTCTGTCTCTGTCAGCATGTCACATCCTGGAGTGTCCCCGGGGTTGTGCCGGTGAGGTTATCAACAGCATCGGTCAGGCTTTTGAGACTCGTTTCCGCCAACTTCTCAGCCACACACCATCGCTCCTCTCCAACAATCCCAGGTTGTCCTTCTGTCTACAATATATATATATATATATATACTATATTGGTGTGTTTAATGTACTGTATTTTTCACCCATCTAATCACAAGTGCAATTTAGACTCTCTACATTGGTCTATAATTCTTTTCACTGGGTTTTATAATAGCATAGTTCTTTTTGAGTTTGAGTTTGATCTGGGGCGCCTCATCCTTGGGTTACTTGGTTTTTGTGTATGTAGATTTGTGTAGAGCTGAAAGATGAGTTGATAAATCAATTAGATGATAGAAAGAAAATGAAACTACAATTATTTTGATACTCTAGTAATCGTTTGATTAACGTTTCAAGCAGAAATGCCAAACATTTGCTGGTTGTAGCTTCTCAAATGTGGGCATTTGATACTTTACTTTGTCTTATAGACAGATAATCTAGAAATACTGTACATAGCAGCAGCAGCTTTGGGTTTTGCCCTTAGTTGAACAAAACGTGCAATGTGAAAATGTCGCTTTGGGAATTTGTGTATTTTTCACTATTTAATCTTCTATAACCGAACCAAGACAACAATTGGCAAATTAATCAATAATGAAAATAATCATTAATTGCAGCCATTTCTTTGTGTAGCACAGTTTTTGGGTGTTTAAATCCAAACACGCAGAAGGACTCAATTTTATTCAGCAAACTCAAAGGAATCTATGCTTTTTATTTAAGTATTTGTCTCTATCTTTGTAAGTGTTCTTATGTGTGTGTGTGTGTGTGTGTGTGTGTGTGTGTGTGTGTGTGTGTGTGTGTGTGTGCGTGCGTGCGCGCGCGCGTGCGTGTACTCCGCTTGACTGCATATGCGTGCGCATTAGTGCAGCAGTAACAGTCATGTCACAGCTTCTCCTCAGCAGAGGCAGTGAGGTGAACATCATGTAACTTTATGCGTGCAGGTCAGCAGCAGTGCGAATCTGTCACAAATGGAGCCCGGAGGAGACAATAACAGACCAAAGGTTAGAGCAGGAAGGCGAAGCCAGGAAGCACCGTGACTACTACAATGTGATCCCAGGAAAGACGCCGCCCGCTGGTGGAATAGAGGACCTGCTGATTACAAGAGAGGACAAACAGGATGCTGACATACAAGGGGTAAGGGCCCACTGACATTGTGCAGTTGTAAATGTTACAATGGTTTAATATGTGTGGCATTATATCATTATGTCAGTAGTGGACTGCTTAATTTGAAGTATGTTGATGTTTTAAAGATAATTTTACACTTTAAAAAGAAAGAAATAATCTTTTTTTTTATCTGTTGGCCACTGAGCAGAAGCAGTTGAGCTTTAAGTGCCTTGCTCAAGGACACCTCAGTTGTTGGTAATAACTTCCCAGAATGATTGTGCTAGTCTGGGAATTAAGTCAGCGACTTTCTGATCATGTCTTACACACACACACACACACACACACACACACACACACACACACACACACACACACACACACACACACACACACACACACACACACACACACACACACACACACAGTGTATGACTCATCTAGTGCTGTTGCAGGTTTGTTCATCTCAGCCTGTTTCACTGTGTGAGAACTGCTCCATCACAGAAGAAACTCCAGCTCCACCTGCAGGTGAAACTCATCAATACACTGCCAGCCCAAGTTGAAATGGTTCTACATAACTGTATATGTCTGTATGATACTTCATTAACGTGTGTTGCTCTGTGACTATGTGCATGAGAAAGTGTAGTTTAAACTCACAGGATTAATTCTAGTTCAGGTAAACTTTGTTTAAAATGATCACATCAGATTTAAATGCAATTCCATCTGTGCTGCGTCATTTAAATTTAAAACCTGATTTAATAAAACGTACATAGTTAAATGGTTTGGACCAATGTGCAATATTAGTTTAAACCACAATTGACAATACTATAGGCCAGAATAAAAAATTCTGATCAAAACAGTCACAGACAAAAGCCCAGAGCCACCACTGCACCATCATGCAGCAGTTACCGCAGCTATCGGAATGAAAACTGTTATTTGTACTTCACACACTTAGAGCTGTAGGAGAAGAAAGAGTGGCACCAGCAAGATTTTTGCTCACTGTTATGTTTTGATAGCAGCTCCAACTTTTCTGTTGAGTCTATTAGACACCTCAACTGTCAGTTTAAAGTTAACCACAAATTAGAGTTTAAATTTGAGTTTTACAATCTGGTGCCGATTTAAAAGTAGTTTTAGAGTAAAATGAGATTTAAGGGAAAAGTCTACAATAAAACCTATATATTTAACTTGAAGTTTAAAGATTTGGTGCAAAAGAATTGTAAAGTGATAGCCTAGGTAAACCCTGACGAACATCCGGCAAATTTGAGATTTGCTCCACTCTCAGTTACAACTGAGAAGGGTCTGGTGTCAACCAGGCTAGTAAAGTGAACCATAATCAATAAAACAATGCCAATATAAATTTAAAAATGAATGTGCAACTCTTTTTTGCTTCAGCCTAATCCTTTCAGTCACTATTTACTGTTAGAGTATATATAATTGTTGTTTTTATGATGACTGAATAAACTACTACTACAACAACAATAATCCTGGTTTATAGCTAATCCCAGTTGGAGCATCCCATCCTTGTCAACTATTATATTCCTTATATATTTCTATCTCCATCAGACTCGGTGGTATCGGTGGTCAGTGCTAAACAGTGTACCCCACTCTCTGACACACGGATCCACCTGATCCAGGAGGAAGGCTGGTTCCACGGCAGGTGGATAACCAACATCCCTGTTTCTTGACTACCAGTGAATTACTTTCATGTGTCTGTCTGCTAATGCATATCTCCCTCTTCCTTTCTCAGTAACTTTGTGTCCTTCATCCCAGGTTAGGAAGAGAGCAGGCGGAGTCACTTCTCACCTGTAGTGGGGATTTCCTGGTCAGAGAGAGCAGCTCTGCCTCTCGTCAGTATGTACTCAGCGGGATGGAGGGAGCCACCGTGCGGCACTTACTGCTGGTGGACCCACATGGGCAGGTCAGAGTTGTGCTGTTGGATTTTAAATACACAAAGCATGAGACGAGACAAATGGCAGCTGGCCTTAATGTTTAACCTTGTTGTCTGTGTCTTTGTGTAACCAGGTGCGGACTCGTGATCAGGTGTTTTTGAGTGTGGGTCACCTGGTGCGTTTCCACATGGAGAACCAGATGCCCATTGTCTCTGGAAGCAGTGAGCTGTGTCTGAAACAGCCAATCCTACAAAGACACTAAAACACACATTTGTAGACTGTCATATGCATATATTAGCCTTCAGCAGTGGTTCTCCTCAGTGGTTTTGGAGCTGAAGCACAATGTGCTAAAGCAAAAAAAAAAGGAAATGTTTAAACCTTTCAACACTTTTAAATCAACCTGTCAACATGTGAGACACCACTTCCTAGAATATTTTATTATTTGGTCATTAAAGTTCATATTATACAGTACAGGCCAAAAGTTTGGACACACCTTCTCATTCAATGCATTTCCTTTATTTTCATGACTATTTACATTGTAGATTCTCACTGAAGGCATCAAAACTATGAATGAACACATGGGGAATTATGCACTTAACAAAAAAGTGTGAAATAACTGAAAACATGTCTTATATTCTATTTTCTTCAAAGTAGCCACCCTTTACTCTGATTACTGCTTTGCACACTCTTGGCATTCTCTTGATGAGCTTCAAGAGGTAGTCACCTGAAAACCATCTTGATTGGGTTCAGGTCCGGTGACTGTGGAGGCCAGGTCATCTGGCGCAGAACTCCATCACTCTCCTTCTTGGTCAAATAGCCCTTACACAGCCTGGAGGTGTGTTTGGGGTCATTGTCCTGTTGAAAAATAAATGCTGGTCCAACTAAACGCAAACCGGATGGGATGGCATGTCGCTGCAGGATGCTGTGGTAGCCATGCTGGTTCAGTATGCCTTCAATTTTGAATAAATCCCCAACAGTGTCACCAGCAAAGCACCCCCACACCATCACACCTCCTCCTCCATGCTTCACGGTGGGAACCAGGCATGTAGAATCCATCCGTTCACCTTTTCTGCATCACACAGAGACACAGCGGTTGGAACCAAAGATCTCAAATTTGGACTCATCAGACCAAAGCACAGATTTCCACTGGTCTAATGTCCATTCCTTGTGTTTCTTGGCCCAAACAAATCTCTTCTGCTTCTTGCCTCTCCTTAGCAGTGGTTTCCTAGCAGCTACTTGACCATGAAGGCCTGATTCACGTAGTCTCCTCTTAACAGTTGTTCTAGAGATGTGTCTGCTGCTAGAACTCTGTGTGGCATTCATCTGGTCTCTAATCTGAGCTGCTGTTAACTTGCGATTTCTGAGGCTGGTGACTCGGATGAACTTATCCTCAGCAGCAGAGGTGACTCTTGGTCTTCCTTTCCTGGGGTGGTCCTCATGTGAGCCAGTTTTGTTGTAGCGCTTGATGGTTTTTGCGACTGCACTTGGGGACACATTCAAAGTTTTCGCAATTTTCCGGACTGACTGACCTTCATTTGTTAAAGTAATGATGGTCACTCATTTCTCTTTACTTAGCTGATTGGTTCTTGCCATAATATGAATTCTAACAGTTGTCCAATAAGGCACTTCTGCACAACACAACTGATGGTCCCAACCCCATTAATAAGGGAAAAAATTCCACGAATTAACCCTGACAAGGCCCACCTGTGAAGTGAAAACCATTTCAGGTGACTACCTCATGAAGCTCATTGAAAGAACACCAAGGGTTTGCAGCACTATCAAAAAAGCAAAGGGTGGCTACTTTGAGGAATCTAAAATATAAGACATGTTTTCAGTTATTTCACACTTTTTGTTAAGTACATAATTCCATACATATATTCATAGTTTTGATGCCTTCAGTGAGAATCTACAATGTAAATAGTAATGAAAATAAAGAAAACTCGTGGAATGAGAAGGTGTGTCCAAACTTTTGGCCTGTACTATATATGTGAATTGTTAGATTTTCTTACCATTTGAGTAAATTCTCACACGCCCCGTGTTGAGAACTGGCCTGCAGAACATCCTGTCTCTCTCTCTCTCCCAGGCTGAATTTGCTGGTGTTTTAAGTCAAAGCACAATCACCGATATCAGAAGGAATTTACCACAATGTTGGCAGACTTTCAGAATAATTTTTGACATGGTAACTAATTTTTCTTGTGTTCATTTGTTTTGATTTGTTATTGCCTTGTGTCCTCATTTCCATGCTTGAGTTTTGAAACCCACTTATTTGTTACATTCTGAATAAATAATTCAAATGCTACAGAAACAGATTTGCAGTTTAGTCTTAGATGAACTGGCAAATATGCAAATAGTAATGTTTTTGTTCCACATAAAGTGTTATTAAATACATCTTCAGTTCTTATACAGAATGGATTACTGGACTTTGTCTGACATTTTTTTATTGGTAATCCTCCAACCACAAAAACCCAACTTTATTTCTTCTTACACTTCCATTAATCCAGGCTACTTTATCTTACAGTACAAAACGTAACTGATATGTTTAGGTGCAGGCTCTAGGGAGGTTGTAAGTGCATTGATTTTTCCTCCAAATGTCATGAATATGTCAGAAAACAGCACATTACCAGATGACAGACGCATTGTAAAAATGAGTTAATGGAGATAAAATATTTATAGAACATAAAAATGATATTCACAAACAACTTTTTATTGTGTCAATGTTTTATTAACGTGTAGCTGAGACATAAAGGTGTAATTTGTTGTCTTATTTTGGAAGGTGTCATTAGTTTCCTGTAGAGTTCAACAGCCAATCAAAGTGCTCAATGCAATATGCTGCACAAAGGAAGGAAGAGTTGATTCATTTAATATTTCCTTTTTTACATTCTGGTATGGAATGTGACCAAAGGGCCAAAGACACAAGTCAAGAGCCTCTGGTAAGATTTTGGAGACACAGGAATACACATGCTTAACTAGGCTAATGGTAACTCGTTCAGTATATAAATAACGTTACAGTAGTAATGCGGATACGACTAACCAAATTAGCTAATATGTAAATAATAATAAAAAACCTTAACCGAAAATAAGCTTTACTGATTACTGTAGGCCACAGACCCAGCTGATTTAAAAAGGATAAATGAGAAGAGGCGTCAAGTAAAAATAGAAATACTATAATATAAAAATGCTCCATACAATTGTGCAAAATGGCACTTAAGTAAAAGTACATGCTATTATTAAAAAGTTCTTAAAGTATTAAAAGTAAAAGTACTCACAATTCAGAAACCCCCTGCATGCATTTATGTACAATCGTAATCTGTAGCTAACAATAACGTTAGAGTAACAAGTAAATGTAACATTAGTAGGGAAAATAATACATTTCTCACTGAATGTAGCTAGTGGAGAAGTAGCTAGGTAATGCTTTCCACAGCTAACTACTTTCTTGCTAAAGTTAGCTGGTTACAGGGACCGTAGGAAATACCAACAAGTTAAATCTTTAGTAACAGAATACTACAGACAGAAAAAACTGCTGGTGCGAATACAGCTCAGCTCATATTCTGGTTGTGAAATTTGTGCGGGGGGTAATTTTTCAAGGCTGGGCGCCGCCGGAGTCTTTCTTCCGGCTGCCGCCTAGCTAGCTTATTGCGTACAGCACCGGAGGAGCTAGCTACTGTAGCATCATGCTGTAGCATAACACAGGTGCATCTCCTCCTTAATCAAACTCTCTCTCTTTCTCTCTCTCCCTATCTCCGTCTTTCTCTTAACGTCAGCTTCCATTTTTACTAAAACTAGAAAGAAAACAGCCCAAATGCATAGTAACATTTTACTTGGGCAACTTGAATAATAAACAAACAATAAATAAATCTGGCCACTCCCTTTGGCACTAACTGTTACCTACATTCCCACTATAAACAAAGTCAATGTTTTTGCACTGTGATTTAAAATACTCCTATTACACTGACATTGCACTAACTTTATGTGTATAGTATTAGTAACTATATATTTTTTTAATTCTGTTTTATGTGTGTGTGGTGTAGCATAAACGGGAAAGTCTGGATCGACTTCCAGATATTCCACCGGATGTCCCTTGTCTTGCAATACGCCGTTCGTTTTGGGTACAACAACGGACATTGTGCAACAAGCCAGGCCTGCTTGGTTCTTTTAGGGGAATGATTGTAAAGATTTACAAAGAATATGTTTATGGCATTTACTCTCTAACTGGGACGTTTTGGGGCCGATTGGCGGTGATACACTGGTAAGAGCAAATT
This sequence comes from Perca flavescens, assembly GCF_004354835.1. Taxonomy (NCBI): domain Eukaryota; kingdom Metazoa; phylum Chordata; class Actinopteri; order Perciformes; family Percidae; genus Perca; species Perca flavescens. The sequence goes on from NC_041331.1 coordinate 16,021,352, forward strand.
ACGTTTAACCATGTATCCAGCTAATTTAAATAGCTCACGTTACTGTATTCTGTGAACAGTTAACGTCATTTAATATTGTCTGTGGCGTTTTCTTTTGCGGGTGCAAATGTTCCACCAAAACAAGTTCCTTCCCGAGACTGTTTAGCAGATCAACTGTCTTTGCGACAGGAGCTTAGCACCACCCAAGACAATTGTGAATGGTAAAAGAAATGCAAACAACCCAGAGCGTATTTTTCTCCTATCTAGGAATGTATGTGTGGAGGGGCCAGACCTTACTCCGCAGTGCTGTGGAGATAGGTCTGGCAATGTGAGACTAAAGCTGCTTACACACCAACCAGATGGCCGACCGTTGGCAGAAAAGCCCGTTAATGACCTTAATCTTCTGACAAAAGTAGTCAAGACTGCATCTAAAATCATTGGGGTTCCCCTTGAATCGCTCAAACGCATTTACTGGAAACGCAGCACTAAAAAGGCACAAGGTATTATGCAGGATTCTAGTCATCCTGCATACAATCTCTTCTCCCACCTGCCATCAGGGAGACGTTTGCAGAGCATCCCAACGCGCACAACACGTTTTAGGGATAGTTTTTACCCCCAGGTAATAAAGTTATTAAACGACAGGGCTGTGGTCTGAATTAAGTCACTTATGGATATTGTGTTTGGATATTCTAGATGTTTTTAAATGTTATTTTTTTTTAAATTGTTATTATTGACTGGTGCTGAGAGAGTGCTAAGGCACATTGTATTTCATTGCTGTGGTACTTCGTACTAATATGCATTTTTGTAAAAATAGGCGCTATCTGTAAAAGTCAGATATCATCAAAGCTGAAAGCCATCCGGACCAAGTATAGGCAGACTGTGGATACCCAACGGCGAAGTGGACATGGGCGAGTAATCACTCTATATTTTGATTTATGTAACGAAATATGGGGTGCCACTGTGAGCAGATCGGAGTAGACTTTTGCGTTTTTACCCTTTAGACGGGAACATGACGGTGGAGCATTTTTAAGATTTCCACTCTGGAGGGTGGTTTCAATTTTTAGCGTTTTTAAGCCCCAAAAACGCAGTCGCCATCTAAACAAAAGGCACATCTGATAAAATATTTTGTCGTTTTCACCCGCGAGCGTTGTCGTGTAAACAGGACCTAAGGGGAACATTCATGAGATAAGAAATGCACTTTGAATAACGCTACATCTCGCGTAACGTTAGCAACCTGATCTCGCTCCGTTGAATCCAGCGCACAAAAGGGGCTAAAATAAAATAATTTCCATCTGTTCGGTAACTTACTGGTGGAGCAGCTGCAATTTGTTGATGGAAAAAAAACCTGTAACAGAGAAGACATGGTTGACATGGAGGAGATTCAAGTGTCCCTGAGGTAATGAAATCAAGAGTACAGTCATAGGAGGTTTACAGTTGTTTTGGTCTGTTGGAAATTTGTAAAGTGTTTAAAATTAATTATTTTGGGTTTAATAATGCAAAGGACAAGGTAGTCTTGGTGGGAATAATATTGGGTGATAATATATTGAGCTACTACATGAGAGGGAGCTGGAGTAAAGGGAAATATATAGCAAACTCTTTATTTGCTCATGACAAAATAAAATGCAAGTGAAATATGCAAAAGTAGTATGCATCTACTAAAAATTAGTAGAATGCGTACTTATAAAATAAAACTACATTATTTTACACAAATATATATGTAAATTTCATTTAAATGCAATGTCTAGTGACTAATGAACCAATATGATGGGCAAATGTACTATATATATATATTATGTCCCATCAGTTCTGCAGGTGGGGAATTGTGTCACAGGTGGCTTAACTAGCAGATTATAAGAACCTGATAATGATGATGAAATGTGGTTTTTGAAAACATAAATAATTTTTTTTTTTTTATTCATAAAGACCAATCTGTATTGAAGTGTGGTTTACCTGAGAACCTCTTGTTTAAAGTAACATATCCTGATCCCCTTTCTTTTTGCTCTTAGTTTTGGAGGTGAAAATTCTAGCGAGGAACCATCAATAATTGACACAGAATTTAAAGAGGAAATGGGCAGGTGTCCTCTTTGCTCAGATAAAAAAAACACAGCAAAGTCTGACAGCGGAATTACAGCATATGGCAAAGAACACCAAGCAGTTGCAAACAAAAAACAACTTTTGAGCTCATGTTATCTGAAATTTACCTGTCTGGGAAGTGAATATGGTCAACTGAAGCTGGTCATAAATGCACCAGCTGAACCTGCTCTCTAAGAACACATCGCAAGAAGAAGCACAGCGGAGCCTGCTCTTGAAGAACACATTGCAAGAAAAAACACACTCTGAAGTAGAGAACAAAGAGCTGAAGAAACTTCTGAACTCCACTTAGTAAAACTTCACTCTTCTGGGAAGTAAGTATGGCCAACTGAAGCTGCTCATTAACGCAACACGGTACAACTTCACCTTTTTGTCTGCTGAAACTACCGGGCTGAGCCTGCTCTTGAAGAACACATCACAAGAAAAAGCACAGTTGCAAGTGGAGAACACAAAGCTGAACATGTTTCTAAATTCAACACTGGAAAACTGTGACCTTGTGGAAGAGGAGAACAGGCAACTGAACCTGCTTCTGAATGAATCATTGCACAGCATCACCATGGAGTCTCAAACAATGAAAAACAATCCTCTGTGCAGCTGGCAGCAGAAAATCAACACCAGCATTTAATGCTGTTCTTGTTCTCATTGGGGGAATGCTGTTGTACAGCATTCCACCTATTGTTATTCGTGTCGGCCATTTTCTTTCTTTTTCTTATTATTATTCCGTACGTTTTTTGGCTCAGCGTAACTTCTGCATACTTTCACCTATTTAAACCATTCAACTTTTAAAATGTTCAGCTCTTTCAGCTAATGATGGGACTTCTTCAACTTTTTTCTACTATTTATACTTTTTAAAATTTTAAGCTTTTAACACTTTTTTTTAACATTGAAGTCAACGAGAGCAGCCTTCAACTCCTTAAAATCTTCTTCCGCTCCCAAAATTTTCAGCTCCTTCATACTTTCACCTACAGACACCAAACAAACTTTAAAATGTTCACTAAATATTCAGCTATCAGGCTAAGGCTTTTCAGGATGATATCTTTTAAAGTTTTTGTGAAAAAGCTGTTTAAGTTTAGTGATCATTTCAGGATTTTTTATCGATTAAACAGAGTGTGTATTGGGCTGCTTAGAGTGATGATGTCATCATTCAGAGTGTGAAGCTTCAAAAAAATTATCTTTGTCCCTTCTCTGTAAATTGCTCGTACACCCACAATTGTTACTTGTCATAAACAATTTATACATCAAAACGTAGGTATTTTTGTCTAGTTTCAGAAAATGTTCAGTGTTGTGATACACCTTTTACTTTTGGCTGGTTGAGCTTCCAAACGACAAGAGTAACACAACTCCCTCCATTCACTCTCCTGTATAACTTTTTTCGCATTTCCCAGCGAAACGCACAGCGAACCATTTATTTAAATCGCTGATATGCCCACATTTTTATGTTTATTCACATACATTTTATACCGATACGTTCACAAAGGCCTTGTGGTGCTCAGGGTGACGTCATTTGACTGATAGCAGTTATCGTTTTGCCAGTGTTAGGCTTTGTTTGAGAGCTCGCTCTCAGTCTCTGTATAGCTGTAGCACAGCACAGCTGACAGATTCAGCAGGTGTTGCTCATCAACTTGATTAAAGAGATCAAAGCATGTTTATAAACATCTGCTGGCCATTGGTTACCATGACAACACTTTCACAGCCACACACCCAGATACTACAGGCAGTAATATGAACAGTAGTCTATACAGATACTACAGGCAGTAATATGAACAGTAGTCTATACAGATACTACAGGCAGTAATATGAACAGTTGTCTATACAGATACTACAGGCAGTAATATGAACAGTAGTCTCTTTTTATCTCTTTTTCTCTTTTTTACTTAACCAAACACACAGACACACACTCACACACACAGACCCGCACACAATTGCACATACACACGCACATAGACACCCACACACACATACTTCTGTCTTCCTCCCTCTGTCTGTCTCCCACCCTCCCTCCCTCTGTCTGTATCCCTCCCTCCTGTCTCTCTCCCTCCCTCTCTTTATCCCTCCCTCCCTTCTTTCTCTTTTCTGTCTCCCTCACTCCCTCTCTACCTTCTTCCCTCCCTCTCTGTCTCTCTCCCTCCCTCCTTCTCAATCTCTCTCTCGCTCTCTCTCTCTATCACTCATTCTCGCTCTCTCCCTCCCTTCCCCTCTCTCACTCCCTCTCTCCCTTCCTCCTTCTGTCTCTCTCTCCAGGGTCATTTGTGATTGTGATTTCATCCATGTATATAGCCCGTTTCTTTTCAGCCAATATATCCACCTCTCAGCTCTTTAGGGTCATGCTTGTTTGTTCTACGCAATGGATATGGCTGATAATAATACAAAGTATTTAAACTTTCAGCCTTTTTAGTCAATTTTAGTCAAAGTTGCTCTCTTTCTTTTCCTCTCCTCTCTTTCCTCTCTCTCTCCTCTCTTTATTCTCTTTCTCTCTTCTCTCTTCTCGTCTCTTCTCTCCTCTCTCTTCTCGTCTCTTCTCTCCTGCTCTTCTTTCTTCTCTCTTTCTCTCCTTGTCTCTTTCCTCTCTTCTTTTTCAGCCCCATTCTTTTCACCTAATATATTTCACATCTCATCTCAGCTAGATTGATGCATTTTCGTTCTATGCAGTGTATATATCTGATAATAATAAAAATATTTGTTCTTTCAGCCTTTTCAGGCAATTCATTTCAACTTTCATCTTTGACAGTATTACAGTTCTGCTTCCAGCTTTTCTAACATCTCTTCACTTATTTAGGTAATGCAGTTTAGCTTCCAACTCTGAACATTTTCCAGATTATTCAGCAGTGTAATGCAATGCATTGAGCTTTAAGATTTTTCATACAATTTGTTTCATATTTCTGCATATGTGAGTCATTATCAGTTAGAAAATCTACTCAGACCTCACAATGTTCTACATATTTTGTCATTATTCAACCTTTAAAGCCAACAGTTCAGTTTAGCATAAACTTTTAACTTTTTAATGAAATTCATACTTATTAAACCGATTTCCACTTTTTCAACTATTCTCACTACTTTAACTTCTTCTTACGGATTTAAGCTATTTATACAGTTAGCTTTAGCAATTCAGCTGTTCAGCATTCCCACGCAATTTCTGCAGGAAATGCATTTTCTAGTTTAAATCTGTCCTTCCTCTGGAAAGTCTGCAACAAAGACACACTGCAGTGCAGAAGTGGGGAAAAGCTCGCAGGAAGAGCCTTGACAAGGGGCTTGACCTGGCTGTTGTCTTGAATGCCAAAGACAAGGCATTCTTGACCAACATGACTTTTCAGTTTGTACAGCAGCACCCTCAAGAAAACTCTCATTCAGCGTGGATTGGGTTGCAAGACATGGTGAAGGAGGGTGTCCACTTCTGGGTCAATGGAAACAGAATTTAAAGAATTTTTATTTACTGGAATCACCTGGACCCAAAGAAGGCCGTGGCCTCTTGGGACAAAGACCAGGCAGGACAGGACTGTGTTGCCATTGTCCAGTGGAGTCACATTGGACAGGAGAACCTTGGACCTGGGATGACATTGTTTGTGGTGGTGACCATGGCTCTTAGTTTGTACTGAATGACAGACCTGCATGTTGTTAAGCTGTGGAGGAAAAGCAACATCTCACTCTCTTTCAGGCTGAGTTTGCTGGTGTTTACTCAAAGTCTACATGTAAGCGGAATCTAAGCACCATCACTGGTGTCGTGAGGAAATTACTTTCAGAATGATTATCTTACATGTTAAATTTCTCTTGTGTTTATGTTTTTATTCGTTATTTATTTGTGTCCCCATTTCCTATTCTAAAAATAACTTTTCATTCCACTTGTCTGTTGCATTCTGTATGAAAAATTAAAATGCTCTCTTTAACCTGAATCCACAGAACGAGATTTGCAGTTTAGTCTCAGATAAACTGGCAAATACGTAAAAAGTAATGTTTTTATTTCCCGTAAAGTGTAATCAAATATATTCAGTTCTGTAACAGAATAGATGACTGGGCTTCATAATTTATTTATTTATTTCGTTTTGTTGACTTATTTTGGTGGAGTCCAAGGTGGCATTATTGTTTCCTGTAGAATTCAACAGCAAATCAAAGTGCTGCACAAAGACGTGGAATATTTGATTGACTTAATAGTTGCTGTTTTTTTACAGTATGGTGTCAATGTTACCAAAGACACATGGAGTCAAGAGCGTTCTGTAAGATTTTTTTGAGACACACACACCAATGCACACAAGATTAACTGCAGACAGGAGATTGTTCACTTTACTGTAGTCTCGCATTGCCAGACCTATCTCCACAGCGCTCCGGAGGAAGGTCTGGCTAGTCCACATAACATTCCGGGATAGGAGAAAAACGTCCTCTGGTTTATTGGCATTTCTTTAAACCAATCATTGGGCTGTGCTAAGCTCCAGACGCAGGTACGGTCCCTCTGTAAAATAGCCAAGTGCACATAGGGAGGCGAGCTCTGGAATTAAAATGGCTGTTGAGTGTATGATGATAATTTTACTCCAAAAAAAAGATAAATATATTTTGATTGTCGGTTCTAGCTCAGAGGATGTTTTTTGAATTGACCAGAGTTTAGAATGCCAACACAAAGAAATCAGGAAGGTGAGGGACATCCGTACGAAAATAAGGGACATCTGCCGGAACCTCCGGTGACACAGAACAATCCCGTAAATGTAACGTTGTCGATAACTTTACTGTGGGGGTTCTCCTTGGGGCTGACTTCACATGTTGCACCTTGAAAGCAATTCCAGTTCTGCACAAAGTGTGTGAGAGCCATGCATAGGCCTGTAACGATAATATTTTTGCATAATCACAGTTTTATTTGTTTAACTGCAATTCATTGCTAACATTAGCTAAGGTGCTAAGGCATGTGACTGGTTATTGTGGATTTTGTTTAGATATGCCAAATTGCAATTATATAAGTGATTATTAGTCGGACTATATTTTGTATTATTATTATTTGAGTTCTTAGTTGTTGGCACTTGACCCTATACACATTCATAAGAACAAAAATGTTGAGGGGTGATGCAGTTAGAATTTTTTTTAATAATTAAGAGCTGTTGTTCAGTCTCTCCAGGATTTCGCTGCCCAAAATACCTGATTTTGTGAGAGCTTTTGTAAAAATAATTGCGATAAAAGTTGCGATGTCTTCTGTATTTTTGTTGCAATAAAGTTGTGAATAAAACTGATTTTCCTAGTAACCTTACCAAAAAGGCTCAGGATGCTGCAAATGTTGGTATAATATGAAAATATGAAAATGGCTGGTGGATTTAAAGGAGTGCTATGCAGTTTTGGCAATTTCTTTGCTGCTTTTTGCTTGCAGGTTTCTCTATAGAGCTCCCCCTACAGCTTCGGAATAGATATTCGTTACATCGCGAGACCTGATATCACGCGATACTTCCTGGCGCTGAGGCCGGCGGCCTGCCGGTCCAAAGTTGCAAGGTGTTTTTTACACTCACAGGCGCTAGGGCGAAGCGAGACGACCACCATTCAACCTGAAAAAAGTCATATAACCATTCCAATGACTCCGAAGCTGTTCAGTTAAGGTAAATTAAGCTAAAAAAACTGCATAGTTCCCCTTTAAAACAAAAAATAATTTATTGAATGAATCAAATTTTAACATACTGTACGTGTCAGTGGCTTGTTGATCTTTACATTTTTTGTTAATTTCCTATCCTGGCCTGGGACACACATTAATGCAGTTTGATAAATGACTTATTGGACTTTAACTTGCACTTACAATAACCATCATTATAGCTGCCCTTAATTTAGGTCATCCTGTACGTCTCATCTCCGGTTTTCCTGCATCCACCGTGTGTGTGTGTGTGTGTGTGTGTGTGTGTGTGTGTGCGTGCGCGTGTGCGTGCGTCAATCGCGGGGGGAACTGAGCAGCAGACCTGCCCGCAATGTTCGAGTCACACACGTCTCATCCGTTCTCTTAATACATCCATGGTCTCATCTTCATATCAGAAACAGGGAAATTAATTCGGCGACATACGTGTGTTACATCAACCCGTTCTCACTCCCGCTTGGTCATTGGCTCTCAGAGTCACATACTGACGCAAAGTCTGGCACGTGTGAATGCTGTGATTGGTTGAAGTCATGGGAAACTCAAATTTGCAGTAAAGTTGCAGTGATTCGTCAAAATTGCGATTCGCAGCAAATTCACGGTGATTGTTTAAATTCGCATGAATTGTTGCCATCGCGAAATCCCGGAGGGACTGGTTGTTTACTACATAGGCTGTGTATTTGTGTTATTACATAATCTGGGTTCACATGACAGTGATATATAACCAAAAGCGTTATCCTGGAATTCATTCAAAACTTTAATTAATTTAAAAAAGTAAATTTGACTGAAAGAGACAATTATATTGTTAATCGCAATTATTTCTGAGACAATCAATTGTACAGCAAAATTTGAAAATTATTACAGCTCTAGCCATGTAATGAAAATTAAATGATTTGTTCTGCATGTTTAAGGTCAGTATGATACTAGCAACAATAGAAACGTCATGAAAATCTAACAGAACAACTTCAGAGCATGAATCTTGAATCTAGGTATTTCAAATGCCTTTTCTAATTGGCATTTGTAAAAGTAATGTCTGATTGGCTAATAACTCCTATTTCACATGGTCATCTTACGTAAAGATATTGACTTCAGTTTCTTCACTTGAGCTCACACCTAGAAAAATAATTTCTATGTAAAGTAATGAACATTTTTAACTGCCTGCATTCATTAAGCCACAAGATGGTGCTATCAGTCTTAACAAGAGCTCATTCCCCTTCAGCATATACCAAAATATGTTTTCTTGGTTGGTCAAATATTCTCTGGCTAGGTTTCTAAAATACTTCAAAAATGTGTGGTTGTTGCTTTTCTCCATATTCTTGTGTTCACTAACACAGAATATAACATGCTCATGATGAAATATGGCAAATACATATATGCTCAAACCAATGATTTAAATTACAATGGCTGTATCCTGTATTTTGTTCGTTACTTTAGTGTTCTTGAAACAGATGTTTCTGAAAGAGCAGTGAAAATGAGTGGTAGTAAACAGCCTATAATAATTGCTGCAACACTTTCCCATCAGTTTTCAGCAGCCTGTCACTTGCAGATTTTGGTGAAGTGAAAGATGACTGTGTGCTGAAAGTATGCAGCTGACTGTTTTCGGGCTGTGGCCCTCATCATCCTCTGAGAGGCTTGGAGGGTCTCGCCCACATTAATCACCCTAAGCACAGCTTGTTAGGCTGAGATCAAGAACCCACTAGCAACTGATGGGGGAAAGAAGCAGCGCTGGTAGAGACCGATTAAAAACACTGATAGGGTATCTAAAGAAAAACAACACTTAAAGCCTTTCTGTTCAGATAATTCTGTCAAATGTAATCACAGATATCACATAACTTCCCACAATCCCTAGCTTTTGAAGTGTCAAAAAGAGGGCTTATCTGGTACAAGGAGCAGGAATTCAACATGTTATCTCTGCTCTTTACTTCACACTTTGTGTATATGTTAAATAAGATAATGATATCTGCTATTATCTGATTCAGTTAGTAAACAAACAGAAACTAAAAGTGTTTCTCACCAAAATAAGAATCAGAAATAACTATCATCTATTAACATGAAGGTAATATAAGTGTGAAATTAAGTAAATTTTATTTTACCAAGTGAAGTAATTTTCCGGCTTTACGTCCATTACATCCCCTCTGGATTTTCTCTGAGTCACACGGACCTCGCCCAAAACAACTCCCCAAGAACAGCAATGACCTAGTGTGTGATGCCATTCTTTTAGACTTGTGAGGCCTGCTGATGGTCACGTATTGTCAAATCTGTGAGGTCACTGTTTGACCTCTGACCCCTCATTCATGTCAAAGCAGAAGCAGGCAACATGTGGTGTCACTCTATACATCCATTGTGTCACTGTATAAGCAGTTTTGGAAGAAACATAAGCTGATTCTCCTTATGAAAAGTCATTAGGTTAGGGTTATTAACATGATGCCAATGTTTGTCAAAAGATAATGAGAATGGGTAAATAAGAGGCAAATTGTAAAGCGCTATATCCAGTAAGTTAGAAAGGCGCTATATACAGTAAATGCAGTACATTTACCATTTAAGCCATTGAAACACAATGCGTTCAGTGCAAAACTGTATTTTAATTGCCTGTATTAAGCACGTTCTTAATTTTTAACTTACAGATATATACAAACTGGTATATTAAATGGCTACTTGTCTAACTGCATTTGCTTTATTTTGGGCAATTATGTTGGCTTGTCCATTAAAATGGTGCAGCTTCTCAAGTGTGATTATTTGCTAGTGTTTTCTATTATAGTACTTTATTTGGGTTTTGGACTGTTGGTGGGACAAATCATTCAATTTGAATAAGTCAACTTGAGTTTGGAGGAAATCGTGACTTACATTTTTCTGTATTTTCAGACATTTTAGAAATCAAAAGCTTTATCAGTTAATTGAGAAAATATTCAGCTGATTAATCTATAATAAAAACAATTGTAATATCTAACCACTCTCTAGCTTTTGTAATCATGTAAACCAAGGATTAAATTGACTGAATAATGTCCACTAGCTTCCACTAAATGGCCACTGTGGTCAGCTGTAACTCATTTTATAATGAAGTCTGCAGCTGAAGCTACAGTAGACACATTATCTTCATCTGTGCAACCACGTGTTGTGTGTGCATTTGTTAGAACATGCGTGTGCATTCCTTGAACCCAGCCAGTGACATGACATGACTCTGAAACAGGAAAGGATAAACATTCAGTATAATCTGCAGATTCTGTGGCTTTGGTTCAGATCCAGAGTAGTATTATAGCCTGAACACTTTGAATTCCTTTAAAGAATAAAGTTGAGTGCCGATGAGCCTGGGGGCATTAACTTTACACACACTCACCAACACACACACTGTGCGTATGACAAAGCATTCCCAGACCCTGAAGCGCCTTAATGGAACAATTAAAGTCATAAAAAGCAGCCAGAGTACGAGAGCATGAAATTGTTCCTCGTTTCAATGTTATCAGAGTCACACAGAGTTCAAATCTGGGGGGAAACAAAACAAGACTTGGCCACTGACTGGGCTGTTTTGCAGCAGTTACTGGCATGCCAAAATCTATACGTATGTTCCTCCAGAGACAGTGCACAGAAGGAGCCGTAAGTCATGTGAGGTTTGCAAACAAATGCACACAAACAAAGAATAGATGTTGTGCCTGGTTCTTTTTCCACAAGTCAGGAACCAGCAAGGACATGCTGTGTAGAGGAGCGAGCCAAAAGTCTCTGTTAAATGAGTATACAGTAAGTTGCTGTTGGCCAGAGTCGGTGCAGAATAGATGAGTGTGTGTGTAACCCCCACAGTGATCGCCTCACTCCTCAGCAGTGCTCTACTTGAAGCTTTTACCTCCCTCCATTCTCAGTTCTCAGCCCTCTACCCCGGCTTAGCATGACGGCTTGTCTCTGAAGCTCTGATGGGTGTGTGGACTGTTGGCAGGCCTCTCTTGGTGAAAACAAACACACATAAACATTCACATGCACAACACACTGTGTCCTCAAGCACAACATGCCCTGGAGTTTCTTTACCTCTTCCAAATCTTCCTCTTTCCACTCTGTCTTTATCATTGCCCTTTTGGAAACTAGGTCAGTGTCAGTTCATGCCATTAGCTTCTGCTCCAATTGTATGACTTTTGTGTGTGTGTGTGTGTGTGTGTGTGTGTGTGTGTGTGTGTGTGTGTGCATGTTCAGTAAGCAGCAATGCTTATCTGCCAATTGGCTTAAGAACTTCCTTGAAAATTTTTCTTTTCATGCTCTGTGCCGGTAGATTGGAATTGTGTGTGTGTGTGTGTGTGTGTGTGTGTGTGTGCGTGCGTGTCTGTGCGCGTGCATGTGTGAGAGAGACGGTGATGATGAGGGGGTGGGGGATTCCAGGATTCTTGCACGAGGCAGCAGGCAGATGTGGGAGACTTGAATCAAAACTTTTCTGTTGGCCAACTTCAAAAGGCAACTTTTCCTCCAGTGTTGGTCTCTTTTCGCTTTCCATTCCTCTGCCGTTTCCTCATGCTTTGGCCAGCAGAGCACACTTCTCCCTTGGATTTCAAGCAGAGGCTGAGATCAAAACTTGGATTCTAGCAAACACCAGGAATCTTTGTCATGCTGAGACTTTCTGTTTGTGGTCCTAGATAACCCGGGGCATCTTTAACAGCTCAGAAAACATACTTAATATTGTTTTGTCGTCATTTTTATCACCTTGAAACCTCTATCACTTTTCCTAATTTTATGAGAAATTGCTTATAAATATGATTTTTAACTTATGATGCTTCAGAAGCTACAGAAATAGATGCTTTACTTCTGTTTGGGACCCCTCCTCCCCCCCTGTAAAACATGCTTAAATGCAATAGATTTTCATATGCTTCTTATCCGTGATTAGTGTTAACAGAATTATTTTTACAGTGCTATACCTGCCAAATCCCAAACAAGTGTGTTTGGATTTCTGTTATTTTATTGTTCATGATATTGTTTGACCCCAAACATTAACATCACTACTGTAATTTTCTCAGTCTCTGAATTACTTTTTGGCAAACAGAATATATGCGTCCATGCATAGCCCAGAAAATTATTCCTTATTTGGTGTAATAACAATGCTTTATGGTCATTTGCATATTTGACCACTTTTCATTGGATGTGCAAACTCACTGGCAAAGGGAATGGTTACCACTTTAAAATGTCTACATATTGGGGTTTAATGAGGTAAGAAGAATTTAAAAAGGAATTTGTTGATTTTTAAATTATTATTATTATTATTATTATTATTATTATTATTATTATTATTATTATTATTATTATTATTTTTTTATTATAACTAGCCACACTGCTCTATTGCAATGTTGGTCAGTTGGTCCATTACTTTGGTCCAGACTTAAAGGGATGCTTCACCGATTAGCATTAATAGAAACCCAGTAGTATTTTTGAATGACCGTGCTTCCCTCCCTCATGTCCCCCTGGGACTAGATTTCTCCATAGACAGTTATAAATAAATGGACCAACAGATCCCGTTGCTCTGGACGGAGACCAGTGAAGGATATTAGAAGCACTTTTCCGGTGATGGCTGAGTGTTACTGCGCAGCTGCAAACTGAGCTTTCTGATGTAGATGTAATGTGAGCAACCTGTCTGAAAATTGGAAGTCTTCTGGTAGCTGTGCCAAGAGAAATCTCAATCATTCCAAATCTTGCAGAGACGGAGAGCGTACGTATATGTAAGGAGATAACATGGACACAGGCTAATTATTGCTAACTAAATTGCTAGTTAACATTGGTAATTAAACTTAAAGGTCCCATGGCATGGAAAGTTCACTTTATGAGTTTTTTTAACATTAATATGCGTTCCCCCAGCCTGCCTATGTTCCCCCGGTGGCTAGAAATGGTGATAGGTGTAAACCGAGCCCTGGGTATCCTGCTCTGCCTTTGAGAAAATGAAAGCTCAGATGGGCCGATCTGGAATATTGCTCCTTATGAGGTCATAAGGAGCAAGGTTACCTCCCCTTTCTCTGCTTTGCCCGCCCGGAGAATTTGGCCCACCCATGAGAGAGAGACATCATGGCTTTCAAATGAGCAAAGTGGCAGTTGGTCAAGGCCACACCCCCACCCTCCACCTTGCCCCCCCCCTCTCCCTCCTCAATAGCTTCAGACACAGAAATGGCACATACTAAGGAAAGCTCATTGTGGGACTGGCTCTAGTGGCTGTAATTCTGCACCAAGGCTGAATTTCGGGAAAGAGACTTCAGATACAGTATTAGGGGACCACTAAGGTCTATATAAAAGCATCTAAAGAGCAACATGTCATGGGACCTTTAAACAGCTAATGTACGTCGAAATTGCATGCGTGCTTCTCCTGTAATTCCTCTACTATGCAACAGTAAGTTGCGTGGTTATGACACAATCGTTAGCCTATTTTTACAAAAAACGTCTGCTACGGAACCATAATGTGAGATACAAGGTAACGGAGCCTTTTATACATTGTTGTGTTTCTTTAGAAATAAACAATGGACAAATAGAGTCTTTAAACGCTTCAGATGTAAAGTTATTCACTGTCAAAGTGGCGCCAAAATGAATGGCAGTCACGCTTTGTGGACGCTCGCTTACCCCCTTGGATTTCTCTGTATTGTGGGTCTGGAAAAAAGCCTCTGATGACGCAAAAATCGTCATTTAGCATCATCGGAGGCATTTTTGCCCAGAGGCTATGGACTACCAGCTAGTTCCGCATGTTTTCAACCTGCCCATAGCGGGTGGGACTGTCACAACCCGATGCGAGCAGAGTGTCAGCCATCTTGAAACTAAACTAATTCACGGCTGTGTTTATACTCTGTGTTTACATCCCACCAAGCACTAATGCTACCAATGCATTAGCTGAACTTTATGTGTTGTTTTTATATAATGTCGTTTTTATATGTTTTAAATGTGTAACACCACTTGAGCCACGATGTAACGTTGTTTCGTGTATATGGTTGAAATGACAATAAAACATACTCGAGTTGACTTGACTTCCTCACTGTCTATGTTTGTAACCAATAGGCGTGGCTTGGGAGTGGACTCCTAGGAAAGCGAAGCAAGTGCATTCTGGGAGTTGTTGTTGTTGTTGTCTGTTGTCAAAAATACATTTTCTGGCTTTTCTCGGTCTAGAAGGCACCAACTTCTAAATATATTTTACATTTCTACTACATAAATGACCCAATTTAATACATATTCATCTTTCCAGCGGTGAAATATCCCTTTACATATCAATTTTTATATTGATTGACAATTATTACATGGATTGTCATTAACTTTTGTCTAGACATCCATGCTTTCCAGAGAATTAATTCTACTGACTTTTATGACGCCTTGAATTTTTTTTAAAGTGCCATCAGCAGACAAAAGTTTTCACAGTTTCCAGTAAAATTTCAAGATCATCTGGATAAGCACCAAAGTTTGTACAGAAATTCATGCTCCCTTCAGGATAAATTGTAATAACTTTGGTGATCCTCTGACTTGTCACCTTGCACCATCATCAGGCCAAAGTTTCAGTTTTCCCAAAACCAATTTAATTCCCAGCAGCCTCAGCTGTAGCCTACTATGTGTTTATCACTAATTAGCAAATGATAACATTGCCAAACTATGATGAATGGGAACATGCTAAACATCAGCATTTAGCTCAAAGCAATGTACAGAGCTGCTAGCATTGCTGTACAGTCTTGTTCTTACACATACAGTAGTGGGGTCCATGGGATCCCAAACAATGAACAAGCAAAGCCAATGTCAACACAACTTAGGGTCTGTATTCTCTTTTTCTGTTAATCTACTGTATCTTTGTTGAAAACAACTTTCTCTGACATCCTCCTCACCTCCTCTTCTTCTTTTCTCCCTTCTGTAATAAAAGTGTATTTATATCTGAAATGATGGCCTAATGTAAAGGAATCACATTACTACTGGAGTAGTGTGTATATTTCTCTATGTGTCTATTTGCAATGAGTGTGTTTATGGGTCTCTACATCTGTGCTGAGCCAGATGGTGGCGGCGAACCCCTGGCGGGAAAACTCAACAGGGAATGTTTTCCATCCCTAAGATGGTCAGATTGGTGTGGGGAGACACTGACTCTGCATAAATCACATGGAGGGGAGATAAGTGGGCTGCTAGACCAGCCTGGATAAATGGCTTAAGCCAAAAATACTATCCATTGTGCCCCACAGGGGACAGACCTTGAATAAATCTGAGTGTACTCAAACACAGTGTGTGGACAAAATAACACGAACCCCTTATAATATATTACAGTTCAATATCACAAACTACAGCCTCGAAAATTACCATAAAGCTGAATCAACACCGAAAGATAGTATTTATTGCAGTGTATTTCAACAAGGCATTACCTTATGAGTAGGCTTTATTAAAGCAATAGTTCAACATTTTGGGAAATATGCTTTTATTTAGTTTCTGGCTGAGAGTTAGATGAGAAGACCGATGCCAATCTCATATTTGTCTGTTAAATATGAAGCTACAGCCAAGAGATGGTTTGCTTAGCTTAGCGTTAAAACTGGGAGCACAGAAAAACAGTTACCCTAGCTAGGTTATTTATTATTACGTTTATTTGTGCGTTAATGGGGTTATTGTGTAGCGAGGGCAGCTAGACTCCAAAGCTACGTCGTAACTGATGTGTGCCTCCTTCAAAATATAAGCAGGTTTGCCACTTGGAGATTGCAAGAACTGTGACTGGTCAGCTTGGGCTAATGTGTGTGTTTTTTGAAGGATACATTTTTATTATTTCACCTTTATTGTATATCAGACAGTGGAGAGGCAGACATGAAACAGGGTTATCCCTATGTTCCCAGGGCTATACTGTATATCATGATATAAACTAACATTTTAAGAATTTGGTAAGGGCTATTTTCACATTTCAATTGCAACAAATTGCAACTTTTGTCAACATTTGAGATGGTATTTTTTATTTTTTTTTTAAAGATAATTTTTTGTGGCTTTAATGATAGGACGTGCCGCTGCAGTAAGAGCCGTAGTACATGGGGCGCATGCTCAACCAGGTGAGCTATCAGGGCACCCTGAGATGGTAGGTTTTAAAGGAGTATTACTTCAGTAGTAGGTGTAGGTGGGTGATTTTAACACTGACCCAGGGAAACAACGGTTCCCAGCTAGACGTGAACCAGGGAGATTACGCTTATTGTCATGACACTCTGTGTGTGTCAACCAGCTAAATCCAGTTAAAAGATAACTTCTATCCTTTTTGTTTAATCCACAGTTTTTTCATCACTGTGAAGCTTACTCCAGGAAGTCACTGCTTCAGGTTGAGAAAAAGTCAAGCACACAATCCTGGTAAAACCAAATGTTGTCATTTTTACACTTGGGTGTTTGTATGGATTAAACAAACACAATATAATGTTTTAATTAGTGCGCTTTAGAGGTGCTGGTAGGTGGATTTTGGTAGGTGGTGCTGCTGGTGGAGATTGGACTTTGAACAGAGCTAGGCTAGCTGTTTGCCCCTGTTTCCAGTCTTTAAACTAAGCTAAGCTAAGTGGTCGCTGGCTGTAGCTTCATATTTAACAGACAGACATGAGAGTGATATCAATCCTCTTATCTAATTCTCAGCAAGAACACAAATAAGTGTATTTCCCGAATTGTTAACCTATTCCTTTGAAGTCCCTTCTATTTGTGCGTTGGGTGTATGTATGCGTAAGAAACTTACTACACCTCCAAACTGTATGTGCTTACACTCCTGGGTGTTTATACCAGTAGATTCAAGAGTTTTATTCAAGAAGATTGTAGATTCAAGTTGTTTATTGCTATCTGGGATATGAGGGGATTTCTCACTACTCTTCTGCATCCATGTGGGGTGTTCTAACGCAATGTTCTGTTTTCTCAATCAGGAGTGACGCCACAGGCAGAGTGTGGCTGAGAAACATCCAGGGTGAGTACACCAGCTATTAAACTTTGCTCCCAGGGCACTTAGAGATGACTCATAATGTCAACGCAGTGTTCCTCCTCCTCATAGCTGTTGTTCAATAGAGGCATCCTCACCATGAAAGGGAACAATTACAACTTTTTATGACCCGAAAACATTCTATTCTGTTCCTCTGGGGCAACAATTTTTAAGGGAAATTAGTTCATGCAGCGCCTAGGTACACACAAGTAAAATGATCCATTTGGAGGCGAAAAGGGATTCCTCCAAGTTACTTTGTGGTTATGTTTGATTTTGTGCTGCAGCAGTGCGCTGTATATGTGTAATGTGTGTGTTGGTGAAGGAGACCATATGTGATAATAGACAGCCAAGCCCAAACAGTTGATAGAATTCTATCATTACATTAACCTCATGACAAAAAAGCAATGGAGGCCAGACTCCAGAATCACAAGTAACCCCATTACACACATGCATGCACACACATACAGTAGAGAGAGAGTGTGAGCGTGTGTGCGTGTGTGTGTGAGTGTGTGTTTGTGTTCGTGTGCATGTGTGTGTGTGTGTGTGTGTGTGTGTGTGTGTGCGTGCATGTGAGAAAGAGTGAGAGAGAGGAGGAAGGTGGGGGTGGTGGACTCATTTCTGCTGCAGCTCATTTTCTAGAAATATTTCACATGAATATTGGCAGCGGTTGTGCTGCAGAAGACAAAAGGAAATGAACCGTGGCTGCTGGAGCCAAAGACAACACACAGTGTGAGAAAGTCTCGCTACAGTTACTGCTCGCAGCACAGTGAGAGACAATCTCAATCTAAGCTATTAAAAACTGCCTTGGGATATATGAAATACAGAAAATGAGTTGGTGAAAGAATATTTGTGACGTAGCCAGAGAAGAATGAGCTTCTGTTGTGGTGGACGGTAAAGCAAGAAGCAAGTCAATTACAGAACATGAGTTGTGTTATTATTAGATGATAATAACTTGATTGCCTGGTGTTTGGCATTGAAATACGTCACAGAAACAATCGCAATACACTATAAAAAATGTTAATCCAACCTTGGTTTCAGTCTTTCTATTTCAGGCTTTTTAGTTCAGCCATTTCAGGCTAGAGGAGTAAACATTCCCAAAAATGAAACCCACGCTCAGTAACATTAAGGGAATTAACTAAGAAGAGGATGGGGTGAGACGCTTAGGTGGGTGGGGGGGGAAGGAAGGTTGGGGAGTTGGTGTCTTACTGTAAATGACACCTTCTCTGTGTTGAGGAAGAGTAGAGGACAACCCTGCTCTGCTGCTGGGCATCAGTTTTCTCCCACACTACCTCTTGTTGATGAGGACCATGACTTGAAGCTTTACAAGAAACAATCCTGCAGTACACTCAGCTCTGACGTCACTCAAGTGTGTGTGTGTGTGTGTGTGTGTGTGTGTGTGTGTGAGTGTTGTGTTTGAGTATCAGTGTGCTTGTTATTTAGTGTCTTGTAATTTAATGTATAATGTTTAATGTAGGGCACTCCACCAATTGTACACACAATGGTCATCTTACTAGAGAACTACTCATCATGCCATTACTGGAATAATCTCAGTTTGGATTAACACGTTTGTACCCCAAACCCTGCGATCCAATTTGGGATTTATAAAATGATCATTATTACAGGGCTGACTACAGCTCTTATGTAAATATAATAGAGTAAAAAATATATTATATTTCCCTCTGAAATGTAATGGATTAGGACAGCATTTCCCAAACTTTTTATAGTCCCGTACCCCTTCAGACTTTCAACCTTGAGTCCTGCTATGTACCACTGTGTACCCCCTACGTCACTTCACATACCCCTTGGGGTAAATGTACCCCAGTTTGAGAACCAGTGCATAGGACAATAAGTAGCATAGAATGATAAATGCTCAAGAAATTGGACAGATGTCGATTTTCTCATCTAACTCTCGGCAAGTAAGCAAAACAGCGTTTTTCCTAAAATGTCAAACTACTGCTTTAATCTTGTCCACCGCCTGTATCTTCATACATACGGATTCATTGGCTGCTTGCTCCAGCTTCATATTTACCATACAGACACGAGTGGTATCTTTCCTTCTAACTTGCAGCAAGAACGCAAATAAGCATGTTTCCCAAAATATAAAACTCTTCTTTTAAGTACAGTACTTGGGTGAATGTGGTTACTTTCCACAGCTGACTGAAGATAAGGCTGCAATAAAAGCATGTCGATGATATCAAGAGTGTCAAAGCCAGTGAGCTGTCTCTGACTCCCACAAACACACCCCAAACCACTTTGCTCTCGAAGACTTAGCTAGAGTATTCACCCTCATCTCAGCTCCTCACACCCAGGTCACGCCTATGTTTCAGAGGTGGATCTTTAGCTACGCTCAGAGCAAGAGAGAGACGACCAGGGAGAGGCTGTCTTACTGTCAAAACAATCCAATCAACAGTGACTACTTATGCCTTCTGCCTCTCCCCCAGACTCTCTCATTCCTCGACTCCAGACCTTTTATCCTTTCCTCTGAACCCTTTGTCTCTTCTGCCAACTTATACATACAATTTACAGTACAGCTGTTCTGATCTTACAACAAGTCCAATATTAAGATACGTTTGAGTTCTCATTTAGATTTTTATATCACTTACTATGACTATTATATTACTTCCTTTATGATCGTTTGCAGGGATGTGAGTCCAAGCGTCCCAAAAAGAGAGTTCTCAGTCAGTGAACTCTAACTGAGTAGTAGAGAGAAGAAAGACGAGAAGGTGATCTTTAGCTTTCAGTATTAATTACTCCAAACCATGGTGATTAACAGCTCTGTTAATGAGTCCCTGTCTTGTTTTAGAATTAGCTTACAAAGTGCATGATGGAAGAGACTGTTCCTGTGACCAGCTGCTACAGTATGTACAATGATGGAAGGTCAAGGAAATTGCCTGGTGACAGAGCAATTCATCTAAATAAACAAATCCACAGCAGAGGTTTGACAGGAATCTTGAATCAATCTTGTTTGACATATAAGTAAAGTAACATCTGATTTTGCTTTTTGGTGATAGGAATAACAGGCGATAGCATTAGTGGAAAGTCAAGTCAAGTCAATCTTATTTATATAGCCCAATATCACAAATCACAAATTTGCCTCAAGGGTATTTACAATCTGACAGACACCCTCTGTCCTTTGGTCGTCAATTTGGATAGGGAAAAACTCCCTAACTAGTACATTGGCTCATGTACTGTTCTTAGGTTTAAGTGAGTTACTTGTACTTGACGTGAGTATTTCAATGTTCTGATAGTTTATACTTCTACTCCACAGAAAAAAGAGGCAAATATTGTACTTTTTACTCCTTAAAAACTACAATATTTGATAACTTTACAGATTCTGATTAATAACACAAACAATTAGCAACAAATAAATGATAATGTAATTTTATACATCAAGATAAAATAAGATAAGACTTCCAAGAGGGAAATTTACAACCTACCCAGCAGCATATTAAGGAATTAAAATTAGTCTTGCCTTAACCAACTACAACGTTAAAGTGATGTACACATTAATGCAATCAATAATTACAATGTGATAATGTAATGAACATTATTCTAAAATTGACCATTCTGCATAATGAGTAATTTTATTATATATATATATATATATATATATATATATATATATATATATATATATATATATATATATATATATATATATATATATATATATATATATATATATATATACAGACATGCTCAAATTTGTTGGTACCCTTACAGCTCATTGAACTAATGCTTCATTCCTCCTGAAAAGTGATGAAATTGAAAGCTATTTTATCATGTATACTTGCATGCCTTTGGTATGTCATAGAATAAAGCAAAGAAGCTGTGAAAAGAGATGAATTATTGCTTATTCTATAAAGATATTCTAAAATGGCCTGGACACATTTGTTGGTACCCCTTAGAAAAGATAATAAATAACTGGATTATAGTGATATTTCAAAATAATTAGTTTCTTTAATTAGTATCACACATGTCTCCAATCTTGTAATCAGTCATTCAGCCTATTTAAATGGAGAAAAGTAGTCACTGTGCTGTTTGGTATCATTGTGTGCACCACACTGCACATGGACCAGAGAAAGCAAAGGAGAGAGTTGTCTGAGGAGATCAGAAACAAAATAATAGAAAAGCATGGTAAAGGTAAAGGCTACAAGACCATATCCAAGCAGCTTGATGTTCCTGTGACAACAGTTGCAAATATTATTAAGAAGTTTAAGGTCCATGGAACTGTAGCCAACCTCCCTGGGTGCGGCCGCAAGAGGAAAATTGACCCCAGATTGAACAGAAGGATAGTGTGAATGGTATGAAAAGAACCAAGGATAACTGCCACAGAGATGCAAGCTGAACTCCAAGGTGAAGGTACGTCAGTTTCTGATCGCACCATCCGTCGCTTTTTGAGCGAAAGTGGGCTCCATGAAAGAAGACGCAGGAGGACTCCACTTTTGAAAGAAAAACATAAAAAAGCCAGACTGGAATTTGCTAAAATGCATATTGACAAGCCACAATCCTTCTGGGAGAATGTCTTTTGGACAGATGAGTCAAAACTGGAGCTTTTTGGCAAGTCACATCAACTCTATGTTCACAGACGAAAAAATTAAGCTTTCAAAGAAAAGAACACCATACCTACAGTGAAACATGGAGGGCTCGGTTATGATTTGGGGCTGCTTTGCTGCGCCTGGCACAGGGTGCCTTGAATCTGTGCAGGGCACAATGAAATCTCAAGACTATAGGCATTCTGGAGTGAAACTTACTGCCCAGTGTCAGAAAGCTCGGTCTCAGTCGCAGGTCATGGGTCCTCCAACAGGATAATGACCCAAAACACACAGCTAAAAGCACCCAAGAATGGATAAGAACAAAACATTGGACTATTCTGAAGTGGCCTTCTATGAGTCCTGATCTAAATCCTATCGAACATCTATGGAAAGAGCTGAAACTTGCAGTCTGGAGAAGGCACCCATCAAACCTGAGACAGCTGGAGCAGTTTGCTCAGGAAGAGTGGGCCAAACTACCTGTTAACAGGTGCAGAAGTCTCATTGAGAGCTACAGAAAACGTTTGATTGCAGTGATTGCCTCTAAAGGTTGTGCAACAAAATATTAGGTTAGCGGTCCCATCATTTTTGTCCATGCCATTTTCATTTGTTTTCTTATTTACAATATTATGTTGAATAAAAAATCAAAAGCAAAGTCTGATTTCTATTAAATATGTAATAAACAATGGTGGATGCCAATTACTTTTATCAGTTTCAAGTTATTTCAGAGAAAATTGTGCATTCTTCATTTTTTTTGTGGAGGGGTACCAACAAATATGAGCACGTCTGTGTATATATACAGTACAGGCCAAAAGTTTGGACACACCTTCTCATTCAATGCGTTTCCTTTTTATTTTCATGACTATTTACATTGTAGATTCTCACTGAAGGCAACACTGAATGAACACATATGGAATTATGTACTTAACAAAAAAGTGTGAAATAACTGAAAACATGTCTTATATTTTAGATTCTTCAAAGTAGCCACCCTTTGCTTTTTTATTAATAAGGGAATAACTTCCACTAATTAACCCTGACAAGGCACACCTGTGAAGTGAAAACCATTTCATGTGACTACCTCATGAAGCTCATTGAGAGAACACCAAGGGTTTGCAGGGTTATCAAAAAAAGCAAAGGGTGGCTACTTTGAAGAATCTAAAATATAAGACATGTTTTCAGTTATTTCACACTTTTTTGTTAAGTACATAATTCCATATGTGTTCATTCATAGTTTTGATGCCTTCAGTGAGAATCTACAATGTACAGTAAATAGTCATGAAAGTAAAGGAAACACATTGAATGAGAAGGTGTGTCCAAACTTTTGGCCTGTACTGTATATATATTGTATATACAGTATAGTATAAGTATATTTTCATGGTAATACTTTTATACTTTTACTTAATTTTAATGCAGGACTTTTACTTGTAACAGAGTATTTATACACTGTGGTATTACTACTTTTACTTATGTAAAAGATCGGAATACTTCTTTCACCTCTAGATGATGGTTAAGATATTTGTAATTTTCTACAACAGTCTATAATGATGAATATTACAGACAAGGAAAACAAGTTGAAAGACATGCATTGGGTTATTTTTTTTTCATTAATAATAAGGTGAATTAACTATTGACAGAAGTCAGGAGAGAGTTCTGATTTAATAATGCTTGCATTCGGATCATATTAGTGAAGTACTGTGTCATCAGCATTTAAAAATCTGGAATATTACCATCCAGAAGTGAGCTCATTAACATGCATAAAAGAAAGTAACGCACATATTGTGAAAGGGTGCTGAGTTTTTTTTCCCCCTCCATTACAGTATGCAGCTAGCAGAAAGATGGGTTGGGACTGGGTGAAGTGCTGACCAGGAGAGCTGCAGAGGAAGAGCCAGCAATAAAAAGTCTGGACCATGATGAGGAGGTAAAAAGAGCAGAAAGCATCAGAATTTCAAATTACATACAGAAGGTCATGGACAGGCAGGAAAGGGAGTTGACGAAGGGAGTAAATTGAGAAACTTATGAAACTGAAAATGGAGCAACTTCCAATATTTTGGTGGAGTGGTTGGGGGTTTGTTTACAGGGCGTGTTTCGGGAGGTTATCAAAGAGAGAGTTGCAGTAACCCAAACAGGACATGAGTATAGAAAAAATAAAGATGCTTTTTAAGGACACAGATTTAAAAAAGTATATGCCGGTTATTAAGAGCAACCCTGTATTGCTCCGTGGTTGCTCTCTGGGTGCTGCCTGACAGTGGGTTGTCTCGACAAACAGACAAAGCACTTGGCAGTCTGTTCAGGAGTAAACGTGGTCTTGTCAGCAGTGATGGAGAGGCCTTGCACAGGGCAGGACTTTCCAGGGGGAAAAAAGCAGCGCAGTATTGTTGAGACTAAGTTTGAGCTGGTGGGCAGGCATCCAACTGGAGATGTCAGCGAGGCTAGTGGAGATGCGTGCCTCAACCTGAGTGTTAGAGGATGGAAAAGAAAAGTTGTGGAAGTTAATGATATATACACTATCCTGTGCACCAGATGAAATACTACAAAAGTCGAGACGCCGGTTGGAGCAGCTTAGGCAGGTCACCGCCATCTTCTTTACAAAAGAGGTGAAAAAATGGGCTTGCGGCTCAGACGCACGGTGCTGTGGGTCAACAAAAACAGAAAATCCAAAGTTTCGTCTCAATCTTGCACTTACTTGCAAAGCTCTGTCGTGATCATATTTCATTTGACTATTGTCTTAATCAAAAACTATAAAATCGAATGTGCAAAATCAACATAAAATCTAGGATTAAGTGAATGCTCAGGCTGTGTTTCATTTGTTCATGTGTGAGAGGAGAATGTGGATGATAATATTGAGGAGAAGAAAGAAGTAAAAAAGCTTTCTTTACTAAGATAGTAGAAACCAAGGTTGTGGAATATACAGTGTCAAGCGGTTTTTAGAGTGATAGCATACTTGAGAGAGGAGCCAGGCTGACTCTATATTTGCTGGGTGTGGCTGCAGACATGAAGCACTGTGTGTGAAAACTATCACTGCACTGGACAAAATTCCTTAAAACATCCAGTACGCACAGTGTAAATATGTATAGGACATAATTCAACACCAAATGAAGAAGAATGAAACTGTTTTCATATTTCATTCACTGGGACAAAATTGTGATTTTGCGAAAGTGTCTATTTAAGCATTTACACCTGCAGACTTGATAGGTTATCAGAAAGTGAGAAACCCATACGCATGTATTAATGGCTACTAACATTTATAACTTCTACCAGATAAGAATAGATACCAGCAAAAGGGATTTTTCAAAACTTGGTATAAGTTGTTCTTATTTATGGCTTATAACTGATCTAGAAAGAATTAATACATTATTTATCAACATTAATAAAGCCATTAGTTAGAACGTATTATCAATGTCCTTGTTAGAAGGTGGTACATGCCACAGTTCACAGTAAAAAGTAAACAGGTGCATTGTCTTTAACAATGCAAACATCTCATAGTAGATTACTAATGATTTCACTTTGAGTGTATTAGAAGCTCTGTCTTCTCTTTCCAAACGTATCTGGGTTGACTTTAATGTTATTGTAACAGTAAAAGTCCAAGCTAGAGGTCCAGAGCTTAACTTGTGCATTTTTGCACTCAAGCTTTTGTATCGCGAGAGCAGAGGAAGAAAGGGGGGAAAAAAAGTTTTGGGGAAAGTTGAGCAGGACAGGGATGAGGAAAGAGCTCTGCTGTGAGGGAGAGACACCGTGAGTTTTGCCATTCTCATCCTCTGGAATGCATCAGCTCCTCTAACTTATCTGTGCAAAGTCAACACACAACTGGATGCGCACGAGCAGACTCCAAAAGTTACGATGCGCATCTATTTATAGCAGCTCAGCAAAAGGTTTGAGTGACTTTTCTCCTTCTCCGCAGTTTTCTCCTAAACGTTTATTCAGCAATACCTGCAAGTAAGAGTGAAGTAGTCCTCTGTCGGGTCTGAGGCGAATCTCCTGTTCGGGAGACAAGGTAAAGTAACGATTCCCTCGTGCGCAATTGTGCACATTATCATTCCTACACTGCATGCTTTTGCGACTCTGAGCTGGATGGTTTTCTAACTTAATAATGGTAGAAGTGATATCACACCAGCCACCTCTTAAAGTGCAACAGAGTTGTTGTTTTTTTCTTTTTGCGCAGCATCTCCTGCTCTCTCCTCTGCGCCTTTTCCAAACTTTTTTTTTTTTTTTTTTTTTTTTTTGTATTGTTTTGCAGCTTTGACTCCAGACTGCAGAGGTCGACGGGGCTGGGAAACTAGTTTAGGAGACTTTGATTCTACCGAGCACTGGAGTTGGATACACTTGAGAGTGGACATGCCGGACAGTAAGTGTAGAGGACGGCTGCTGCAGTTTGTCGTGGCTCTGGTGGCCTTGCTGTCGCTCTGCGCCGAGCTTGGAGACGCTGCAGAGGTGGTGGACACCGAGGACAGCGAGCCGACGACCAAGCAGACCGACTCCAGAGCCAGCAGGGCCAAGAGGAGGGGAGGGTCGGACGTCCTCAGAGGGTAATGTGACTATGATGGTCCCTTTTATTCCAATTTGGGATTTTTTTTTTCTTTTCTTTTTTTTATTCCACTGTATTTCATCTCCCCCATTAATTTATGAGTATCTTGATCCAGGTGTCTGTTCTTCCGTAGAACATTGAAGGTCAGAAAGCACCTTTTTTAATAAGGCAGACTGAGACCCATAAGCGACATTGTCTGTGATGGGAAGTTTGGAGCAAAGTTTAGTAATTAAATACTGGCAAGAATATCACATTCCTGCTGACTGTAATACATTACATCCAAACAATGGAGACCATTGGTCGTGAGTGGCTGTGGCAGAGGGGGGGGGGGGGGGAGAGAGAGAGAGAGAGAGAGAGAGAGAGAGAGAGAGAGAGACTAACAGCCTAATCCTCTTTCTGGCCAAAAACACCACACCCCACTTGTGGATAAATCACATCTGCAGCTGTACACAGTGGGTCACTGCTGGAAAGGTTGTGTGTGTGTGTGTGTGTGTGTGTGTGTGTGTGTGTGTGTGTGTGTGTGTGTGTGTGTGTGTGTGTGTGTGTGCGCTCGCGCGCGCGTGACAAAAAGGGAGAGAAAAAGAAAGAAAGACAGAAAGTAGAAAAGAAAAGAAAAGAAATAATGTCTGTGTCTAGTGATGACAGCAAACAGCTGATGAAGGTCACACGGTAGACAGCTCAATGAACATTCTCCACAGGCAGTTTTATTTGACATGCTTTAAGTTAATTTATCAGAACATCTGGGTTCAGAGGCAGGAAGTGCATTCAAGCTGCATACTGTGTCACGCTGACTTATCAGTATAAGAATGTTTCAGTGATCCAACAGGCTTCATTATTCACCACGCCGATCTGTTTGGAGTTACACTGTACAGTATATACACTGACCCCTAGGTCAATATATGCCCAGTGGGTGGTTACACATTCACATATGTAGGCCTGTCACAGACCTGTAGGTGGCAGGATGGCCCAGGTGTTCACTTCCATGTCAGATGGAATGTTGTTGTTTTTTTACAGGTGCATCAAATTCCCTAAAACACCTTGTGCAGCATAATATTTTCCTCACCGACAATATTTTGTATTGGGAAGTGCCAAACGCTGCATGACAGGCCTTGCCTGACAGTAGCAAGAAAACCGCAAGTAGCACACTCCATAACACAGTCCAGTGGTTATCTCGGGGGTCACTAGATAATTGCGAAATCCTTCATAGTTTTTCCTATTTAGGAATAAAAAGTCAGTAGGGTCACAAGCAAAAAATGTTTACTGTAGTGTTATTGCAAAAGATGTAATAGATAAATATAAGATAGACATGCAATAGATATGCAGTGGACATTTTATGCTTTTGTTTGGGGGGGGGGAATTGTGAACATATCATTTTAGTATTTTGGGAGGGGCTGTGTGTTTTCTATTTTTACAAACATCACTGGAATTTTAAGTGACATGGAAGTGACCTTGTGATGACTGGATTTTGATCCTGTTGAAGTGTCTTTGGGCAATATGCTATTAATCCTAATGCGTCTGATGAGGTGTTTTGCATTAGGGGGTCAAGAAACAGGATATTTTATTCTTATAGTTCTTATAGCTCAGTAATCATTGAGTTTCCATTAGTACTGGTCTATATGAATTTAATGGACCTTAAATGAGAGGGATCTGAATTGTGTGACATGGAATATTGACCCTCTGATGCTGCGTCTTCCACAGACCGAATGTGTGTGGCTCAAGGAACAACGCCTACTGCTGCCCAGGCTGGAAGACTCTGACTGGAGGAAACCAGTGCATTGTTCGTGAGTATCACCTCCATTCCTCTACCGTTGTAAATTTAGGTCAGGTAGAACTTTGAGTTTTCAGAATCCTGCACCCTGCTGTTTCTTACTGGAGCCATCCAGTCACAGAGTATTATACACCTGGGATGCAAAGCCACTGCATGTTACATAAACTGAAAATTGCTACTTTGTTGGGAAAAAAAACTCTAACAGGATGACTCCTTCAGACCAGACTTGAATATTCATTAATTTGAAATACTCTAAAAACGTTCTGATGCAAAATAATAAAAACAAGTACATGCTTTCTAGATGGCAATTCTTTTTTGATTTAGCCAATATTATCTGACTCACCTGTTATTACAATGTGTTGGTGTGGCTAATGATGGCAATAAGCTGACATAAAACAAGTGGGAATTGGTCATTATAGTTTTGTTCCATTTCTTCTGGTAATGTAGTAGAAGTAGAAATGGTTTCTTTTTCTGTTTTCCTCTCTCTTGCTCTCTCTCTCTCTCTCTTACTCCCTCTCTCTCTTTCTCTTTCTCTGAGAGGCAGTACAGTTGTGTGTTTGCAGTCCGGCTGCTCGGCTGGCCGGACGCCTGTCGCGGCTCTAATGACATTGTTTAGCAGTGGGGTTCAGGGAGTAGGGGTCAGTGGCTGGACTCTACCTGATGGGAGCTAGGGGCAAAGGACCATGCCAAAAACAGTCTGTGGGAGAGAGAACAACTGAGCGAAAAACAGCCAGTTCCAACTAAAAAACACACACTAGTACACATTTAAAGAAGAAAATAGCTTGACACTGTTGCCAAGTGGGCTTCTATAACTAAACCATGATGAGGGTTAAAAGGAAGGTTTGGCCATATTTGGACTGTGGTCTGTTTGGGTTTTGAAATATTCTAGATAAGAGATCAGTATGAGGTTTAGATCATGGCCTAAGTTTCCCCAAATGAAATTCAAAACTGAAATTCAAAACCTGCAGTGAGGCTGACAAGCAACAGATTCATATCATGGATTTCCTCTCAAGCACAATCAAGACAAATCCTGCCACCATTTAGTTATTGAAATTGTTGTTATTGTTATTTTATATTGCACCTGACAAACAACGTTTTTGATGTTGTTTGACTGAGTGTCATGTTCCTCTTTGCAGCGATCTGCCGGAGTTCATGTGGAGATGGTTTTTGCTCCAGACCCAACATGTGCACCTGCCCCAACGGCCAGACCGCCCCATCCTGTGGATCCAAGTCAGGTCGTTAAACAGCACCTCCCCCTTTCCAGGCAGTGAACTCCTTTGAACGAGCTGTAATCTGAAGAAAAAACATATCACCATGCAGTAACAATAATGACAAGCAGTGACAGATGAAAGATTATAGAAAACATACAGTCTTGTCATTTCTTTTTCACGATAGGATTAAAGTGAAAGAGATTATAATTTGCTCAGATTATTTTTGAGTTCAGACCACACGGGGCCATTTGCATCTGTTTTCTTAGATGTTTTCTTCCCCTCCTCATGAGTTATGAGCATGAACTAGCATGGCACAAAAATATAAGATACTAAGCCAACGAACCTCCTAAAAACATCCTTCAAGCAATTGATATATGTTGCAATCACGTTCTTGCAAACAGCGGTCAATCTCGTGGGTTTTTGTGTGTGTGTGTGTGTGTGTGTGTGTGTGTGTGTGTGTGTGTGTGTGTGTGTGTGTGTGTGTGTGTGTGTGTGTGTGTGTGTGCTTTGGAAGACGTCCACAGTCAACATTTCCTCCATGTTGCTGTTCTTGCAGCTCACAGCGCTTCAACCCAATGCGCTCATCTGTTTGCACACCACAAATTTGTAGGAAATTATATCTGAACATGACTTTCGAAGTTCAGAGTGCATTCTGTTGATAGTGTAAATCTAATACGCAACATATGTTTGTTGACTCTGAATTTAACTCCCAACATTGCTCTGTGTGTGTCTGTTTGTGTTGTTGTGCCCCCAGTCCAGCACTGTAATATTCGATGTATGAACGGGGGAACATGTGCTGAGGACAACTGCCAGTGTCAGAAAGGCTACGTGGGAAACCACTGTGGTCAACGTAAGGATCGTTCTGAAAAATCCAAAATGCCGCTGTGACGCACTTTTACATGATTTAAGATTTAAGACAAAGATATACAACCTCCATTACCTAATGTTTTTCCTTATGTTTATTGATAATTAGCAAATGTTAGCATACTATCATGCTAAACTAAGATGTGAGCATGTTAAACATTAGGCATGCTAGACATCAGCATGTTAGCATTGTCATTGTGGGCTTGTATGCTAAATACCAACATTAAGATTTAGCTCAAAGCTGCTGTGCCCAAGTACAGCCCCTCAGAGCTGCTAGATTGTTGTAGTTTTGACAATCCTTTCTATTAGTAATAACAATTCTGTATTTACCAAGTTACTTGCTGAGACATGCTCATGGCCACATTTCTGAAATTAAGTGTGTTAAGGCGAAAAATGTGCAGTCTGATGAGACGACTTATTTGTAAGGAAAAACAAAGGCAAACTGGAAAATTATTAATCAAACTCTTAAACATCTATAACAGTGTACAGATCAACTTCCTGATTCAACTTGCATACTTACCATAGTTGTGTGTGCACTGTTTTCCTGCGTAATGAAGGATCCTCATGTCAGTGTTGTGTCATTGTTTGTTTTTCTCTCTTTTCTTCTCCAGCGGTTTGTGAAAATGGCTGTCTCAATGGAGGAAGGTGTGTGGCTCCCAACAGATGTGTGTGTACCTACGGCTTCACTGGGGCTCAGTGTGAGAGAGGTAATGAGCGGCACAATTGCAGTACTAGCATTTCTCTTGCTCATCTTACTTCACACTGTCACTATGCTCT
Organism: Perca flavescens; assembly: GCF_004354835.1. NCBI lineage: Eukaryota > Metazoa > Chordata > Actinopteri > Perciformes > Percidae > Perca > Perca flavescens. Next base: position 16,052,572 of record NC_041331.1, read on the forward strand.
ACTTTCACTACTCACTACTGCTAAAGTGGTTTTCAAAGCCACATGGGTTGCTTTTGTGAAAACGTGACTCAATGCTGAATGGCGGTTGTTTTTTGTGATTGAAGACAATTCCTGCTTAGTCATGCCACCGGCTCCAGGAATGTGGTTTGTTGTGGAACATTTGCATGTCAAGCTTGAGCTCAGAAATGTCCATTATTTTCCACATCTGCTCTGAAACGATGCTCTGGGGAATGTAATGTCTTTCTACATGTGCGCTGTTTGTTAACTGAAGACCTCCCAACCTCCTGTGGTTGCGCTCTGGCACATGTGAGCCAAGACTCCAAAGTATACAAGCACACTCAAACCAAGAGTGGCCTGCGCTGTTTATGAGTGAAACGTGCGTGTATGTGTTTTGTGGATGTGCTGGGGGTCTGTGATGATTATGACCTGTAGAGGTCCAAGGGCTGACCTTGTAAAGCTAATATTTGGATTGGCAGCAGTGCTCCTAATTAGTAATGTCCCTTTTAGCAAGGTCATGCTTCTGAGGCCTGTCTGTCAGGTCTGGATGAGGATCGGCCCTTTAGTTTACTTCAGTGTTTTCTTCAAGTAATGGGACCCTATCTGGTTGCCTGGTAGCACCAGGTCTTATCTGCTGAAGCACACTTCTACTTTTGTTTCCACTCTTTCCTGTGGAAGCCAAAGGGTTTGTGAGACGTTTGAGGAATTCAAATTAGGCGCACAGCATCTTCTGTTTATATTTTTTCAGGGAACACAAGGAATCTCTGAAATGCTCTGCAGTTGTGTCTTGTGTTTTTTTTTTTTTTTTAACTTGCCATAATTTGCCATGTAAGGCGACAAACATGCAACTGGCCACTCACTGTCTGCTGCTTTATGATTGGTCATTTCCTTTCTGCTATAGTGATGGTGTTGTTCTATGAGAGAAACAGGCAGACTTTTTGTGTGTGTGTGTGTGTCTGTGTGTGTGTGTCTGTGTGTGTGTGTGTCTGGGAACAGCTGCTTGGAGACTGACTTCCATCTTCTGTCATTCACATCCAGTATTTAGATATGCCTTAACTGGCCAGTACATGGTGTCATTATACTTTTACATGTATAATTGATTAGTTGTTGATTAGTAGATCCTGGTGCAATCAGGGCTCAACATAAACACATTACTAATGCAAAGCTGTGTGACTTTGTGCTGGTGACTGGTGATCTGCTGACCAGTGTTCCCACCACCAGGCACAGCTGATTGCAGTGTTAATGCAGCCTGGTACATCAACATGTTCTTTGTTGGTTACAAATGCGATTTAGGTCAGAATGTGGGATTGGTGAGATACAGCCAAACTGCTGCTGATTGCACGCAGGGTTCTTTGCTCCTGCTGCAGTCATTTAGCAATAAAGTCGAGCTTTCGGTGTGACGCCATTGAGTTCACTTGGGAAGGTGGTGAAATACTGGCCTGAAACGTGGCAACACGTGAGTTACACAGTCAATAAGTCAGCAGCCAGAGCCCAACAGGGAAGTTGGTCAGTCAGCTGAGGGGCTCTCTTGTCTCTTAATGCCTCACTGACTTTTCCCTATCAGGCTCTGTTCTAGCCCAATGCAAACCTCAGTAGTTAGATAACACAGTGTGTGTGGGTCTGTGTGTGTGTTTGAGTGCATGCTCAACTTGTTAGTCCTGGGAGGATGGAGAAATCCGCTGACGGGCCAATAGGGAAGGTCCCACCCAGATATAAAACCCCATAAAACATGCATGGAAACACACACAAACACATGCATACACGGATGCATGTGAACAAATTACGCATATGTTAAGGCATGTAAGGATGCTGTGAACACCATCTGCGAGGTGTAGATTGGGGAAGGTGCATATGGAAACTGTGGAGAGATTTTCCTGTGCGTGAATGTGTACAAACACTTTGGACTTAATCTAGGAAACTCTTTTGACCCACTTTCCAGCAGACTTCCCTCCTGTTCACACCGAGGCTGTTGTTGGGCAAAAAAATTACCGTTCAATGAGGAAGCCAACATTTCCATTGTGTTCAAAAAGTTACTGAACCTCTGCGCTGACAAAATATCACCTACTAATGAGAGTCCCAACAAACTGTCTGCTCTCATATTAACATGCATGTTTACTGAAACAGCTACCATAATATGCAAATGTGAACATGTGGTATTGCTCCCAGATGTACAGGACATGGGTGGATCCCCCAGCTGTATGCAGTTCACACAAAGACAGTAAGATGACGGATGAAATGACACCACTTTCACCCTACAGCTGTCCGCCTCTCCCTGTTTACCTCAGCTGCCTGTTTAAGTGCTGCCCTTGTATTTGCTTTATTTCATGCTCAGATCTCTGTGTTTTTTAGTGTTTGCTCTCCTCCGCTAGCAGCTGTAATGAGCAGGTGTTATGTCAGATGGATTATGTGTGGCAGCCCGACAGTAATAACACATAAACCTTAATCAGATGAAAAGAGAAACTTGAGTTCTTTACACAGTCTGCTGTACTCAGCTTATATGGGCGCCATGTATCTTTCCATAGTTCCTGTAATTGCTTTTTTCCTATATACACGTATACCTTTGTTGTTGCAGGTAGTGCACATAATGTAGGCTTCAAGTAGATACCTGGCAACTGGTTGGTTTTGTTGTTTCAAAGCAAATGTCATTGAAAGCAGTGGTGGAAGAAGTATTCAGATCCCTTACTTACGTAAAAGTAGAAAATACAAAAATGTTAAATATTCCATTATTGGTAAAAGTAAAGGAGACTTAATTAAGTTTCACTAGTGAAATTACTTATTTTGCAGAATGGCCCTTTTGAGAGTGTTATAAATTACTGATAAATAGACTTTTAAAGGAATAGTTTCACATTTTAGGAAAGTGCAATAATTAGCTTTATTGCCTAGAGATAATAAGAATGATACCACTGTCATATCTGTCTGTTAAATATAAAGCTTAGTTTAGCACCAACTAGCCTCAATCGTCTTGGGCGATGCTAAGCTCCAGACACAGCGGCTGTGCCTCTGCAAAATAGTCTCGGGAAAGAACTTGTTTTGGAGGAACATTTGCACCCCGCAAAAGAAAACGCCACATACAATATTAAATGAAGTTAACTAGCTGGATACATGGTTAAACGTAATTTGCTTTTACCAGTGTATCGCCGTGTGTACTTCGTCCATAATCCCCCAATCGGTCCCAAAACGTCCCAGTTAGATAGTAAATGCTGTAAACATATTCTTTGTAAATCTTTACAATCAATCCCCAAGAACCAAGCAGTCCTGCCTTGTTGCATGATCCAAATTTTCTTTGAACTTGCCATTTTCAGCGTGTAGCTTGCTAGCTCAAAGTCTGTTGTTGTTTCTCGAAGTGAAGGGAATGGCCACACACACAGAGAGCGGAAACGGAGGGACAATTACCCTGGAAATATACTTCCGATCATCCAGACTAATGTAAGACAGACTGACCTTTAGACAGAGCCAGGCTAGCTGTTTCCAGCCTTCATACTACTGTATGGTAACCTAACCGGCTACTGGAGGTAGCTTTATTTACTTTACAGACATGAGAGTGTATCAATCTTCTCATCTAACTCTTAAGAGTAAGTAAGAAGGTGAAGGAGCGTATTTCACAAAATGTTGAACTATATCCTAAATGTTGTAGCTGGTCCAGCCAGTGCTATGCCAAACTTGTTGTACTAGTACTATATATTTCAGGTAGTTATGTTACAATGCATCATATGTTTAGCTTGTGTTTAGCATGCAACTTAATCTTCAAAGTAGCAAGTACTAACTTTCTGGTAGCTCTAAAATCAATGTAGTGGATTAAATGGTAAATGGACCGCATTTATAAAGCCCTTTTCTATTCCTAGCGACCACTCAAAGCGCTTTATACTACAGGCAGTATTCACCCACCAATGGCGCAGCATCAGGAGCAATTTGGGGTTCACTATCTTACCCAAGGACACTTCGAACTACCGACCTTCTGATTGGTAGACGTCCGCTCTACCTCCTGAGCCACAGCCGCCCCCATTTTTTTAAGAAGTACAATATTTCCCTCTGAAATGTCGTGGGGTAGAGGTTGGCCAAAAAGGAGATTACTCAAGTAAAGTGCAATTTACTCAAAACTCTACTTGAGTAAATGTACTTAGTTACTTTCCACCACTGTGCGGACGGAGAAGTAAACTAAGAATCAAAAGCATTTGGTCTCCAGTAGAGCCTGAGCAGGAGGGAATGAGAAAGTAAAGAAGCGATGACCCAGTTCTGTTTCACACAGCGCTGGTGCCAGAGGCGGAGAGACCGTGGAGGCTGTGGTGCACGTGACGGGTCTGGGCTGGGCCCCGGTCCACACGGGAAACGCACAATGTCTCGTTTGTTTTAAACGACTGCGCTGTTGGAACTGGTCTCCCTCTTTCCTCTCCCTGTCTGTTGTCTGCCTTGAAATGATTTTTGCTTTTGGATCTCGGCCAGATTCTTTTGGAAGTTTTTCCCTTTCTCTTTCTCTCTGTTGCTATCTCTGTTTCGCCATCTTCCAATCCTTCACTTGATATGATTCGTGATTTCGATGAATCTGTGGGGAGTTTGCAACTAAGGAGTGGTGTTTGGAGAGAGGATGAAGTGAGGGGATAAATAAATGCAAGCAGTGGGATCAAGGGACCAGTTTGAAGGGGAGGAGAGGTGAATAATCTCAACGGAGGGACTTTCTTCACACTCTTGAGCTCATATTTATTATAAGCTATTTAGTTTTAATTCTAGGCTGCTGTAGCTAGTGTGGAAATCACCTACTGTGTTCCACAGGCACGCCCTGTCAGTCAGCCTCTGCCAGCCTTGGGATGATGACCTATTCCCTAGATGGTGTATAACTAGAAAAATGATAAAAAGCAGCACACTACATTGCCTTTAAAACACAATACAGGTAACTAAAGAACTGATGATCATATCACATGTGCACCAGACTGATTTTTTATTGTCTCTATGTCTTTGCTTATTCTAGCTTGTCTATTACTCTCCCACACAACTTTAAAAGGTTTTTCAGACCCTTTACCTATCTCTGCTTTTCTCTATCACACACACACACACACACACACATATACTCACGCACGCACGCACGCACGCACGCATGCATGCATGCATGCACGCACGCACGCATGCATGCCGCACGCACACACACACACACACACACACACAAACACACACACACACACACACACACACACACACACACACACACACACACACACACACACACACACACACATGCACATGCACATACAATGCACCTGAGTGCCAGACTGATTATAATGCCAGGAACAGACAATGCATTCTTTATGGAGTGTGTTACTGTTCGCTCTGCAGAGCTTTTATCACATATAGTGTAATGTAAGTGAGTTGTAGATGTCATACAAAATTGCATTTATTTGAGAGTTTTTGTTGTGTATGCCAGACAATTATTCTGTTCAGGTATCAAGTTCAGGTTTTAGTTTTTTCAGCATTGGCTTTAGCTTTTTCTATCACAGATTGAGTTAAAATGTTTCACAAAAGTTAGCATTTCTTTTTTTAATCTAACAGACTTCAACCAGTAGAGTTGTTTTTGTTTGACTCTATAACCAAACTTTGCTGTTTTGTATTGCGTTTGTTCTGGAAATAAAGAAACAAAGTTACAGTAAGTTTACACAAAATACAAACTCCTGCTTTGCCTCTGCAGACTACCGCACTGGACCGTGCTTCGCCTCGGTGCATAACCAGATGTGTCAAGGCCAGCTCACAGGCATTGTGTGCACAAAGACTTTGTGCTGCGCCACAGTCGGACGGGCGTGGGGTCACCCCTGTGAGATGTGCCCAGCCCAGCCTCACCCCTGCCGAAGAGGGTTCATACCAAACCATCGCACCGGGGCGTGCCAAGGTAAAGTCTGTTCCTCAGCGTCTCTTTCTCTTTTTCTGTTTTTGTCTTTTTTTTCTCTCTCTCTCTCTCTGTCACCCTTCCTTCCCTCTCCTTCTTTGAGTAGTGCTGCTTCTATCTTCCCGTTTTAACTCCTTCTCCCTCCTTGTCTGCCTTTGCCCCTCTCCCTCTGTCGTCCCCTCATCTCTACCTATCATCCCCTCTCCAGAGGATTAGTTCTAATTGGGTTAAATTGGGTTGGGTGGCAGTGCCTCCCACATGTGTATGGAATGCCCGCAGACACACGCTGTGGCGGGACTGTCAGAGTCAATAACACGGGTCAGTGGCGGTGCCACGTGGGAGAGCTCATTTCTGGTAAGACGGCCCTTTGCCTGTCTGCTCCAGACCCAACAACATCAGAACCTCTGCAGGGGAGGCGGACCTGAGCCAGGGCCCAGAGGAACACGGAGTGCTCTGAGACTGCATCAGGTCACAGCCTCCTGGAGGTTTTCAGCCTGAGACCTACATTTGACAGCATGGTTTCCCTCCAAATCGTCATATACATTAGTATACATCATTGTATGTGATCACAACTGTAACAATCTCTTTGACTGTACACACGTCCTTTCTATATTTCTGTCTCTTCCTTGGTCAACTTGGTTTCAATGTGTGTCCGTGTGTTTGTGTGTGTTTGTTCGTGTTTGTGTTCGTGTTTGGGTGTGTATTAATTGTGTGCTTTGTATGTACAGATGTAGATGAGTGCCAGGCCATTCCTGGCATCTGTCAAGGAGGAAACTGTATCAACACAGTCGGATCCTTTGAATGTAAATGCCCCGCTGGGCACAAGTTCAATGAGGTCTCACAGAAATGTGAAGGTAAGAATCAAGCTAGCAGCCATCACATTAAAACTGTGAAACGTCTGACTTTCAGTGTTAGCTGGAATTACAGAGTAGGCTAAAATAAATTATTTTAAAAGTTTCTAATTAACAATGTGAAAGTAGAGTTAAAAGCCACATCCGTCTAGTTGTGGTTAACTTCACCTCAGTTGTGGTATTCTGATTATTACTTTGTGGGGAAAGACCACACATAAGCTACTTTGCCCTTCCCTTGAAATACGTTTAATTAAACCAAAGCAGCACTCAGCTTTCTCTCAGTAATCCTGTTTAACATTTATTTGTGAAGCTTGAAAGAGTCCCCCCCCCTACATGTGTTAAAGAGAGAGACTTTTGAAATAAGAAATAAAACTTTTTTCCTCTTACAAATGAAAGTTGAATTCATGAGAGATAAAACGTACCACTGCTAAATTCAATAGACTCTTTTTTTGTTGCTCCAACTTTACTTGGTCTGGAATGACCAGTAGTTTATGGTGGCTAATGTTAGCTAAGGTTAGTAAATGTTGCTGTATAATACACATTACTGAGTCACTTCGCTGACACATGACTCTTCTCCATGCCATTTGGCATTAGAGCTAAATGTTAACTTGTAGTTTCACTTTAAAACAGCTTCTCAGCCAGGTGTGTCGTTGCACGATATGAATCAAGAGACAGTCAGGTAAAATGAGGTCCAAGTGTTCTAAAAAGATCTTTTTTATCTCAGCTGGGGATCCTAATTATCAACTTCAGACTGGCTTACAGAATCATTATTATTATCACAATCTTTTCTTACTTTATATTTTTTTGTTTCTGGCTCTAGAAAGATCTTAAATGAAATCCTTCTCTATGCATCATTTTTGTTCTTCCACACATAAAGACCCACAGTTAGCCTGTGAAAAATATTGGCTCATTAAGACATGAATATGACAATTTCCAGACCAAAGTTTAGCTGTAGTGAAGCAGACTGAGCAGGCTTTTGCGGCACTCATTTGCAGAATAAAATATGCGCTTTTTTATGCCCAGAAATAATTGCCGGAAAACTTCTGGACTGTGTAAAAGACATTTAAAGCAGGTCTAAGTTACAGTGTATTTCTTAACAGACTTTGTGCAATGGTGCTAACAGAAGAGCAGCTACAGAGGCCCCTGGATTTAATATCCTGTGACAATGCCTTATTTCCATTGCCATTGCCAACATGTGCTCTAGTCATTCTTGAAGATTCACATTTCAAGTTAGTTTTCAGCTAACAGGAAGCAATCTAAAATGTTTTGAGTTTTTTGTCATTCTCTCCTCTCCTCTCCTCTCCTCTCCTCTCCTCTCCTCTCCTCTCCTCTCCTCTCCTCTCCTCTCCTCTCCTCTCCTCTCCTCTTTGTAGATCTCGACGAGTGTTCAAACATTCCAGGTCTCTGCGGTGTAGGTGAATGCTCTAATACGGTTGGCAGCTACTTGTGCAAGTGTCCCCAGGGATATTACACCTCTGTGGATGGATCCAGGTGTATAGGTGAGCCGTCTGTCACACTGGCTATCTCACCTCTCCAAAGGATAATCTCCTGCATTATTTGCTTTGGTTCATTGCTTTGGTTCATTGTTGTTAGGATAGATGAAATATGAGACAAAACAGTTAAGCTAAAAAGGTGCCGCCTCTTTCTCTTTCCTTTTTCCAGCCCATTTTGGTTCTTCTCCATTTATGCCTGGCTCTGAGCACAGAAAGAACTGAAATCTGTCCAAAGTTCCAGCTGGTAGAATTTAGGTCACAACAATTAACTATATTCTCTTTAAACTGAGGAGGGGGCGGGGTGAAAGAAGTAATGTGAACTCCTCTCGTGCTCAGGCGACTTTGTTTTTTGACATAATAGTTGGAAGAAGTGTGGGTCAGAATAGTCCATTAGATGTACACGCACATACTCACACGTGCATGTATACACACATGCATTCACACACACAAACATATGCAAACACACGGTCACATTACCCCCTCAGTAGAGGATGTTTGTGAGGAAGGAATGTCTTACTCTTTTGCTCCAGAAAATTGTTTTACCAACATTTGAGTCTGTTTCCCATGCAGCAATGGCTACTCCGACCCCTGAAGGGCCCAATTGTTTTTCCTCCAACCAACTCTACGCTTGCCTGACATCTTGTTGAACTTAACCAAGCAATCAGTAGTGTAGCCTGTCAGTTTCTCCATGTGAATACGCTGGATGGGCTGGGTGTGAAACAAGACATGATATATTTATGTTAATAGGGAACCTAAATGTTAGTCATGCTGGTGCACAGTGCCAGAAACTGCAGGATGTAGGAAAGGTTCTCATAAATAGGAAGTGATGACTATTGAAAGTGGCTTCCATCATCCAAATGATGGAAAATCTGAAGCAACGATGACTGCTTTTTGATTGTTCTCCTGCCAATTTGCTCAACGTGCAGAAAATCATGCCATATTCCATACAACACGATTACTTTAACTTCATGCTGTGTTGTTTCCCACAGATGCTCGTGGTGGGTACTGCTACGCTAGCCTGCTGAACGGGCGCTGTGCCAACCAAAACTCACAGCTGTTGACCAAAATGCAGTGCTGCTGTGATAGTGGACGCTGCTGGTCTGATGGGTCCGCCCCTGAAATGTGCCCAATTCGTGGGACAGGTGGGGTCACTTACCATCTCATGGCTTTACATTTCTTGCTCTCATCTATGTGTCTCCATGTCTCAACACAGAGCCAAACCTTTTGTTTTTCACATCTGCTCATTTTAGAAGAGTACCAGAAACTGTGCATCCAGATACCTGATGGGAACGGAGGCGGACTGGTGCCTGGCCGTGTCCCAGGGAGTCCCGACCTACCCGGCATCTACCCAGTTCCATATCCTGGTCAAACTCCTGGTCAAACTCCTGGGCAAGTTCCTGGCCAGGTACCTGGAGTGTTTCCTGGTCAAATTCCCATCCAGGGTCCTGGCCAGGTCCCGGGACAGATTCCTGGACAATTTCCAGGACTATTTCCAGGTCAGATTCCGGTGCAAATCCCAGGACAAATCCCAGGACAATATCCATTTCCAGAACAACTACCTTTACAACCTCCTCCATCAGGTATTCTCTGGCTTTCTTCTTTTGTTTGGTTCAAATTTATGGCATGTCTTCAAAGTTGACGTGTGCCATGATAGCTTATAACTCATATAACTCACTCATAAAATTATTTACGGTCTGACTCAGTGGATGTGCAATGGAAAACTTTGACCAAAGCTGCGTTCCAGTCAAAGTTGGAGGCGTGAATGTCCCAGTCAAAATTTCCAAATTCCGACCGGCTAGCGTTCCTGGTGCACAACGCAAAACGTGAACAAATAACATGGCTGACCATGGCAAACTATGGCAAGTGTATAGTACACACAATTAAAGTCCAGCTTCAGCAGTGCAGCCTCCATATAAATTGAACAGAGGAGGAAAAATGAGTCATAGATTGTTTACCGTAACCAGCTACCTAATAACATTGACGACATATTTTGACATCAATTTACATGCAGAACAGGTTTTATTACTTGATAGTATGTATTATTTTAATTAAATACAGGGAAAAATATACTTTATGTTGCCTTTTAGTTGATGGGTTACTATTTACAATGTGCGCTTTAATGGGTGCTGCCATTGTGGTGTGACATCAGACAACTGCTTCTTCATAAAGTCGAGGTAGATAGATTTTGCCCAGAGTTTACAAGTAGGAACTTTTTCCTCTTCCGAGTAGTCTGGAATCGCAGTATTAGCTTCTAATTGTGACACAAGGCTGCTTGTTTCATCTGGGTATTGCTGTGAAAATATCAAAACTAAATGTGCAGAAAATGTCCTATCTGAAAGAAAATATTCTGGCATGTTTGCACACCACACCATGTCAAGAGTTTAATTAGGCAAAATCTTCTGCAATAACATTTCCACCTTATTTTTCAAGGAAGCTTGGCAAAGTTTAGGATTCTCTTGAGAAATTCAAACAACTCAGAGCTTTTTTGCCTTAATGAGAATGGTGGTCGGTCCTGCCAGACCGTAGAACAGTGCAAATGAAGTGTGTAGATACTGTAGGACTGGCAATGCAAGACAACATGCTCATGAAATGCATTTTACTTTTGCACGCAGTCGAGATGTTTCCTTTACTACTTTGTTTGGCCATACTGTACGTACATTTTCTGTTGACCAAATTTCTTACAAATTAAGATGACAAAAAAAGGTACAGCAAAAATAAAAGAAACCGTGGAGTTTTCATTATAGCATTTTATTTGTGTGAATGTTTCTGTCAGGTCCCGGTGTTATCCTAACCCAGAACATCACCAACATGTGCCAGGCCTTCCGCAACCTCTGCCTAAATGGCAGGTGTATCCCCATGCCGGGCATTGGGTATCGCTGTGAGTGCAACATGGGCTTTAGGTTGAATGGAAGAGGAGAGTGCTTTGGTGAGTTCCTGACAGAGTGAGGAGCAAGTTTATCAAGCATTAAACTGGAAGTACATAAAGCGAAGAAGGTTTATGAGCTTTATTTTTGTTTTCCAGATGAAGATGAATGTGAGAGAAGCCCGTGTGCACACGGAGAATGTGTGAACACTCCTGGGTCTTACATCTGTCAGTGTCCTGCTGGATTCCAGACTACTGCAACCAGGACAGAGTGCATAGGTTACACATACACACACACGGACACACAACTGTGAACACACACTTAAGAGGATGTAAGTGTTTACTGTGGTATCTGTTCTTTTCTGCCAGATATGGATGAGTGTGTGGCCAACGGTCGTATCTGCAACAACGGCCGCTGTGTGAACACTGTGGGCAGCTTCCATTGTGTCTGCAACGCTGGATTTGAGATTTCAGCAGATGGCAAAAACTGTCAAGGTCTGTCAAGTTGTGACATCTGCATTTATGGAGTTGAGACATTTTTAAAGGGTAGTTTTTTATAATAACCACAGTATGTGTAATGTTTATCTTTAATGGACCGTGGATCTGTTGAAGGTGGTGATTAAATACCAAAGCCTGTTGGAGGTATGTGCTGTAATATACAGCATTTTAAATGATCATTCTGGTGGTTTTATGCGTTTTTGCCCATTAACTACAAGATATTTACTACCAACCTTTTTCCACAGTACTCCATATGATTAATATTTACTTTTTACCTTGTAGGCATTCATTTGTTTCCATCCATTTCTAGTCTTAATCTTGGAAATCTTGCTCTGATGACCGGCTTTTCACAGCAACAGCTATAAACACTAGTCAAATATCTTGTCAAATTATATTATTGCCATAAAAGAATTACGTTTTAGGCATAGAGTGTATTGAACATTCTGCCTGTGGTTCTGTTCAAGAATGCTCCAAGATACAAAATTCAAGAGTTGGCTGCTCAAAAGCAAAAATGTTGTCCAAAATGTCCTGATCTCTATGTTTGCTTAGTGTTTTTTCTCTGGACTTGATTTTCTGACAGCATACATAGCTCACGAATGTAATGATTTGGCAGTGATCTATCAGTTCTCCAATGTGTGTGTGTCCTTGAATGTACCTAAGAAGGTTTTCAATATAGTCTTTGCTTTCCAATGCATTATTTAACAGCAACAGTATAACTTTGATTAAAGCAAACACGTTCTATTACAATCTGATTGTCAAGACAGAATGAAGTCAACTAAAATGTAGTGTATCTCTGGAGTGTGTGAAATTTGTTGTTAACGGACTAAACCATGTTGGTACCTTTTAACCACCACAGTATATATTTCCTAAATGCACTGATATCAAGCTATGAATTTGTTTTGATCCACAGACCAGGACGAGTGTCTGATCAGGAACATGTGCCTCAATGGACTATGTATCAATGACGATGGCAGCTTCAAATGCATCTGTAAAAATGGTTTCCTGCTTGACTCCAGTGGACGCATGTGTGTAGGTGTGTTTGTCAGAAAACCCACAGATTATACAATCACATCTATACATTTTAATGTAATGGCTACATCACCAGAAGATACTTTGAGTCAATTGATCTTTTGACCCACATTTTCAGCTAGCTTGGAAGTTGGCAACCTCTCTGGCATGTTAGTGGTTCTTAGCAAACAAGCCAAAAATCCCCCTAAAAGCCTTGGGAAACTCCCTCAGCATCCTGGGCAGCCAGTTGGACATGCCGATAGTTGGGGCCCACCTGTTTTGAGATTCTAGCAGACAGTCTAACTTGTTCAATGCAAAAAGAAAAGAGATTTGGCCTTCTCCTAAGATCGACAAAACATGCCACAATTAGTACTGGTTTGATTAGGAGACGCAAACTTGTGAGTCACAATTGATCCACCATTTTAAATCAATGTAATGTTTAAAATAGCTACCATGAATCCAACAAATGCCCCGTAAAGAACATTCTTTTGCAGCCATTTTGCTCCACGTGGCTTTAGATACAGACGTTTGATCTCAGAGACACTGACCTGGTTAAGTCATAGCAGAATAAATAAATAGGAGAGTAGGGTGTGGGTGAAGTGTGCTGATGTATGCAGTCATTAATGAAATGTGTAGTCTGAAGGGGCCCTGGGGCCTCATCATTTCTATCTACAGTCTGTCTGTTCCCCAACACACCCAGACAGAGCACACACACACACACACACACACACACACACACACACACACACACACACACACACTCAATCTCACATAGACATAAACACACACACGTGCATGCCATATCATTGTTTACACTCATTATGATAATTATTGTAATATGCTGATGGGATCAGGGGGAAGGAAAAGAATGTTTTCTTAGTTGAGGTCATAAAACCGAGACTGTGCAGCAGTTTTGGCTGCATTTGTTGTAATGAATCAAGCACCTTAGGACTTTAATAACTACTGCTTAAGCAGGAAATTGGTTTATTTCCTGCTGGAGCGTCTTACCATTCATTTTGTGAAAAAAAAAGTTTGTGAAGAAATTATTTTGCTGTTTATGTTTCTAGACATTGATGAGTGTGAGACTCCAGGCATGTGTATGAACGGCCACTGCGTCAACACGGAGGGATCCTTCCGCTGTGAGTGTATGGCTGGGATGGCAGTGGGCCTGGATGGACGGGTCTGTGTTGGTGAGTACATGTTTTGTTTCCAGAAATGGTTCATGTGTTCATTTTGGATACCATGACAAACAATTATCTCATAGGCAACACAAACACCCTCTTTTTGTGTCCGGCATGTGTCCCCCTCTTTTCAGTTTCTCTGAAAGTTCTCTATTGCTGCATAGAGAAGATGAAAATGAACATTTTCAGATTTAATTTTTTTACAATGTGTCTGTTGAAGAAGTTCATTGATTACTTTGTGAAGTATTGGTACTTTCAGTGGTTTTCCTACCAGCACATATGCTTATGTTTTTAGTGAATTGTCGCATTAGTGATTGGATAAAGCTTTTGTCAAAATGTTGTTCCCACTTTTCTAAGCAACTGAAAGCTCAGAGTGAGCATACTTGTTCAACTTTCTACACATTTTAACCAGAATAACCACAACACAAATATTTCCAGTCCAGTGATTACAAGCAAAACCAAATGTGACAAACCAGAGAGGAATCATGTGGTAATACACTTCACTAACAGCTCATCCTGTTAACCTGTTGCAAACACATGCTCGCTATCATTAATAAGCATGTTAAATGTTGTCCTGCCTCCTTGTGCTCCAATCCCCTGGACTGGCATTCTGTTTATGACTTTATTTTCAACATTCCTATATACTCCCAAATGACGTTTCTTTGTGCATTGTGTGGAAAATGTTGAAATGCTGTTGTTCGGTCTGGGTAAGTTTTTCGTCAGGATGATATCAGCGCAGGAGAATGCCTCAAATCCCTGGATATTATGAAGAGAGAACAACCGTTTGTTTTGCCAGTGTTGTTGCTTTTTGGAGCTGTAGACGCTCAGCTCCCTTTCTCTCTCCTTTGCTCTGTCTCTATCCTCTTTCCAGATCTTTTGCTTCATCTCTGTTTCACACTCTTGTTTTGTATTGTCCGAAACAGATACACATATGCGCAGTTCGTGTTATGGCGGGTACAAGCGAGGGCAGTGTGTTAGGCCTTTATTTGGAGCTGTGACCAAGTCAGAGTGCTGCTGTGCCAGCACAGAGTTCGCCTACGGAGAGCCCTGCCGGCCCTGCCCACCACAAAGCTCTGGTACGGATATTCAAATCACTCCACCCTTTACAAATATGAAAGCACCTCCTTCCGCCTGACACACAGACACACACAGTTTGTGTTTAATTCAAAACACACCTGTCAAAGTCTAATACATCCATGGTGAAAGTCAGGATGAGCTGATTAAATGCTTCGTTTTCTTTGACATACCAGGTTGGATTTCATAAATGACAGAATAGCGGTGATGAAGTCACAGCTAAGCACATTTAACAGCCTCAACGCACACACACACACACACACACACACACACACACACACACATACACCATCCAGTAACTTCTCATTAGTCCTGCCAATTAAAGGTCATAGATCAAAGACGCCAGAGCTGTACCACATTAAGGAAATGCTTATATGCATCTAGGCTAAATGACAAAGTGTGGACATTGATAATGACATGGTATTAAATGTTCTGCTTTGAGATTTCTTGGATTTTGGCAAATGTGATATTTTCTCCAACGCTCTTATTTGTGCTTTTTATCAACCAAACTGTGCTGTCTTTGTGTGATGTTGCAGCTGAGTTCCAGGCTCTGTGCCCCAGTGGCCTTGGCATAAGCGGCGATGCAAGAGGTAAGAAACGCAAGCTCTTTGTGTGTGTTTCATTGGTATTAAAACAGAGAGCTTGCAGAAACCAAGTAGAAATTAAATGCAGTTATTACTTAGTGTTTTTTCCTACTGTGATGGTTAACAGGTTATTCGTTTCCTTCGCAGATATTAATGAGTGCGCCCTCGTCCCTGACATCTGCCAGAATGGGGTGTGTGAGAATATGATGAGGACATACAAATGCACCTGCAATGAAGGCTTTGAGATAGACCTGACGGGCAAAAACTGTGTTGGTAGGTTAACTGCTCTTTATTGGCCTTGTCCTCTTTGAAAATGATATATTCAAAGTATATATATATATATATATATATATATATATACAGCCAGTGTGAGGAAAGTCATCATGTCTCTCTCTGTATGTGTTTCTCCTCAGATATTGATGAGTGTCTGATGAACAGGCTCCTGTGTGAAAACGGTCTGTGCAGAAACACACCAGGCAGTTTCACCTGTCAGTGTCCCAAAGGATATCTGTTTGATCCTGAGACAGACGTCTGCGAGGGTCAGAAACTCATTCATTCACTCAGATTGATTCTGTTGAATAGTACAATGTCAGTTCATCAAAGCATGTACTATGTCTGCTATTTTTAGATTGATAAGAAATGACCAACGGGAGAAAAATCTAATCTGTTGTTTGTTTTTGTCTCCCACAGATGTGGATGAGTGTCAGTCTAGCCCCTGTGTTAATGGAGATTGTAGAAACAGCCAAGGGTCCTTTGTCTGTTTGTGTTCCATCGGCAGTTCTCTGGATAGCACTGGGCTTGAGTGTATAGGTAAGTGAGCATTGTGTTTAATTGACAAAATGTTTTTTATTCAACATAAAAATAATAAAAAATATATGAAAGAAACCCACACTTGATTTATTCAAACCTACTGTTATTTAAAAGTATCAAGTATTAAAAATAGTTTAGTATGCTTTAAAACAAAAAGAAGCATTTTTCCCACTTTTTATTAATACAAAAAAGCTGTCTAACCTCAAGTTTAATTTAAATTGCAGCAGCTCAGTGAATACCTACATTAAACAATGTGAGACCATCTGGGTCAAATGCTGTGCCAGCACTGTTCCCATGACATATAACCAAAAACTGGAACACTTGAGTGAAATGAGCGCCTAGTGATGCCTGAAGAAACTGGTTTCCCTGTCCCGGACAAGTTGACCACTAATAAGCCAGTCAGCACTGTCTTTTATTTTAGAACAGCTATGATGATAAATTAAATGTAAGATTTACTAGTTAAATACAGATTTTTGGCATCAAATAACATATATTGACATATGTCCATGTATAATATGTAAGTGCCAAACCAGTGCATGTTGACACACATTCTATTTAATTCTATAGAACTGAATGTAGAGTAACTAAAAGGTTTGTTTAATTTTAAACAGAGACTACTAAGAGCACCTGCTGGCTGAAGATAGTAAATAATCGTTGTGAGGTCAACATCAACGGGGCTACGCTGAAGTCCCACTGCTGTGCCACACTGGGAGAAGCCTGGAACAGCCCATGTGCAAAATGTGAAAAAGGTGAGATGATCAATATGCACCATTTTGCACATTTTCGTAAACCATATAACTGCATTGACTGATTGTATTGTGTGCCCTCCTTTTTTCAGATCCAATCTGCGGTAAAGGCTTTGCTAGAATCAAAGGAAATGTCTGTGAAGGTAAGGTCTGCTTTGATGCCATGTAGACCCAGAAATTCACTTGCAGTTCATTCAAGTGAAACACTGGACCAGTTGTTGATGTTGCTCTATATTCTCTGTTGACTGTCAGATGTGGATGAGTGTCAAGTGTTTCCCGGAGTGTGTATCAATGGCAAGTGCATCAACACACCGGGCTCCTTTTTCTGCCAGTGCCCTCCAGGAATGACTGTTGATGTCAGCGGCAGGACGTGCATTGGTGGGTACTATGTATATGTGTTTCCACATGTAGTGGTATTGAAGTCACCTTACTGACTAAATGTGCTGTGTTAAATGTATAATTGATACCACTTGGTATTCTTATATCAAATGCATGTAATGTATGTGTGACTTTCAGACCTGCGTATGGAGCAGTGTTACCTCACCCATGAGGATGAGCGCTGTGGGGCTCCCATCTCAGGGAAGCAGCGTGTGGATGCCTGCTGCTGCTCAGTGGGTGTGGCCTGGGGCCCTGAATGTGACGAATGTCCGGAGAAGGGCACTCCAGAATATGCCCAGCTCTGTCCTCGTGGCCCAGGCTTCTCGCATAGGGGTGACTTCATCAACGGCAGACCATTCCTCAAAGGTACTGTACATAGCCATAGACTGCATAGGATGTATGGGTTGTTTCATAAATGGTCTCTCATCTGTCTTTATCCCTCTGTTTCATACCTTAGATATAAATGAATGCAGGATGATAAACACCCTGTGCTCAAATGGAAGGTGTAGAAACACCATCGGCAGCTTCCGTTGTCGCTGTGATAACGGCTATGCTCTGGACTCTGATGAGAGGAATTGCACTGGTGAGTAGTACTAAAGCAATTCGCCCACTAATTTAGTTCATTTAGTCTACAAAGAAATTCATCAACAGCAATTTTATAATTGATTCATCTTTTAAGTAATTTATCAAAAATGTCAAACATCTGCTGGTTCCAGCTTCTCAAATGTGATTTTTTTTTTCATCATTGTACATTTAATATCTTTGGGTTTTGGGCAATTTCGCCACCTATGACTCTTAAATATTGTAAAGGGCATAGTTTACTATTTTACCACATTCTATAGACTAAACAACAAATTGATTAATTGAAAAATACTTGAACGCTGAATTGATCATTAATATAATCATTAGTTGCTTACTGGTGAGTACTACACATAACAGTTCATCAACTGCACAGTGTTGACTTAAATGACGACACTCATGTTCACATGTTGGCAATAATCTCAGAGCTGACATTCATGTAACTGCTATTTTTTTGGCTGGAATGTATGCTTAACATCTCAGCACCATTGTCTCTTCTTTACAAGTCTAGCCATTCTTCATTAGTCCCCCTTTCTGAATCCCTCTGCCAACACTAATTACAGTAAAGTGGTGTAAAGCCATTGCCTACATTCAGCTCATTCAATATAATGGGAGTCTGGCTGCTTTGGACTTGTTGGGGCTGGTCCCTGTAGTCTGGTTAGCTACATTACTGCCTTTGTTGAAATGTGCACACATCATTTTAGGTTTAAATGCCAGTGCATGGCTTTATTCTGAAATAATTTATAGGCTCTTAGTAAGTAAATTATATCTGGGACCTGTTACCCCATACGAGTGAGATCCCAGCCCAAAGCCTTTGTGTTAAGTGTTTCAAAATGTGGATTAAATTTAAAAGGGATCAGACCTTTATCTTTAGATTTTGGAAGAATCTGCTTGAAGAGATATGAATGCCTAAATCATCCTCAACTTTACCTCTTGATCTTATTTTATAGCCTTTCTTTCATGTAGTAACATTTTCTGTGCTTTTCTGCGTTGTTTGCCTTATATTTACATTTTGTACTCTAGCTTCTTTGCTTTTTGCTACGGATCTTATCAGTGCCTCACTTCTGTGTTAAATCACTTTGTCTTTCTACAAAAAGCTAATGTTTTTATCATGTTTCTTTAATTTGCATTTCTTTTCTTTATATTCTTCTTTATATTCACTTCTCCGTGAACCATCACCTTATCGTGGTGGAGAGGTTTGTGTGTCTCTGTGAACCTGAGGGCTGTGTTGTCTGGAGCTTTGTGCTCCTGGTAGGGTCTCCCAAGGCAAAGTGGTCTCAGGTGAGGGGCCAGACAAAGAATGGTTCAAAAACCCCAATGAAGAAGCAAGGTAGAGATGGAGTGACCCTGCCCGGAGGAAGCCCGGGGCCCCCGTCTGGAGCCAGGCCCAGACGGCGGGCTCGTCGGCGAGCGCCTGGTGGCCGGGTTTGCCACGGAGCCCGGCCGGGCACAGCCCGAACAAGCTACGTGGCTCCCATCTCTCCAGCCCATGGGCCCACCACCTGTGGGAGGAACCGTTGGGGTCGGGTGCGATGCCACATGGGTGGCAGTGAAGGTCAGGGGCCTCGACGGACCAGACCCGGGCGGCAGACGCTGGCTCTGGGGACGTGGAACGTCACCTCTCTGTGGGGGAAGGAGCCGGAACTGGTGCGGGAGGTGGAGCGCTACCGGTTAGATCTGGTGGGGCTTACCTCTACGCACAGTCTCGGTTCTGGAACCATACTCCTGGATAGGGGTTGGACTCTTTTCTTCTCCGGAGTTGCCCAGGGTGTGAGGCGCCGGGCGGGTGTGGGGATACTCACAAGCCCCCGGCTGAGCGCCGCTGTGTTGGAGTTTACCCCGGTGGACGAGAGGGTCGCCTCCCTACGCCTGCGGGTTGTGGGGGGGAAAACTCTGACTGTTGTTTGTGCATATGCACCAAACAGGAGTTCGGAGTATTCGGCCTTCTTGAGACCTTGACTGGAGTCCTGCATGGGGCTCCAGTGGGGACTCCATTGTTATGCTGGGGGACTTCAACGCACACGTGGGCAATGATGGAGACACCTGGAGGCGTGATTGGGAGGAACGGCCTCCCTGATCTAAACCAGAGTGGTTGTTTGTTGTTGGACTTCTGTGCTAGTCATGGATTGTCTATAACGAACACCATGTTCGAACATAGGGATGCTCATAAGTGTACCTGGTACCAGAGCACCCTAGGCCGAAGGTCAATGATCGATTTCATAATTGTTTCATCTGATCTGAGGCCGTATGTTTTGGACACTCGGGTGAAGAGAGGGGCAGAGCTGTCAACCGATCACCATCTGGTGGTGAGTTGGGTCAGGGGTGGGGAAGACTCTGGACAGACCTGGTAAGCCCAAACGTGTAGTGCGGGTAAATTGGGAACGTCTGGAGGAGGCCCCTGTCCGACAGACTTTCAACTCACACCTCCGGGCGGAGCTTTTCGTGCATCCCTGTGGAGGCTGGGGGCATTGAACCCGAGTGGACAATGTTCAAAGTTTCCATTGCTGAAGCTGCGGCGAGGAGCTGTGGTCTTAGGATCTTAGGTGCCTCAAGGGGCGGTAACCCACGAACACCGTGGTGGACACCAGTGGTCAGGGAAGCCGTCCGACTGAAGAAGGAGTCCTTCCGGGATATGTTATCTCGGAGGACTCCGGAGGCAGTTGCAGGGCACCGAAGGGCCCGAAGGGCTGCAGCCTCTGCCGTGAAAGAGGCAAAGCAGCGGGTGTGGGAGAAGTTTGGAGAAGACATGGAGAAGGACTTTCGGTCGGCACCAAAGTGTTTCTGGAAAACTGTTCGCCACCTCAGGAGGGGGAAGGGGGGAACCATCCAAGCTGTGTACAGTAAGGATGGGACACTGTTGACCTCCACTGAGGAGGTAATAGGGGCGGTGGAGGGAGCACTTTGAGGAACTCCTGAATCCGACTAATCGCCCTCTATGTTAGAGGCAGAGCTGGAGGATAACGGGGGATTGTCGCCGATTTCCCAGGCGGAAGTCACTGATGTAGTCAAACAACTACACAGTGGCAAAGCCCCGGGATTGATGAGATCCGTCCAGAAATGCTCAAGGCTCTGGGTGTGGAGGGGTTGTCCTGGTTGACACGCCTCTTCAACATTGCGTGGAAGTCTGGGACGGTGCCAAAGGAGTGGCAGACTGGGGTGGTGGTTCCTCTTTTTAAAAAGGGGGACCAGAGGGTGTGTGCCAATTATAGGGGTATCACACTTCTCAGCCTCCCTGGTAAAGTCTACTCCAAGGTGCTGGAAAGGAGGGTTCGGCCGATAGTCGAACCTCGGGTTGAGGAGGAACAATGCGGATTCCGTCCTGGTCGTGGAACAACGGACCAGCTCTTCACTCTCGCAAGGATCCTGGAGGGAGCCTGGGAGTATGCCCAACCGGTCTACATGTGTTTTGTGGATTTGGAGAAGGCGTATGACCGGGTCCCCGGGAGATACTGTGGGAGGTGCTGGGAGTATGGGGTGAGGGGTCTCTACTCAGGGCCATCCAATCTCTGTATGACCAAAGTGAGAGCTGTGTCCGGGTTCTCGGTAGTAAGTCGGACTCGTTTCAGGTGAGGGTTGGCCTCCGCCAGGGCTGCGCTTTGTCACCAATCCTGTTTGTAATATTTATGGACAGGATATCGAGGCGTAGTCGGGGTGGGGAGGGGTTGCAGTTTGGTGGGCTGGGGATCTCATCGCTGCTCTTTGCAGATGATGTGGTCCTGATGGCATCATCGGCCTGCGACCTTCAGCACTCACTGGATCGGTTCGCAACCGAGTGTCAAGCGGTTGGGATGAGGATCAGCACCTCTAAATCGGAGGCCATGGTTCTCAGCAGGAAACCGATGGAATGCCTTCTCCAGGTAGGGAATGAGTCCTTACCCCAAGTGAAGGAGTTCAAGTACCTTGGGGTTTTGTTCGCGAAAGTGAGGGGACAATGGAGCGGGAGATTGGTCGGAGAATCGGGCGCAGCGGGTGCGGTATTGCATTCAATCTATCGCACCGTTGTGACGAAAAGAGAGCTGAGCCAGAAGGCAAAGCTCTCGATCTACCGGTCAGTTTTCGTTCCTACCCTCACCTATGGTCATGAAGGCTGGGTCATGACCGAAAGAACGAGATCCAGGGTACAAGCGGCGAAATGGGTTTCCTCAGGAGGGTGGCTGGCGTCTCCCTTAGAGATAGGGTGAGAAGCTCAGTCATCCGTGAGGAGCTCGGAGAGAGCCGCTGCTCCTTTTGCGTCGAAAGGAGCCAGTTGAGGTGGTTCGGGCATCTGGTAAGGATGCCCCTGGGCGCCTCCCCAGGGAGGTGTTCCAGGCACGTCCAGCTGGGAGGAGGCCTCGGGAAGACCCAGGACTAGGTGGAGGGATTATATCTCCAACCTGGCCTGGGAACGCCTCGATCCCCAGTCGGAGCTGGTTAATGTTGCTCGGGAAAGGGAAGTTTGGGGTCCCCTGCTGGAGCTGCTCCCCCCGCGACCCGACACCGGATAAGCGGACGAAGATGGATGGATGGATTAGAGATACAGGGAGCTCTCTTAATGGTTTTCTGTGCATGCATAAATGTTAGTGCTGTTTTAAAGAGAATGTCTACCTTGCTAAGTTTTGTTGCATTCCTGTCCTGTAGACATCGACGAGTGCCACATCTCTCCGGACCTGTGTGGACAGGGCAGGTGTATCAACACAGCCGGAGATTTTGAATGCGAGTGCTTCGAAGGTTATGAGAGTGGCTTCATGATGATGAAAAACTGCATGGGTGAGTGACGAATTCTCACACACCAACACTTGCAGACACTAAAAACACATTAAATCACCTCTTCAGCTTGAGATGGTTTGGTACAGTTACATGCGGAGACAGCACTCTTTCATATGAAATAATTTAGTCTGTGAGGACATGAGTGAGAAACTTGATCTCTGTAACAACTCTGTCACACACCCTGTTGAAGTGGCAGCATCCAAGAACAGAGCGAGTTGCCAACCTATAAAGGGCTTCAAGTATAGGGAAGACCTGCCACACAACCCCAGTCCTAATCCCAACCCAGCCATCTGCTCCACACTCACTCTTGTGCCATTAGCGCCCATTCGCATAATCATTTTATACACGGTTATCATAAAAATATCGACTATAGCCACTTCAAAATCATTTATTACAGACAATTACTTATACTGTATTTACAGTATATTGTGTTAAAGGTAGTTCATTATCAATATCTGCGTTGCCCATTCACAAACTTATACTTTTTCATGAATATTTACCACCATCTATCAAAAAGGATATTGAAAAGAGCAAGAACAAGGCTTTTTGAAGCGTGAAGGCTACCGTAGCTGTAATACGGTACTTTGAACTGCGTGGTGCGAGAGAGTTGGATGAGGCACTTAGGCTAACATGCCAGACCTGGAACTCACTGTTTAGGCAGCTGATGTAATCTGAAATTTGCAGGCTGTGTGCATTTGTATATATATATATATATATATACTTTATGTGTGTGTGTGTGTGTGTGTGTGTGTGTGTGTGTGTGTGTGTGTGTGTGTGTGTGTGTGTGAGAGAGAGAGAAGGAGAATTAAACAGACTTTATTCAAACCCCTGTGGGGTGTTGAAAGGGGGGTCTAGTCTGTGCAGCCCAATCGCTTCACAAAACTGCTCCATAAAGTCTTGAAGATAATTGTTTTTTATGACATACTTGAACTGCATGTGAGGAACACACTCAGCTGCCCAGCAAAATGATTTTTATATGCAGCTACTGTACATGTTCTGCCATCTGTTAAAATAATTCATGCTCTATTTCTGTTCTAGTCTGTCTTTAACGTTGTTTGATTAAATACTTGGGAGAAATCGTACACACAAAATGGAGAGTCTCAGTACTTTTGTTGGCCCAAAGCTGCCATTACACCAAAATTGGCACGACAAAATCTACTCGTCCCCTGATATCGGGTGTATTGTTTTGTGACTGACATGGTACGATTACACCCTGTTGCTGATAATGGATATTGTTTGACAAAAACTGGATATGAAGCATAATTAATGTTGGCTTGATACGGTTCTATATCCAATAACCCAACATGATTTGCATGCTGTGCCCACAGGCATGAAGGTACTTTAGACAAAATGGACTTATCACCCAGGAAAACCTCAGTTCCTTCTTGAATCTGTAGTTGAGGCACAACAATATCTCGTAATGATTTGACAAAAAAATGTGAGGCATCATCATACAACCAGACAACATAATTAATATTTTTCTCTTCATCTTGTGGTACTTTGTTTAAAAAGTGATAACATGTTTTCAACATTGCATCAATGTGTGTGTTTTCCTCTTGTACAGCACAGATAAAGGGTTCAATATTCCCTGCCATATTTTTCCATAGTAATATCAATCCTTCCTACATACAAACAAAATATGTGGCTTTTCCTATAAGTCCTCTGTATTTATACTCCTATCTGAAAATGGTTTATCCACTGGTTTCATAGTCAATATCCTAGAAGCTACAGCTGCGTTACATGACGCTAATTCTTTTATTCCCTCAACTGTAAACATTTTATCAACAAACTCCAGATTAATCACAACAGATACTGTTTTAGAAATCATCTGATACATTTGGTTTGAAAGTATATGCAATTCTACCCCTGTTGGAGAGCATTTCACCGTTGCTTTAACTTTAGATAACAAATCTCTCCCTAAAAGATTAGCTGGAGAATTTTGACCTAACACAAATTCATGTGAAAAAATACTTCCACCTATCTCAATTTGCAACAATTCTGATAAGGGTTCATTAAGTGGGACTACCGAAATTCCGACAGTACGAATAAATGTTTTACTTATGGGACAGTTAAGATCCTGACGTCTTATACAGGACAAAGTAGCTCCTGTATCAACCAAAAAAGGAAGTAATTTTCCCATAACTCGTAGCGAAAGTTTTGGTAACGTCGCTGGTGAATCAGATAACTGCACTTGCATAAGCTGAAAATTATTCGTGTCCCTCTGTCGGTTGTCCTATTGTAAAAAAGAACCATTTGAATTATTTGGCCACAAAAAAGTTGTGGGTGTGTTGTCAGTTCTTTCTCGCGTTAGTCCCTGTCCTTGTCCAAAAGGTGGTGCTGTTGGTGCTGTCGGTTCGTTTGCTTGTCTCGCATATGGGGCTTGCCTATCTCTATACTCCCCCGTCTCTTTTTCGTTATTTTGTCGTCTCATCTGACAATTCCGAATATAGTGTCCGTGTTTTCCGCAATAAAGACACAAATTATTGGCCCTACGCTCTCGGTCAATAACATCACGATTATTAGTATTATTTTGATAACTTGTGCCATCATTATTCCCTCCATATCTGTAACGCGGTGTATCATACGATTGTCTAGCTCCTCTACTTCTTCCTCTCATTGCATTTCCTCTCTTTCTATTTCCTGTTTGAAATCCTAAAATTTCATTTTGGAGCTGTTCTCTGACAGCCTGAAGTTTCGTGTTTGAGGTAAAGAGATTAATTGCTTATAATGCTCTTATTTTCTTCAATAACTCTGCAGGACTTAATGAGAACAGGTCAGGACATGCTAATTTCAGTGTAAAGGCATCTTTCGTACCCAGTCCATTAATCAGCATTGATGCAAAAAATGCGTCAGCCTTATCCGAAACATCAAATTTTGCCTGTTCCTTCCAACATTTAAGAAACCGAATCGCAAACTCTGATACATTTTCCTCTGATCTCTTTTTTCAGTTTAATATTTGTGTGACATCCTGTCCTGCCACAGCGTTTTTTGTTAAATACACCTTTAATTCAGTCAAATGATTTGTCTGATGTGTCTTAGACAACCAGGGAAATTTATCGCTAATGGTAAATTCTCCCTCTACTGGGCCATCATTATCAAAGTTTCCATTGACACATTAGGCATTAAAGTCGTCAAAATATATCTCACATCCTTCCCAGACATCGCTCCATGCAGTAGCACTGACGTCCACCAATTAATGAATCCTAATGGGTTAATTAACGGATTGGGCACGTCTTGAGTGATTCTCGAAATTTCAGCCAAAGTTAGCGGTTTCTCCATAACCTTATCATCAAAAATTAATAAAGGGGCTTCAACATGTTCATCTTTCTCCATCTCTGTAGACTCCTGCATACGCTGTTTATTATAGTCTAATATTGCAACAATCCAATGTAAAAATCTCTGCACCTCGTCATCTGAAACATAAGACATAATCTTTGCTATGTGTTGATGACTAAGGGCTTTCCATGTAATATCAGCCTTTTTGTCTAGATGATATTTTGTTAATGCTGTGTAAAAGCATCTAAAAATTTTATCCAACACATCTGATTTCTCAAGTTCCTGATTTTGGTCAGACCTTTTTATAACAAGAATCCTTTTAAATCCAGCCTCAATGCACTCACGCAAAAACATCACTTACGCTCAAAACATCAGCATCATTGCACTTTTTCTCATCATCAGAAAACCTTCGTTCTGCAGCTTCAAACGCTTTCAAACAATTCATAAACCACAACTCTTCACATTGTCCTAAATATGCTCTATAGCTTAGACTTGTATCACATTTCTCAGGGAAAATAACCTCTGACACAACTTTCCTAATTGGTTTAGAATTTGTTGAATCTTTCGTATTTGCAAATGCCCACATTAAATCTTCGTCTATTTCATCTATTTGGTCGTCTGTGTCTACCGGTGGTTTTGTAATATTATTCAAAGCGGGATATAATGATTTATAGTTAAATGGCTCTGTCTCTGAGCTAGACTTTTTGTCTCCATGTTTATTCATAGCTGTGGCCTGGGGAAGGGTCAGAGGGCATGCGGCTGCAACACCATCCTCTCCCCCTTGCTCACCTGTCTCTTGAGCCAACATGAAATGTTTAAATAAGCGTTTATCTTTTCATATTTTAGCTTTTCGAACATTTTCGGGGTATTGTGAACTCAAAAGTTCCCATGCATTTAGAACTTCCATCATATATGATATATCCCATGTTGAATCAGCTACTTTTGTATTTTCAACTACATATTCTCTTACCAAATTTAAATCACTCTTATGAAAACTACCGGAAATAGGATATCTAGAATCGGTCCATCTTTCAAAATCGCTCAGAACTACTCAATGCACTAATCAATGTCACCCACCATAGGCCATCGGTAATATTTGGGCCACAAACACACTAGGGCTTCTTTCATCCCTGTCTCAATCACAAGAAAACAACAGATACGTTTCTGTCCCTCAACGCGTCACTATACGTTGGTCTTATCACTGTCAGCAAAAAGCGACCCGAATCTTCAAATAACCTCACTCACAATCTATCTAATCGTGTTGCGCAACACTTTATTACAGGTTAGATTTGATTATGGCAACAGCTTCAACAATTCAAACACCATTTAAACATTTTAGAATTTCACTCATTCATTTTAGCGTAACCCAATCAATAATTTCACAGCCAAATCACGTCTCCCTCATTTCAATTCCCACACCCGGTTCTTTAACAGATATGCAACAAAAGGGAGCAAATTTCATTCAACAGGAATAAATATTTACTCACCTTTCGCTGAATCTGCACGTGTTTAGTGACGCCAAATGATATTGGGTGATGATTCAGAAATGATGTTGGGAGACCTCAAAGATGACGACCAGTCCGATGATTACAAATCAAGTGCAGCTTTATTCAAACAATGTAATTATTCAAACTCTAGAAAGTCCTTAGAATAGATAAGATACATTCAAATGTCTGCATGCACACATACCAAACCTATCAGTCCCCTGTGGCAAAAAAAAACAAAAAAACATTAAGGACAGGAAATAATGTGGGCAGGGTCACAGTCATAAGCTGTTGGTAGTGACTGGGCTAGCAGATAAAAAAAATAACTGACAAGTAAAATATTATTCAACAATTTTTGTTTGTAAACCTTTGTTCTTTAACATCACTGCCAGCCATGAAGTTGCTGGCTGCTTGTATTCTTTCACCATGCAGTTGTATGCACCAAACAAGGATAGAAACAACAAGTACTTCCTGAATGTCAGTCCCAATATCTCTTTTAAATTGGACTATTAAATTCACTATTTTGCAGGTCAAAGTTGAATAAAAATGTATTTATCAATCCGGTGGGCTTCATTGGAAATTGATGACAGGCAAAACAAATATTTGCAGAGACTGAACTCTAACACTTAATAGCTCTACTTGTGTCTGTGTGTGTACTGTGTGTGTTCTTCCACAGACATCGATGAGTGTGAGAGGAACCCTCTGCTGTGCCGTGGAGGGGATTGTGTAAACACAGAGGGCAGCTTCCAGTGTGTGTGCCCCGAGGGACACGAGATCGCGCCCGATGGGTCGGCCTGTCTAGGTGAGTGGTGAGGTCATCAGAAAGGAGACTCGATAAGCTCTGCCTCTCCAAACCTTTTTGTTCACCTTCTTGCTTTTTTCCTTTCTTTGAGGAATCTGCGTGGCAGAATGCAGTTTCTATTCTATTTTCCTGAGGGATGAAGGAAAGACAAAAAGGATGATAAGAAGATCAGTTAGTCCAAATTATGTCACAGAGCAGTTTGAATGGCAAGTGAGCTTTGGATTGCCCTCTGTTTCTGCCTCCATGTGTGTGGCCTCACTGGGGCTCTGTGGGGTGGGAGTGTTGTCAGGTCTGTGTATGTGTGGGGTATATATTCTCTGATAGATGGGCTGATATGAACTCTAGACCTGTGTGTGTGTGTGTGTGTGTGTGTGTGTGTGTGTGTGTGTGTGTGTGTGTGTTGATGTGTGCAGTGCACTAAGAAAGGTCTTTGGATCTCAACATGCTGAAGATGAGAGAAAATCTCACAGTATTAAAGAGTTTCTATAGTTCAGTAGCAAAAGAGAGCTTTTTTTTGTGCTGTTAAATATTTATTCAGGTCCTATATTCTATCCTAATCTATTTGATTGTATGTTGGTACAGCTTTTTCTGTTAATGTAACATTTTGTTTTGTACTTTTTTTTTTATATTTATTTTTATTAAGTTTTCTGCAGACATATAAAGGGTGTTACAACAGATGTAAGATGCAACAAGGTGTCTGAAAGAAAAGAAAAATCAGTAGAACAGTTCCACACAGCTATATAGACCCACACCCATCACCCCCCCAAGGCCACCTGTAGCACTCACAAGTAAAATAAATAAATAAATAATATATATATATATATATATATATAATAATAAGACAGTAAACAAAAGCAGAAAAGTCTCCCCCCTCCCCACAGAAGTTTAGTCAGGAGGTCTTGACATCACGATAAGGCCCTCAATAGTAGCCAGTATAGGGCTCCAAGTTTTATGAAATGATCTCAGCGAACCTTTAAGAGAGTGTCTAATTTTTTCAAGGTGGATGCATTGCAATACCTCTCTTATCCAATCGTCATGTGATGGAGGAGAAGCATGCTTCCATTTAAGGAGGATGGCGCGCCTGGCCAGCAAAGTAGTAAAGGCAATGACGCAGTGCGCTGTAACTGGTATACATGTGATTGGGGAAAGGCCTAACAGGACACTCAAGGAATTAGGGACAATAGTGTAATTGAGGTCCTGTGAGAGAGTTCTGAAAATGTCGGACCAATAATCTGATAACACTGGGCATGACCAGAACATGTGAAGATGATCGGCTGGGGATTGTTTGCATCTGTTACAGGCATCACTTCTGTTAGGAAACAGTTTAGTGAAATGAGCTCTGTGAAGCACTTTACATTGAATTAAGGCATGTCTAGCACAAATAGATGAAGAGTGAACTAAACTGAGAATGTTTTTCCACTGGTCGTCGGAAATGTCAATGCCCAAATCATGCTTCCAGGTTAACTTAAGGGAGTCAATTGGGGAAGGGGTTAAGGAGATAATTTTACCATAAATGGTTGAAATCAGTTGTCTTTGACCAGAGTTGAAGGTGAGAATTGAATCAATTTCTGATAGGACGATTGGGAAAATGGGGAAATAGGTTTTGAATGAAGTGGCTCACTTGAAAAAACGAAAGACTGTTTTGTACTTTTATTCTGAAAATTTCTTCCTTTAGAGGCCGGCCTTTTATGTGTCTGGCTCTCATTGGATAATTGACAAAGATTCAGCCATCTTGTTGTATACATACTGTATATAAGCAGTTTTCTTTTTACCTTTAATGTAAAAAGCCCCAATGGAGAAATGTTGGCTTAATAATAAGTAGACTGTTCCAGTGAGTCAGTTAATGTTTTTTTTCAACAATTTGGTTCCTTGAGCACCTAGTTGACTGGAGTAGTAGCGACAGCACACTCTACAAGAAGAAGAGAAGCGCCTGACTTTTCCAGTGCTCTCTATAGTTTCATAACTCCCATGTTCAGCTGACAGCGTTTAGCTGATTATGCATCATTCACTGGGTGTCATTCTGATGACCTAATGCAGTATATGAAGGTTTTAATCCATGACCTAATGCTCAACTACTGCCCTTCACGCTAATTTATTTTCTTTATTACCACCCAAAGTAATAAAAACAATGAAAGCATTACTGAAAACTGCCCATCTCATCCCTTCTGAGACAATGGTCTTCATTATCTCTGGTGAAGTAACAAGTTGAAGTGCTAAAATGATGATAATGATAATAAACTTTGGTTATATATCAAATTTCGTACAGATAGGTGTGATTCAGTGGGCTTAATGACGTCAGATTCTGGAATCCATAATCACCAACAGTTTTTTCATATTATGGACCAAATTATTAATCAATTAATTGAGAAAATAATCAACAGATAACCATCAGATTAATTGATAATGAAAATAATTGGTAGTGACACCCATAGGTGTTTGCTCAATGGCACTTTGAAGAACAAGTGATTAATGTTTTAATTTCATGTTTAAGGATTTAAACCATCATGAAAACATGCTGTTTGTACCTTTTAAACATGTAGGTTATCCTTATTGATTTAAAAAAATATAAATTATGTGTAAGAATTGCATAATTTCTTTGTTCCCTCACAGATATCAATGAATGTGACTTGAGTGACAGGCTGTGCAGGAACGGCCAATGTGTCAATATGATTGGCCGCTACCAGTGTTCCTGCGACACGGGATACAAATCTACAGAGGACAGACTGGAGTGTGTTGGTGTGTATTAAATGTTACTATTTCCTCTCAAAGATGTTCCTTTTGTTTTCATTGTGGCAATCTGAAGATTAAATGTCACCGGTATGTGTCTTTGTTTTTCTGCTTCTCAGACATTGATGAGTGCACCATTGAGAATGGTGGCTGTCAGACTTTCTGCACCAACTCAGAGGGTAGCTATGAGTGCAGCTGCCATCTTGGATATGCCCTGATGCCTGATCTGAGAAGCTGCACTGGTAAGAAGCTTTGTATCTGTCATAGTTCATCTCTTATCCTGCGTCTGTTATACAGTTGGCAGTTCTTACATTTTAAATGTACTTTTGCCGCATTTGTCAAGATGTGGTAACTAAAGAAAACTTTCAATGATAGGTTTTACTTGCACGTGGTAGTACAGAAGTAATTTAAAGGTTGTGTTTAGAGAGACCTGATTTAAGAGCAGGTACAAAGCAGAAAATCAGGAAACCTAGTTTATGGAGAGCCACTGCTGTGATTTCACTGGCACATGTTCAAAGAAAGTATACGTTGGTTGGCATGACAGTAGGTTTCCTGTGTTGTTTATAGACTTACTCCTGTGACTCGTATTCCTTTAATTTCCATATATATATATATATATATATATACAGACAGAGATCAAGGCAGTACAAAGGTAATGTCAGCATAGTTTGTGCAAAAGTAGAGCTGAAAATTACTTTACCTATGCTCAGCATGATGTCCACTTTATTGCACAAGCTGTGTCCTGAATTGACCTTCCTGACGTATGAGTGACAAAGTAAATATACTTGTATTGTCCTGTATTCTGCCCTGTTTAGGAAAGACAAATATGCCCCTAAAGTAGCATTGTTTTATGTTGTAATATTGATGTGTTCTTTTAAGAAACTGTAGAGTAAACAATACTTCAACATTCAAATTTGGAGTACTAGTTTTAAGAACAGTTTTTCTTGTCCTCTACACTTTGTCTGCTCCCATTTCATTTTTGATTTGCCTCTCTTTCTTCAATCTTCAGATATTGATGAGTGTGAAGAGAGCCCAGACATCTGTGATGGAGGCCAGTGTACCAACACCCCAGGGACGTACCAATGTCTGTGCTTTGACGGTTTCATGTCATCTGAAGATATGAAGACCTGCCTGGGTAATGGATGCACATTCTATGCCCAAAATGTCTTTCTTCTGCAGTTCTGTGCTTATTAAATCCAGGGGGTTCTCAGAGATTTACTGAAACAATGTAGTTATCATCTTAAAGGTTATCCAAGATATGAGTCATGAGAATAAGACTTAATGACTCAGATCTATGAGTCTGTGTGTGAGAGTGTAATGTTGTTGTTGATTTACAAGACAGTGAACATTGTGTTAGTTTGGTTGAGCAGGGAGGAATGCGTGACATTTAGACGTCTGGTTCCACTGAGAGAAAAAAAACTAAAACCTGCCATCAATGATGTAACGACTTTTAAATAGGTCTGCACAAACACACACTCTTATTGCTGTATTTATGAAAAGTAAATACATTTTAAAGCCTTAATATAGTTCATGATGTAATTATTTTGTGACTCATGTACATACGGTATATCACAGCTCATCAAAACCTGTTTGGCAGGCCGAACCAACAAAAGCTAATTCAGTTTTATTCATCGTCATGAACCTTTCCTTTATTGTAGTTGTGTTTAGCAAATTAACATTCTTTCTCTTTCTCTGTTCCACTCTTCATTTATCTCCCTGTCAAGATGTGGATGAGTGTGAGCTGAATCCAAACATCTGTCTGAGTGGGAACTGTGAGAACACAAAGGGGTCCTTCATTTGTCACTGTGACCTGGGATACTCTGTCCGCAAGGGAACCACAGGCTGCACAGGTGAGGAAAACAAACATCGAGCATTCCTATCCACGACAAAACATCCTGTCAGTGGTAGAACGGGGATGGGAGTGAAAGGATGGTGAGTCAGTAGATGGCTTGTGTGTGTGTGTGTGTGTGTGTGTGTGTGTGTGTGTGTGTGTGTGTGTGTGTGTGTGTGTGTGTGTGTGTGTGTGTGTGTGTGTGTGTGTGTGTGTGTGTGTGTGTGTGTGTGTGTGTGTGTGTGTGTGTGTGTGTGTGTGTGTGTGTGTGTGTGTGTGTGTGTGTGTGTGTGTGTATGTGTGTGTGTGTACTACAGGAGTGAAAGCAAGTCGAAGAGAGAGATGAGAAATGCAAGGAGAATGTCTGGCTAACCAGAAGCAGCTCTAACATTACTCACCCTCATTCAAGAGCTCCTGTCTGACCTGACGAGAGCCACGCTCCCAAACACGCATACGTTAACACACACTCACATGCACTAGCAGCAACAGCAGCAGGAGCAGTGAGATCACTATCTTCTTGTCAGATGTATGCATCACATTGCACTTTTGTTTATTCCTTTGTTGTTCTTTCATTAACGTCAGTTAAACATTACGTGATGGTTGGAAGAGTTCTGTGGCACGTAATCACCTGAAAGGACTCCAGAATACATAAATACGAAGTCCATCCGGCCAGTAGAGCCCTTTTGCTAGTTTAGTCTCACTTCTTGTGTAGCCAAAATTAAGTCTGATTTATATGACCACTTTAAAGTTTGGAATTGAAGGTTAGTTGAGAGTTTGGTTAGTGATCTTATCTGGCCCTGTCCCGGTGATCGAAATGAGTCAGGCACACAGTCAAGAGCAGCACGTCTTCCTTCAGATGCAACTAAGCAGGTCTGTCTGAAGTATGATTAAAACTCACTCACTCACTCACTCACTCACTCACTCACTCACTCACTCACTCACTCACTCACCACTCACTCACACTCTTGCTCATTCTAATCCCAATAACAAGGAATCAAGACACTAATTCCTCTCAGGCAGGCAGGATGTCTCGTTATAGACTACTGAACAAAACCTGCTACTCTTTTTGGATTGGATCCCCTTCCAATATATTTAGACGCAAAATGCATAAGAAATCGGTCGTCATTGTCGAAATGCTTTATGTGACCACGTTGGTATGTGTGGACTAAATCTTCTTGCGTGTGTGAGTGTTAGTGAGTAAGTGGTACTTTCGAACCCAGATCTGATCCAGCTGTTGATGAAGCTCCCACAAGAGTTATTTCTCTTTTTATTCGACAACACTGAGGACTCAGTGGGCAGGGTGGGATTATTTCTATGTACACTTGAGCACTTTTGTGCCTTTGCGTGTGTATTGGAAAGTTAGGACTGGGTGGAGATGTACTGGGGGAGTTTACGAGTCTTAGCTTTAAAGAGAGGTTCAGGGTGAAAAGCTTAAGCGTGTTGACTTTATCATCTATTAGCTAAGTGATAACACTGTCAAACAATTTGAGCCATTAAATCAAGACTATGTCACTTTATAAACAAGAAATACCACAATCTCCCTTCAAAAAATGAAAAGTTAAATTAAAAAGCAATAAAAACACACCTTGGGTCAACTCAAAACACTCAGGGGTTTTACTTTTAAAGTCTTACTTGGTCTGGTATGACCAGTAGCTTATGGTGGCTAATGTTAGCTAATGTTAGCAAACTTTAGAATCTAAAGTTAGCACTGTGTTAACTGTACTGGGTCAGCTTGGTAAGTTAATGACTCATATCTACTAATGCTATTGTTACACTAAATTGTGTTATTTACCATTATCCTGTTATTGACACTTATGGCCACACATAATCTGCTTGGTCTAATATGACCAGTACCTTTTGCTGGCTTATGTTAGCAAACTTAAGATAGATGTTGTTTTGTAACTGACATTACTAAGTCAGTTACTGACTTAATGGCAGGTTTTTACTTGTGCTACTTTTCCACTACATTTAAATATTTACTAGACAGAGGATGAATACAGGTATAGTCAGACAGACAGTATGAGAAAAAGAATATGTTTTTGAACATTAAAGCATGTAAACATGTTCTAGTAGAAACACAAAATACAAGTATGAACCTGAAAATGAGCTTGATATGTCTCCTTAAATATGGCTTAGATCGACAGGTACTTAGATTTTCTCCTTTTTTTCTTTTTCTTTTGTAGTATGTAACTTTTCCTTCATGGCCAAATTGCCAGGAAGGCAGCCATACTAGCAGGCATTTAGACATATAGTGTGACAGACAAACAGGCAGACAGATAAACAGAAAGGCAAACAGACTGGCAATCAGGCGGGCATACAAACTAGGAGATAGCTAGACAGCCAGGTAGCCAGATGTTTAATTCTTTGCTATCCCTTTTTAATCCCTTTTTGACCTTCATCTATCAAACATTAGCCCTAGTTAAATCAAGCCTCTGCTTTGACACCAGGTGTGACCGCTGTCACGCTTCTCGCATGCAACAACCCCTGTTTGCATTTCCACATGAGAATGTGTGTTCTGTTTGTTGTGCTCTCTCTGTCATCAAAGCCTTGGGGGAAATTATCTTTATTCCGTCTGTAATCCAGGGAGATTTGTTTGCTCCCAGCCCTTATATTAACCCTGTCATCATATGTGGTGTAAATATACTGTACCCTCTCCTCAGGAAGACTGTAAACCCAGCAGCACTAATCTCTAATTGACAGTGTTTTGAATTACTACCCTCACAAAGACAGACACACAGAGAGAAGTGCGTCTCATTGGTTGATAAATCCTAACATCTTGATTGAGTTCATAGCATGGCTTCCCTTGATGTACAGGGAGGGACACATGCACACACACACTTGCATAATCCCTGTATCAAAGCTGTAACACTTGATCATTAGGCTCAGGGCCAGGTATTGTGTTGGTCAGTGTTTCACAGGGTTGTTTTGGCTCATATTAGCAGTCCTTATTGTCGTAGCACCATACAGGCTTTTTCCATTGTGCCATGCACTGTAGTGGATCATGTCATAACTGCCTGAGGAACAAAAGCTGCAGAGCCACATTCACAGTATCTTTTCACTGCCAGCTGAGATCCTTATTGGTTACACCCTGCAGGATGTAAACCGTTTTATGGGCAGGGCAGATTTTAATAATAGGCAATTGAATTGTTCCCATTAATTGTTTTTGTTCATCTTAGAATCCAGGGCCACATACAATAGGTTAGAGAGGTATTTTTATAACCACATTATCTACTAAGTACCTCAATATTTCATCCATTGGCAGAGTTTAGATATAATTATAATGGTTTTGCCGTGAAGGAATGTTTATTTTTGTAGAGTTGGCACATTACCACATCACATTTTTATAGAAATTATATTTGGGTAAGATAAAATTTCCAAACTTGACATCTAGGGTGGTGAGAAAACCAAACATGAGTATTAAAAGAGGGCTGTTACAAAAGGAGGCACAGTGTCTGTGGGTCTGTGGGTGAAGAGAGAAATCTTTGCCTAAAATA
This sequence comes from Perca flavescens, assembly GCF_004354835.1. NCBI lineage: Eukaryota > Metazoa > Chordata > Actinopteri > Perciformes > Percidae > Perca > Perca flavescens. The sequence goes on from NC_041331.1 coordinate 16,088,863, forward strand.
ACCTCAGAAATACTAGTTCAGAAAGAGCAGACAGAACAAGGCCTTAGCATTAGGATATCGTTCTCCTTCTTGGCCTTTTTTTATAGCTCTCTGGACACACTTGCACAATGAAAATCCAGAGACTGGGTCTGCTCATTAAACCTCTGCAGGAAGGCTATTAGTATTGGTGATCATGAGAATTTCTCAGTGCCTTCTGCTCTGAAATACATGGATGAAGACAGTGACCCAGAAAGACTTAGTCCTGTCGTCTCCTGCTGCTGTCTTTATGTGATTCAAACCAAGCATCAACTCACTCCACAATGCCAAGAACCCCACTGAAATGAGAATGCAGACCGGAATCATCAGACCATCACAGCAGTGTCTATTTCTCTTTACATGGCTTCTTGTTTGTTTCCTTTTTGTCAGATGTCAATGAGTGTGAGATCGGAGCCCATAACTGTGACAGACACGCTACCTGCACCAACACAGCTGGCGGCTTCAAATGCAACTGTAGTCCAGGATGGATTGGCGATGGCCTCAAATGCACAGGTAAGGCTGATGGCCTCAAATGCACAGGTAAGGCTGATGGCCTCAAATGCACAGGTAAATGCTGCCACTCAGAAATATAGTATAAATAATCTAATAGAAAGAACATACATTTCTGACATTTCTTCTAACATTTTCTCAATATCCAAGAAAGCTGAGGTGAGAAAATCTTGTTGATAAAGAAATGTCAGTGATTCAACATCCAAACAGAAGAATAAAATGTTTCTCTCAGGCATGTCAAAAAAAGTGTTGCTTAAAGTTAGTCTGAAATTACTAAAACCAACAATGAGGTGATGTTAACAAGTATTGCCTGTGTAGCCAAAGTCTAGTATACAGTAGCGTACAGTATTCCTTTGTGCTGCATTACAATGTATAGTACCACATACAGGCTCTTGGTGCTGTTAATACTTTTAACAGCTCCCAAAAAATGCACTATTTACCCCATTCTGAGTAATGTTTGTTGCTTAGTGCCACAGACATGGTAAAGAAGAAAGAAAAAAAAACATTTGGATGAAGTAGTTTCCCTGTGCATACATGTGTTTCAGACCTTGACGAGTGCTCCAATGGTACACACATGTGCAGCAACAACGCTGACTGTCTCAACACCATGGGCTCATATCGCTGTGCATGCAAGGATGGATTCTCTGGAGATGGATTCTACTGCTCAGGTCACACATACAACACCACATTGTTTGCTTTTGAAAAGATACACAAATTAATTGTGTGTTTACGGACTGTGTGTGTGTGTGTTTGTGTGTGTGTGTGTGTGTATGTGTGTGTGTGATCACCACTACAGACCACGATGAGTGTGCAGAGAACGGCAACCTGTGTGAGAGTGGCCACTGTCTGAACCTGCCAGGAGGCTTCCGCTGTGAATGTGACATGGGCTTCATCGCCACTCCTGAGGGCAAGGCCTGCGAGGGTAGGACAATACAACACTGCTATTCTTGGTTATCTTGGTTCCAGACCTCTGAATTAGTGCCTACATCCTACATTATGTTGATTGATTCAAAAAGGTCTGGAGAATGGTTGTTGTTGTTTTCCCGTTTGGAGAAACAACCGATCCAAACAGACGCTGCCTTCAAATGGAACTCACGAGATAGTATTTTGGACATATGCTCAGCATCTAAGTGGATTTAGTTGTGAGAACATTTAGTTGTGGGACTGACAACAATAGATCTTGTCTTGTTCTCTTTTCAAATTTGGTCCAAGAGGAGATTGCTCACCAATTGCAAATTGCAAATATAAGTTGTTAATAAAGACTGTAGACTCTGTACAGACCTATGGACATATGGAGTGGTAACAAAAGGCCATATAGTCTGAATCTTAGGCTAACTACCGACATCCCACTGACTGAAGTTATATGTGTACAATGGTCTAGAAGCTGTCTTTTATTTCTTTGCAAGTTCTTGTTTGAGACAAAGCTACATGCACATTTCAGACATATATCTGGATTCATAACCTTGATGATATGCTTACATGCCATCCAGGTTTGCCTTGTTTAGGTATCCCATAGACACTAGACCTTTTTATGGATATTTTATTTGGGATGTAGCATTTACATAAGTATAATAAAATATCATTGTGATTGCATGTAAACTTCAATAACTGAGGAGGGATCTTGCTTGAATCCCTAACTAAGCTACTGTAGAGTCGACATATGAGCACATTTATGACAAGTGTGATTCATGCCTCCTGTGATAAGACATTGCTTGATTCAATTGAATGAGCAGACTGACCTCATTGTGCTGATGTGTCAAACATCCTGTCCAGTCCTCCCTGCCTCCACTCAGGCAGGGCTGGACAGTAATGACTTGTGCAGAGTCTAATGATGTGGAAGAGCACAATTTCATAACCTTGGCTGCTGCTCTGATTGTGTATGTGTGTATCTGTCTGGATATGTCTGGGCATTTTTTTGCCCCAGAACTGTCATTCTTTTACAGAGGTGAGCGGCCTTCACTTCCTATTGCTGGCTGCCAATTTTCCACCATGATCCCATGATCCACTAATCCCTCACAGCTGGGCCTCTCTCTCTCTCTCTCTCTCTCCCTTTTCTTTACCATTCTCTCTCTGTGTCTCTTTTACAGACATAGACGAATGTACCTTTGCTGACATCTGTGTCAATGGACGCTGCCAGAACATCCCAGGACTTTTTAGATGTGAATGTAACATTGGTTATGAACTGGACAGGAGTGGAGGCAACTGCACAGGTAAGACTAGTCAACACACCAGTCCAGCTGCCTGCTCCAGTGATGCTCTGTTTATGCACCAATGAGCCGAGGAGATTTGAAATAGTGTAAAAGAAATGGAGCAACAGCAGTGAACAGCTCTCATCTTCCCTGAGATACAAAGGGGAAAGTCCCTGCTCCTTCCTTGCTGTTGTGCCAAATAATGACTTATTGAAAAAAAATGGAAAGAATAAAACATTTTTGTGGAATTGTGAAGCATCTTTATAGATTGTTACTTTGTCTTTCTTTGTCAGATATCAATGAATGTGCAGACCCAACCATCTGTATTAATGGAGTGTGTGTTAACATCCCTGGAAGCTACCACTGTAACTGCCCTGCAGACTTTGAACTCAACCCCACTCGGGTGGGCTGTGTAGGTGAGATTCAACAAGTTCTCACTACATATTGTTGCTGTTTGATCTTAGCTAATCATAGAACTAATTCGGAAGCAAAGGCAAGACACCTCTATACCTTAAAACCTGTGTGTGCGTGTGTGTGTGTGTGCGTGTGTGCGTGTGTGCGTGCGTGTGTGTGTGTACAGACACTCGCTCTGGAAGCTGCTTCCTCGATGTTCGTTCCCGAGGAGATGCATCAGAGAGTTTGGACTGCTCCAATGAGATCGGAGTTGGTGTTTCCAAGGCATCCTGCTGCTGCTCCAAGGGCCAGGGCTGGGGAAATCCTTGTGAATCATGCCCCTTTGTCAACTCAAGTGAGTCGATCGAACAAATTTTAGACTTTGCATGCAATATGCATGTATATTTTTATGTTTCACTTCAATTGCAAGGTTTGTGAGCACTAGCCAGAGACATACAGAGGTGAAATATCACACATCCTGGCAGCAAGTTCTATAGCTAAGGGATATTCTAAATATATGGCCCACCTAAGTCAACACACATAGTAAATTTAGTGCTATGCATTGAAGGTGTCAATACGTATAGTTAGCTCACCATAGCATCTGGTCAACTTTTTGCAGCTGTGCATCGGATTTGCTTAGTGTTAAGTGATAAGACATGAGAAGTTTGGAGTTGGGAGAAGTTGCATTTTAATATTATCATTACTTTAATTTTAACAAGAAGGGCACTCAGAGAGTGCACACTTCCACTGAGGCATGCCCTATCTCACAATGTTAATGCAGTGTGAATTTTCCCAATCGGGAACTCATTTTTCCGTTTATACCGACACCATGAATGCAGCACATTTGCCCTATCTTGCAATGTCAACCAAAGTGAAAAAATGTGTGTATCTGCCCAGTGAGTCAGATCTATTTCAAAATGTTATGGGTCCTTCTTTAGCCAATGCTACACCCTTCCATAAAGTTTCATGAAAATCAGGCCAGTAGTTTTTCCATAATCCTGCTGTGCGACAAACCAACTAACCAACAGACAAACCGGACCGAAAACATGATCTCCTTAGCGGAGGTAATAAAAACCTCCTCAAGTTAGCCAAGTGGATGGAGATGGAGCAACATTTATGAAGGTGTATTCACCAATCCAACTTAACCACAGAACTCCTGATACATGGGCCTATAAATTAACTATTTAGTTGTTATTCCTGAAAAGAGTCAGTTGCAGATAATAAGGATGGAGAACCAATAGAAATGTTTAATGAATGACAAAACTGCTGCTACTTTGTTGTGTATTTTCTTGCCTTAAAACCAACGGTTTTCAGTTTATGTAGCTGAGTTGTCTTAAAGTTTCAATCTCTTACTCACAACACAACATCAATCAATCAATCAGTTAATTGACACCTGTTGCCCTGAAGTCTGGTTCAAAGTTGGAGTCTGCGATTCTAATCCAATACACTTTTTGTCAAATCCAGCAAATATTTCCTTGTGGTCCAAGCTGTCCATTCTGTGTGCGCACTGAATAAAAATCCGGTGTTCATACACAGCCCTGGCTCTGTAGTTCAGAAACACACCAAGTGGCTCGGACAGAGCCACACAACACTATTCTGTTCATGCTTGTGCACAGGACAGGGATAAATAAAGAGAAAGGCAGTGGGAGCGAGAGGGATGGTAAATCTGGCACATGCTAATGTTCTGAAGGAGCTCTGACGGGAGGGGTGTATTTGTTTGGGTGTTGAGTTCAAATATCAAACGTTTTTCTCCAGAATAACAGACTCCACGTTTAATGGTGTCTCTTACTATTTCAACTAGCAGTAACTTAAAAAATGATAACCAAAGCACCAATATGTAAATGCACCAAAATATAAATTAGGACCGATAAAGTGTGAGTTAGCTGCTCTGCCAACATACAGGCTACATTCTGCCAGCTCTTGTCATGCAATGAGTGTGTGTTTGCTGTAATTTTTCTTGCTGGTAAGGATGACACAGCGTTGTGCAACTGACTTGAAATTACCAACAGATTGTTCAAAACATTACAGGGAATGACTCATCCTTCTTTAGCTTGAGGAAATGCTTGCTTCTATGACAAGAACAAAACCATTTTCTTTTTGCCCGCTGCAGTCATGTCCGGCCCACTGGGCTCTGTGGATAACTCTGAGATCTGAGATGGCTGATCAGAAAAAGCACAACATAGGGTGACGGGAAACGAGTTCAATACCAGAAACATCTTTTTAAGGCACACTGACCATTTGGACATGTGTCTTAGCTCAATGTTTCACTGTCAGTCAACCGCTACTGTCAAATCCTGAAATAAAACAACCTTGATTGTGGTTTGTGCGTTGTGTCATTGTTTCTCTTTAATGTGATTTGATGTTGTGTTACAGCTGAGTACAAGACACTGTGTCCTGGAGGAGAAGGCTTCAGACCAAACCCCATCACTGTCATCTTGGAAGGTCAGACAGCAACACGCTATCATGCGTGTCAGGTTGCTCCCATGCACAATCACGGACACTTAACACAGATAACGCACACCCACCCACTGAGTGTTTCCTTTCTCTCTCTGGCAGACATCAATGAATGCCAGGAGCTGCCAGGCTTGTGCCAGGGAGGACAGTGCATCAACACCTTTGGCAGCTTCCAGTGTGAATGTCCAAGAGGCTATGCCCTCAACACAGATACTAGAGTCTGTGAAGGTATTCAACACACACAATGGATTTCTATGCAGCCCCACAGACACATGAACACACAGGTGACCTAGTCCTCTCTAGCTCTTGCCTTGGGACGTTTCAGTGGGAAGGAAATTGAGTCCAGCCGTCAAGGCCTTTGTTCAGGGAGGACACATGGAGAGAGAGAGAGAGAGAGAGGAAAAAGCACTGAGAGCAAAACGACAAAGAAATATTGGACCCTTTTGTCCCATAGACGACACTGCAGCTCATTTTAGCTCAATATGTCTCTGCTTTAGTTCCCCGTCTGTTGTTAACCCGGCAAAGCTCATTCAGGATGATGAGACAGCTGAGCGCCTAACTGTGTCCAGAGGAGCGAGGCTCTGATGTGGTCAGCCCTCTCCTCAGGGAAGTACACCGAGTCCCCTGTAGACAGGCCAGAGATGACGGAGGGAGGGCGAGATGGAGGAATGAAAGATGGGATGAAAAAAGAGATAAATGGGTGTTTAGAAAAGAGAAACGGGAACAAAGAGAAGAGAGGAGAGGAGGGGCCTGAGGGTTAGACAATGACATGTGGCTGGCGGCATTTTAATTAGCGTGTGTTTGTTGGCCAGGGGAACAAAAGCGGTTGTCTGCTCTATAAAGTCCAGGACTGCACATCCACTATGTCTCTAGTCAATCAACAGTTCAGCTGTTATCTGGGCCGGAAGGAACAAGCACGGTATTTGCTATCTGGCAGTAATGTTGGTAGAGAAAGAATTTTAGTATAGAAAGTATAAAAAAGCTATTAGGAAAATTATTATTCATACGAATAGAAGATATTAAAAAGCAAATTCCAGCCTGTGTCTTTCTGTAGTTGTGGCAGTGGTCATTTTGGTTGTGCAATATGTTCACATAAGATGATGATGATGACATTGGGGCTTATGGTACACTTACATAGTAACACACAATGTATATGATAATAATATTTTGCAGACAGATATTCTTCCACGTAGAAAATCAGTATCTCAATATACCCTCATTGCACTCTACCTTCTTTAAGATATCAGGTAGTCTTTTAAGATATAAGTTTTAAATAAGTAAAAAAAAAAGCTTTGTGGCACCTCAACTGAGGGAATGTACTAATTTCTGTTCGTCCTCTCTGTGTGCAGATGTCAATGAGTGTGAACGAACAGGTATCTGTGGCCCAGGCCAGTGCTACAACACCATCGGGAACTACACCTGTATCTGCCCTGTGGACTACATGCAGGTCAATGGAGGAAACAACTGCATGGGTAGGTCTGCACGCCGCACTCTAATAACTGTATCGTTGGTAGTAACATGCAGTCATGCAGTGATCATTTTTTGCGTTCTCTCAAAGACATGAGGAAGAGCTACTGCTACAGGAACTTTTACTCTGACAACGGGACATGTGACGGAGAGCTGACCTTCAACATGACAAAAAAGATGTGTTGCTGCTCCTACAACATTGGCCGTGCATGGAATAAACCCTGTGAACAGTGTCCTGTTCCCAGCACCGGTGAGGTCTCATACACACATATGCTAGCACACATATGTTTTGAACGTATAAGGAACTAAAAGTGAACTTGTGTCTTATGTCCACTCAGACGAGTTTGCGATCCTGTGCGGCAGTGAGAGACCAGGATATTACATTGACATCACCACTGGACGGGTCATCGGTAAAATTTCCCCATTCAAAGGTTTTTGTGATTAAAAAGGAAAGTTTGTTTTGTTCTCATCTTGTCTCTTCCTCATGTGCTAGATATTGATGAGTGCAGGGAAATCCCAGGCGTGTGTGAGAATGGCGTGTGCATCAACATGATTGGCAGCTTCAGGTGCGAGTGCCCCATCGGCTTCGTCTACAACGACAAGCTGTTGATTTGCGAAGGTAGGCCTGCACTCCACTGAAGTTCAACTGAAAGTGATGCCAAAATGAAAAAATGCTGTGAATTCTTTCTAGCTTTTTAAACTAAATCAGTCTTTTTATATTGAATCCCTCTTTGTAAACATGTCACCAGTAGATGACTGTCTTTGAACACCTCTGTACCTGTTGTTTTTAGATATTGATGAGTGTCAGAATGGGCCGGTGTGCCAGCAGAATGCAGCCTGTCTGAACATGCCAGGAAGCTACCGCTGCGAGTGTAAACCTGGATATCGCTTCACTCCCACTGGACAATGTCTAGGTAAGGCTGTAGTGGTGATCAGCTACAGTATAAAGAGGTGAAAGGTTTCAGCAGCACTCCTGATTATGCAGTACATTGCTGGTGTGATTCATGGTTGTCACTGTTCACTCAACCCACAGCAGTTTTGTCAGCTCCCAATGACCTTGGTGGAGATTTTATAGAATTGGTGGAAACAGGATTAGAGAAAAGATTAGAGGAAGCAGCCAAAACAGTGCTTGCTTTCTCTTCCGATGCTGTCTTGCCTCCTCAACCTATTGTATCAAACTCATATGAAACTCTTTCAACTGCACATTCGTGCCAGTTGTAAGCCACAGATAAAGTACCAGAGAGGAATTCTTCGAGGTGGGCTTGTTATTAAGGAAGAGAGAATATGAAGCATGTGTTGAGCTGTTGAACATGTGCTGCTGTATATCTGAAACATGTCACTGTCAGACTGGAGAGTCCTCCCCAATAAGCGAATGTTAAATCAACATCCTGTTTTGCTTCCTGCTTTTCATGCGAGTCCTAACAACAAAACATGGTCAGGCTCCAGCGAGAGAAAACTGAAACTGTAAATGGAGGCAACAATGACCTTACAAAAATTAAACATTGCTTCAAAGCATAATGTCAAATGGAGTATTTAAAAATGGACATGTTTTTGACTTGAATTAAATAATTATGATGTTACTCCTGTATCATGAGTGTGTGAACATCATCACATTAAAAGATAAGGTTACAAGAGTTAATGGCCAGTTTTGTGTCTTATTAAGAAGAAGAAATACATGCCCACATTAGTGAGTTACAATTGGCTAGCGACAAATGTCTAAATAGTAATTAAAGGGTTTGATTGGATCTCCCCAAATTTCAGCCTTTGCATAGCCAGATATTTCACCACTTTTCAGTGATAGTTTTTGTGGTTTGAGTCTCACACAGTTTGTCAACTGTTTTCCTCGTTTATCAGACCGTAATGAATGCATTGAGAACCCTGGGATATGCAATCCTGGTCAGTGCATTGACACGCTGGGGAGCTACCGCTGCATCTGCCCCAATGGCTTCAAAACAACGCGGGACCAGTCGATGTGTGTCGGTAAGCTGTGCTGGTTCCTATCCGTTCTCACTTGTGTTTGACGTGAAATGTGAGCGCTGTTTATGGTAAAGCTGTGATGTTGCTCTCTGGTTTCAGACGTGGACGAGTGCGAGAGACAACCCTGTGGCAACGGGACTTGTAAGAACACCGTGGGCTCCTATAACTGTCTCTGCTATCCCGGCTTTCAGAACTCACACAACGGCGACTGCATAGGTACGTGCGTCTGGATGTGAGTTAGTAAAAGAGAAAAAGCAAGAGAGTTATAGTCTTTACGTGATATATTGTTGTGTTTGTGCGTTGATCAGATGTCGATGAGTGTTCAACGCAGAGGGCCATGTGTCGAAATGGGCAGTGTGTGAACACCATAGGCACCTATCTCTGTGTGTGTCATGACGGCTATGAGCTCACTTTAGACGGCAGACTGTGTGCTGGTAGGGAACCATCATTTTACTTATTTTTTAATGTTTAACAGAATGTAATAGGTACGTTTTACAGCGTATTCCTTTTTTTCTCAGATATTAATGAATGTGCAGTGAATCCAGGCACATGTGGTGCAGGAACTTGTCTGAATCTGGATGGCTCTTACAGGTGTATCTGCCCAATTGGCTACTATCTCCATGAGGAAACCTGTGAAGGTACAGCGGCCTAAAGTCCTTTCAGCATCATGGTCAATAAATATAAGCCAAAACATGAAAAATAAAAACAGGAATTTCTGAAGTGATAAAATATCTACACGTGGGGGTGAATCTTACCTCAATTTAGACAACACCTGCTTACTTGCAACATGCTCACACACTTACGGACATACTGTATGTACAGTACATGGCACACATCACAGTTCTGCTGAGGTGTACAAGAAGAGAATAAACTGCCTCTTCGCCTCCTCCTTGCCTTGCTGCTACAAAACACCCCTCTTCTCCCTTTCACACGTGGGAGTGGGCCCAATCCAGAACACTTGGATTGTTTATACAGTGGGGCTGATGAAGAGATATTCGGCAGACTTCAACACATTCCTGCTTTGTGCTCTGTTCCTAGAAGCAGGGAGGAACAGTACTTAATTCTCAGCATCAGTAACGGCAGCAGCTGGTAATTAAGATCAGCGAACATGTGACATGAAGGCTATAATACGCCTTTATCCAACTATCCATTAGTGTGATTACATTCTGTTTTATCATATTTGGCTAGATCATGACGTACTTGTATGACTACATCCTTGCAGCTTTGACAGTAGTTCAAGGAAAAATGAGATGTCAGTGAAGCACAGCAGGGGGAGGAATGGATTTTGATGGATTTGATTTGTAACTATGATGAGGTGGTTGATGCTGTTCCTCTTTGTGTGTCAGATATTGATGAGTGCTCCCAGTCACCCGAGATCTGTACATTTGGAACCTGCTCCAACACTGAAGGAAGCTTCACCTGCTTGTGTCCCGAAGGCTTCCAGGTCTCTGCCTCCGGACGCAGATGTTTAGGTAATTGTGTGAGTGTGTGTGTGTGTGTGTGAGAGAGAGAGAGAGAGAGAGAGAGAGAGGGAAAAAGAGGCTATGAAACTATCTTATGCATCAACTTTAATGTGTAGCAAAGTGTAAATACTAGTGTATCTGTATAGTCTGTTTCTGAGTGCTAGTGGAGACAAAGCAGCAGTCAGTGGTGTTAGACTTTTCCTGCTTGTTCATGATAGCACACTGTGTTCCAGCTGGTTCTGCTGCTGCTGCCTCAACAAGGCCAAGGGTGGCTCTGAACAGATCACTTTTCCATTTCCCTGTGCGTGTGTGTGTGTGTGCTGTGTGTGTGCTTATGTACATGTGTGTTTTCAAGTTGGGTGGGGGAACGCTGAGACCTCTGTCAGGGAGTTCCCACTCCAAACACTGAAGTGATGACATCATCAGTTCAGTGAGGCAGTTTACAGTTTGTATTTCGCTTTTCTCTCCAGTGTCAGAAATTTTCGACTGAGGGTTGGGGGATAAGCAGGATGAGCTGGGTGGAGAGTAAGCAACATGGGCAGTAACAGAGATCAAGGTTTCATTATAAGGACAAACCCTGTCCCACTGAGAAAACCCTTGTTTTTATTAAAAAAAACAATGATAGATGAAGAAAATCATGGTGACAACAGTGATTTAAATAATTTAAGGGTCTTTGTGAGCACTCATTAAAATTTTATATGAAAAACACGATGGGGAGACCGTTACACACTTGTGATTCATTGGCGAAACGAAATTCATTGCCAATTATTGCATTGAACCATGAGGTAATAATGAAGGGTGAAAATCTCAATAATCAGGAATGACAACATCACTCGCTGTGCTTAGGTTCAGCTGAACCTGTGCTCGTTTATGTCTTGGATTCTCATTTTTACTTGTGTAGTTTTCTTTTTATTATACTTTTATATATTAGTAGTTGTATATTTGTATAGTATAGTATAGTAGTTGTATAGTATATTTGTAGTTGCGTTGTTGGAGAGAGCCTGAGAACAAGAATTTAATTGCCAACAACTGCTTGAAACCTTGAAACCTTCAGGTCCAGTTTACCACACAGCTGCGTTTTAAGCCACTAAATCTCAGCTAAGTGATCAGATGCTGTGATAGGGTAACAGCAACAGCCAATCCAATTAATTAATAATTTGGTTTTAGCCTTTATTGATAGAAGACAGATTGTAGAGAAATATGGGGAGAGACAGCGAGGGGTGACATGTAACATTGGTCCCTGGCTGGAATCATACTTGGATTATTGTGATTACAGTATCTGTTATGTGTCTTAACCACTAGGCCACCAGTTTCCAATTAATTATATGTTATAAATTATAATGTCGTAGTGGTTTTGCAAATCTCCATAATCATGACCATTAAATATCCGTCACCACCATCACATTTGTGTCACCACTGTCAGACCGTTTGTTGGACAAGTTTGATTTATTTCTAAGCTTAATTTTCTAATTAATTTTGTTTTTTCTTTTATATTATTTTTTCAGTATTCTGTCTCTGATTAAAAAATCTACTTAGCACTGACATGTTAGGTGGCCATACCAAGGAAGCACATTTTTTAAACATTTGTATCATATTTCAGTAACTACAAAATAAGAATGACATATCCATGTGCAGATGCACATGTGCATGTGCTCACACATACTTGCACAACATCTGTGCACAGAGCCCCATAAATCTCTTTTGCGGAAAGGCTGACAAATCAGTTTCATGGACGAAAGTAACATGATGCTCTTTGACATTGTCCACACAGCACCAGGTGTTCATGTATGTGATCTTTGCCTCTGAGCCAGGTGTATGTGCATGTGAGTGTGTGCGCGTGTGTGTGCGTGTGTGTGTGTGTGTGTGTGTGTGTGTGTGTGTGTGTGTGTGTGTATGTGTGTATATGTGTGATCTACGGTGGTCAGAAAGCTTATTTGTGTTGAGTTCAGTGAAGGCCAGTGCTAGCAGGAGAGCGCAACCATATGCTTCTCATTACAAGTAAGTGCCTGCCTAGTCCAGGAGCAACAAGAGCCCTCAGAAGCAGGGAGAAAGACTGGCAAACACAGATCATTCAGGATAATTAGCCAACCTCTGTCCTCACTACAAATACTTTCTACTTTAAATTCTAAGTTGTAGTTTTGGTCAATTTACAGTACCTTCAGGCTCACTACTCCTACCGTCTCTAATTTTTCACTACTTTTGTGTGTGTGTGTGTGTGTGTGTGTGTGTGTGTGAAAACCCTTAGATATCCGTGTGAACTACTGCTATACGACGTTTGAAAATGGCCGCTGCCTGAATCCAAAGCCTCAGAACACTTCCAAGGCAGCATGCTGCTGCACTGGGATGCCAGGTCAAGGCTGGGGGAATCCCTGTGAAATCTGCCCCACCAAGGGAGAAGGTGTGTTCCACTTCCTATCACATTAGACACAGATGCGCCCAACACACAATCATATGCAAGGAAACACAAGCTCTTGCACGGAATTATGTATAATTTAATGGTATTCATGACCTTTCACATCTCATGGTTCCAGAGGCTTATCCTCTTCTCTGCCCCAATGAGGGTTATCAACGGGGGCCAGACGATCACCCAAAAGGTATGTGTGTTATCAACACTGTATCTTCACTGTCTTACATTTATAGTTGTGGCATGTAATTCATTTGGTGTTTTTTTTTTTTTCTTCCATTGTAGATATTGATGAATGCCTCAATGACCCTTGCATCAATGGCCAGTGCATCAACATAGACGGCTCTTTCCGCTGTGAATGTCCCATGGGATACAGTCTGGACATCAGTAGAGTCAAGTGTGAAGGCCAGTTTACTCACTGTTTTGCTATCTTTCTCTCAATGTCTCCTTCTCCGCATCTTTCTCCCCTGATTTATTCATCTGAATAATCTAACACCAACATGCTTAATGGAGTTTTTGTAACTTTCTTGAAAACAGACACTAATGAGTGTGCCATTGGCAATCCCTGCGGCAACGGCACATGCACTAATGTCATCGGTGGCTTTGAATGTGCATGTGATGAAGGCTTTGAGCCGGGGCCAATGATGACCTGTGAAGGTATGTGGAATTATGTTTGCGCTCAATGATGCAGTCTTTGTAGTCCTGTACTGCTACTGTAACTTGTTGCCTTCTCTTCCTTGTCCAGACATCAATGAGTGCTCCCAGAATCCTCTACTGTGTGCCTTCCGCTGTGTTAACGTGGTGGGCTCGTATGAGTGTAAATGTCCCACAGGCTACGTGCTGCGCGAGGACAGGAGGATGTGTAAAGGTACTACAGCTAAATGACTCACTCATACACTCTGCTTTCTCAGTCATAGTCCATTTACTGGAAAGTGAAGCTAGAAAATAAACTAAGTACCTCATAGAGACGTGTCCATAAAGTTACATAACACACTATCTCTGTGAGATTCTTAACAGTTCTCTGTCTCGGACGAATTTAAACACTCTGGACACTGTAGCCGGCCGAGACACTGTTTACACCTTCGCTCTCTCAGATAGCTCGGGCACCATAGCGACGGTTGTATTTGGAGGGAAGCGCTGAGACAGGAGGAACTTGTCAGTTTCTATAGCGTCACTGTTTACATTAGAGCTCCAGACAGACCACCAACCCTCCCACTACACGCCTGTTAGCACTACAGAGCTCAGTGTTGGATTGGGTGGTTTTACATGAAACTCTTGAGTGCTGCAGTGTTTATGAGTGTCTGTGTTACATCACTGGCGTGATTGCTGCACATGCATGATGAACATATATTTCTTCATACTTTTTTGATCCTCTTACTCTTAGTATACTGTGTGTTTTCCAGACCAGAATGAGTGTGAGGATGGTATAGATGACTGTGCCAGCAGAGGCATGACCTGCAAGAACCTGATTGGTACATATATGTGCATCTGTTCGCCTGGATACACACGGCAGCCCGGAGGAGACGGTTGCATGGGTAAGATTGTCATAGTGTCCTACTGCAGAAAATAATGAACCATCCTTCTTGTTTATGGCCTCAAATCTTGGCTTCACTTTGCAGGAAATAAATATATGTTGACACTCATCCACTTTTGTGTAACAATGTTGAAAGGTAGTTGTTAATTCTGGATTTAATTTTTATCTTAGGGGTTGTTAACCCCCGCATTTCCTTTCCTGGTAATTAGTGGACTTGTTACTGTCTTACAATGGGCTTGAGCCATCAGAGACTTTGCAAATCCACAAGGCAAACTTTTTCTTTAATCCATTTTTGCTATAAAATCAAATGTTAAGCTCTGAATATTGTTGAAAATACTAGCAATCAGCAGCTTTAGTCCAAAATATCAGGGTTCACTCTTAAAAACCCATATTGGTGAATATTAAAAAAGTTTTTTTTTTAAATCCTGCGTATGTAAATAAAAACTTATTAGTTTAAGTTAAGATACCAACACAATTAAAAGAGTTTTTACTTTATATGTGTAAGTATTCATACACACACCAATTTGAAATAAACCCTGCCACAGGCTGAAAGATTTCACAATGAACGTCCTCTTCTCTGCTTCATTATCTGGTTGGACATTTAACAAAAAATCCTGTGTAAGATATATTTCTACTTCATCTTTACATTGTCCATGTGCATATCTGTGTTAGATCTGAATGAGTGTACAGCCAAACCAGGTACCTGTAAAAATGGCCGTTGTGAGAACACAGTTGGAAGTTATCGCTGCAGATGTGACCAAGGATTCATCGCTAACCCCACACAGACTGAATGTATCGGTACGTATGTTGTTATCAATTTAAATATGTTGCTCCTACTGTATGTTTTTTTTACACTGTGCTCTAACTTACTTAACTTATTGTACTCTCACATTTATTACAGTTCAGTGTCAGTTTTAATCAGAATGTGTTGTGTCCTCACAGCCTCTTTAATTTGGCTTTCCGCCGTTTGTTCAGAACTTGTTCAGTTCTTGTATTAAGTCAGCTTGTAGGAAACAAGGCCATAAAGTTAAACCCAAAAGAAAACACTTTTATTGTTTATTAAGTGGCATCTTGTTTCTGTATTTCAAACACAATAAATGGGATATAACACTGGGATGGGAAGTTCAGGAGTCCAAAAGTAAAAACATTTTTGGTAAATAATCTTTAGGAATCAGAAATTCTTAAATTAATTCAACACGTTTTAACCGCTGGGACTCGAACATGGGTTTGACAAAGATATACATTACCTCTCAGTTTGAAAACTTTTAACAACATTATTATTTTAGAGTTTAACATTGTCAAAAGTTTTTTTTCAGGAAGATAAGAAAATTACAGATTGTATGCCCTTTATATTTGGATAGAGATGCTGTTAAATATAACCGAAAAAAATAGGTGAAAAAAAGGGGATTTTAACCATTCCATGATACTGTATTGTTAAAAACCATGTGCCTGTTACTGTCAAGATAGGGGAGAGGAAATCCTTTCAAAGCTTCCTCCCTAATCTAAATATATACTTCTGGATTGATGTGATGTGCTGAACTCGGTGAGAAAACCACCATGGAGATTTTCTTAGCTCTGTGGTTCTATGGCTATCTTACTTCTTACAGACAGTAGTGATAGAACAGTGTGGGTTATCTATTTATGTCTGGTTCTCTAAGGCCACAGGTCCTGTCTGGGTGGTTTGGTCTGCTTTCAGGCCCACCTCTTTGTTTGTCCATCTGTCTGTTTGTCTCGCTCTCACGTTCCTTTGCCTGTCTCTCCCACCCTCCAGATAACCGTGAAGGCTTCTGTTTCACTGAAGTTCTGACCACCCTGTGTCAGATGACTTCTAGTAACAGGAACTTGGTGACCAAGTCAGAGTGTTGCTGTGATGGAGGCAGAGGCTGGGGCACCAACTGTGAGCTCTGCCCCCTGCCCGGGACCACTCAATACAAGAAGATGTGTCCTCTGGGACCAGGGTTCACCACTGATGGCAGAGGTAGATCTCACTGCTGAAAATCAGTCAACAATCAGTTAATGAGTATGGATCTTTGTGGTTAAAAAGTGTTATCTTTCATCAGTAGAACTAACATGAGGTGGGTTTTTAAAATGACATCCTAAAATTGTTAAAATTATCATACTGGTAGTTTTGCACGATTTAGCCCTAAACCACCAAGTACTTTACATGTTTAGTTGTCAGACAGATTTCTTCCAACCTGCCAGGCAACCACTGGTTTCTATTCATTTCGGTAACTTGCAGTAGACAGCTGGATTCATTTTGAAAACCTATCTTGGTTTTCACGGAGGCTGCAGCATCCAAGAGTTAAAACTTGCCCCACAGAAAAGCATTGCATTTGTTACTGTAGCTATGATAGCAGCAGATGGAACCTTGAAGACAACAAGCAAACAGTCATAAAATGTTCTGTTTTTGCATAAAATACCCCCTGATGGTGCCAGTCTGTCTCAACAGGCAGTATTTTCAAAATGTTCTCTGCTCACAACTCCTTTTACCATTATAAGGTACCCTAACATAATTTTTTATTATTTTTATTATTATTAATTTTTAATACTTTTATACTTGAAACAAAACTGATGCATTACTAAATGCATGGAATAATATTTAGAATATGTTGTTATTCACTATTGAAATTCAGTTCTTGGCAAAATTATTCTCTAAAAGGAATCAAGGCAATTGACTGGTAATGTGATAAGTTGATCTGGAGCTAACTTTTCTTGTTTCTGTCCAGATATTGATGAGTGTCGTGTGATGGGCAACTTGTGCAAGAATGGTCAGTGTCTCAATACTTTGGGCTCCTATAGCTGCACCTGCAAACCGGGCTACACTACTGACATCAGCAGCACACTGTGTGTGGGTAAGGCTTGATTTCACATCCAGCACTTAGACTTCATGGACTCTTTTCTTACCTTGCCTACCTCCCGTTCTCATTCCTGCTGTCCAGTAAAGAGCCGAAACTACGTGGGTGGACTGCCCACACACTCCTCTGAAAAATGCAGCCTGAGTCTGTCTGTCTCATCATCTCCCCTTATGGAATTTCTGGCTACAGGATCAAACTCTCTCTGTCTCTCTCTCTCACTGTCTCACCACCACCCTCTCCCTCTCCCTCTAGATGTGGATGAGTGCATACAGGCACCAAAGCCTTGTAACTTCATCTGTAAGAACACAGAGGGAGGCTACCTCTGTTCCTGCCCCCGCGGATACATCCTACAGGAAGATGGAAAGAGCTGCAGAGGTGACACACACAAACACAGACACACTATCACACACACACATACACACACACACACACACACACACACAAAACATGTCCTCTAAATATTCAGATCAGTAGAGTTCAGTGGCATGCTTTTAGAAAGAGGGCACTGGTCTTGTAGCGACTCAACTGTAGAGACAAATTTCCCCTTTGGGACAATAAAGCTGGAGTTCTTGCTTGACTTAGTTTCCAGGTTAGAGCCACTGTAGGTAGTGCTAAGTGGGCCGGGTGTTCTGCTCACTGTCCCAAGATGCTCCATTTGGACTGGTGTGTTCACGTGCACACTTTTACTTCATGAACGTGAACCCTACATCCAGAGCCTGTGACACACTGCATCTTGCAGTGTCTCTGTTTATCATGCTTGTTTGTGAGTCTAAACAAGTGCGCTCGTGGTGTTCCGTTTTTTAGGTCATCTTTATTTACAATAGCTTTAGTTTCCCCCTCTACAGTCCCCCTCCATGTTTCCGGTGTCTGGTTCATTTGCAGTTCATTTGTAGGTCAGTGACTGTAGAAGGACTGGAATTTGAGCAGCGCCTATACAGTAGTACATGCAGTGATCTGACACAGTACCAACCACAGTATCTTAAACGCATTACATAAACTACAAAGCAGCCACTTTTCTGTTAGGTTTACAGCTGGTTTTATGTTGTACAACTTCTCCTCTTTTTCAGATTTGGATGAGTGTTCGACCAAACAGCATAACTGTCAGTTCTTATGTGTAAACACCATCGGTGGGTTCACCTGCAAATGTCCTCCTGGCTTCACCCAGCATCATACTGCCTGCATTGGTAAATAAGCACATGCAGAATATAGATATACTGCACATCCAAATATTTATAGCTATATCTGTGTATTCCCAAAAGCATGGTGTCACAACACTTCAACTAATTCAGCCTCCACACCCATATCTTGCCAAATGCACACACAGTATATCCTTTCACAGTGTCATTTCTTATAGTATCTTCCAGCCCAGCTCAAAAAAAAAAGAGTCCTGAACCAGCCTCTTGTCTAACCCTAACCAACTCTCGTTCAGAGTTAATGGACTGTGATATCTCACTGATCTTATTAGGCTGGACTGGTTTGGAGTCATGACAGCTTAACGCTGCTTTGTTATGGAACTTTGCAGTGGATCGCCATGACTACCACAAGTTTTTTTTTCCAGACCATAAAGCAGCTCACATTAAATCAGGGACAGGGATCCCTCGGTTTTGACTATAGGAATAACCACAGGCAAATGACATACAGGAGGTGTGGATATGGTATTAATTTAAGAAGGTTGGAGAAACATGGGTGTGACATAAAGACACGTGTTTAAATCATACCAAAGTAACTACTGCTGATGTACTAAAGTGTAGGACACTGCAGAACCCAAACTCCTTCAGGACAGGTGCTCATTGGACAGACACATTGTTAATGATCAGAACACTTTTCCAGACATGTTGTAAATACTGTATCTAAGACGTTCTCATTCCTTCAAATACATCTGTTCCTTCAAGCTGTGGCTGTTAAGAAGTATGTATCCTTAATTCCTTATCCAGTATAATAATGTTTAAGGTATCTGTTTGTCACACTCACTAACAATGATCCTTACTAGCAGTACATATTTATATGCTTAAGCTTATATTCATATGCTTTTGAGCACTTGTCCCACATGTTGACTGTTCAGCAAACAATGATCTCAAGCTGGGAACACATGAGAAGACTAAAAAGACCCAGGATCACCTGACATTTTAAGATTACTGCCTTCTCTGCTTTGATCTTAGTTGATAAATAGCTGCTTGGGTTCAGATTTGCAATCACAGCCAAACATGTTTGCGATGTTTGATAAAATAATCTCAACTCAAGGCTCACTTACTACATTTTTTCCTGGAAAAGCTTGTAACTGGACGTTGTGTGTGTAGATTATTTCATCAAACTATTATTCCCAAGGTCTAGAATGAACTTTCACACTCAAATGTTTTTTGATGACCTCTTCTGGTCTGAGATCAAATCAGTAGGTGAGAGATTGTATTCCTAAACCCCTGAAGACTGTGAGATAATTTTTACCAACAGTCCATGGTGGACCTGCCCTATTTTTTGGAACTAATTTCAACTCTCCATGAATTTTAAAATGACTCTGCACATCCAAATCAGGATTACAATCAGCCTTTATATCGTGTTTCCCGTGTTACCCTTGTCTGAACCTTCCCTCTTCTCTGTGCAGACAACAATGAATGTGCTACAGACCCCAATCTGTGCGGCTCCAATGGTGCCTGCCAGAACACTCCAGGGAGCTTCAATTGCGACTGCCAGCGGGGATTCTCATTAGATCCCAATGGACAAGCCTGTGAAGGTCTGACAACAATTGATACCAACCTCAGTGTCAGCTGATTCATTAAAGAAAATAGGCTCTTACTGTAGTGTTGTTGTATGTTTGTCCCTGACAGATTTGGATGAGTGCGATGGTAACCACAGGTGTCAGCATGGCTGTCAGAACCTGGTGGGTGGATACAGGTGCAGCTGTCCACAAGGCTACCTACAGCACTACCAGTGGAACCAGTGTGTGGGTGAGTAATACCGCTGTTCTTTTTATCGGCAAATATAAAAATTCTTTCCTTTTGGGGCATCCTGATGACTTGGTTGCCAAAGTATGTACCATGCAGCCTTGATGTTCTGGACTAAAGCCCGGCCCTGAGCCTTTTTAAAACAAGTTATCCATCCTTCACTTCTTTCCTGCCATCTTAAAATATAAATATGTCAAAATTTTCTTTTCCTCTGGAAGTTCAACCCTTTCCTTACAACAAATGAAAAAAGGAGGGTGGTGCAACATCAAAATCTGCAAGTGCATAAAATAATTCGAAATAGTTCAGGCATAGACAAAGTAATTGTGTGGTGCAGTGTGTGTGACTTGTTGTATACCCCAAAATAAAGTGCTCTATTTTTAGTTGAATATCTCCACATATTGACATTCATGGCAGAATTTCCCAGTATTGTTTGTGTCCTTCAACTGGAATGACCTTGTTTGTTTACTTCCCGTCAACTTCCTGTGACCCAGATGAGAATGAGTGTATGAACAGCCAGATCTGCGGGGGAGCGTCATGCCACAACACCCTGGGGAGCTTCCGCTGCCTCTGCCCCACCGGCTTTAACTACGAGCAGACGGGCGGAGGCTGCTCAGACGTCAACGAGTGCTCCACCAGCCAGAATCCCTGCAAGTTTGGCTGCTCCAACACAGATGGGGGCTACCTCTGTGCATGTCCGCCTGGATACTTCCGTGCCGGACAAGGGTACGTGAGTGAACGACTGTGTTATGAAAGCTGTCTGTAGACGTTTCTAGTTGACTGATGGCTTTGTCTTTGTTTCAGGCACTGTGTTACGGGTTTGGGCTTTACTAGTGGCGGCTCCAGTGGTGAACAGGGAGGTGAGGTGGATGATAATTCTCTGTCTCCTGAGGCCTGCTATGAATGTAAGATCAACGGCTATCCCAAGAAGGGACGCAAACGTCGCAGCACCAACTCAACACAGGACGATCCTCTGGAAGACATGCAGGTAATCTGTCTGCCTGAGAACACACTGAGGACACAGAGGTAATGAGGAACTTTAGGGTTACCCACCTGAGGGTACGTCACAGTCAACAATGAAACACAGGGCAGGTGTTTTATAAAGTTATTCCAGTTATTTCTGACTAAGTATTAGGGGTGTCACGATTTCGAAAATTAATCAAAATGAGCATTCGATTCCGAATATTGAAATTAAAAGCAGGACCAGCGATTCCACCAGTATTTCTTTCTCTCTCCAGCCCCGCCGACTTCAAACATCTTAAGAAAAAACAAAAACAGCCACTGTGTAGTTTACCAGTTGGTAGCATGTAGCTAAAGACACAGGGTAACGTTAGCTTACCAGTATCCTGCAGCAGGTCTTTTCCAGACACCATGGCCACTGCCGGAGTTGAAACTGACGGAGAAACAACAGAACTGGAAAATCCCCCTGCGTCTCTGAAGTTACCAGTGCGGCAACATTTTCCCGTGAGTGAGTTATGGAAACAAAACAACGAAGGTAAATCATGGGTGCTCCGATGGACTTCGTGGTGCGTTCATGTACATCTCTGTAAACTAATGGTGCTTTCACTTGCAACTCAAACTGTTGTTGTAAAGTACCCTTCTGCCATCTAGTGGCTCTTATTGTGGCATTGCCATCACTGCTGAAAAGCAAATGTTTAAATCGAATTGAATCGTGGATTTGGAGAATCGTGACACCCCTACTTAATATGTATAAATTAGACTACTTTAAGGCCAACAAAATAATATTAAATAAAAGAAATACAGTAAATGCTTCAGCTTTACTTTCAGAATTGTATTCCTGGCAGTGTGGGAAAGGCCTTGTAACTGCGTTTAAACAGTTATATAATAAATATCTAAGTAATTCAAAAATGTTAGAAACCTTGTCTTTGGTTTATGCCCAAACTTTTCTGAGGGTGGTAGGGGACGCATCGACGGAACACAGGACCGAACTATTGCTAAAATCCTGGCAACAGCCTTGTTTGTATGTACTTTTATTACACTTTGTCCCTTTAACTCTCTTGATTAATGACAGAAAACTGTACTCTAGGACACATGTCATATACTGTATCCATTGAAATTAGTTGTTTCTTCCTGCAGCTGACCGAGGAGATGGTCAGCCTGGCGAGTGTGGACATCGAGGACACCCTGCAGCTCCACCTGAACATTAGCGACTTAAGCAACCGTGACCACATCCTTGAGTTCACCCCGGCCTTATCCACCCTCAGTGACCACGTGCGCTACAGCATCGACTACGGAAACGAAGAAGGCTACTTTAAAATCAACCAGAGAGAGGGCGTCAGCTACCTGCATCTGAGCAAGAAGAAGACCCTGCCCCCAGGGGCGTACTACCTTCAGATCAGCAGTACGCCCCTCTACGGGAAGAAGGAGCTTGCTGAGCTGGAGGACCGACACGATAAAGACTACCTCACAGGACAGCTGGGAGACGTACTGAAGATGAGGGTGCAGATCATCCTCCATTAACCATCACAAGACTGAGACGGGCAGATGTTGCCGGCAGCTGCTAATCCAGCGTCAGGCTCACATTTCTCCAAAAGGCCAAACATCACTGACTCTGGATCAGCCGTTAGGGACAACTTCTACTTGCTCCAACAGGGAGAAGGGCTCGCCACCAAAGAGACAAGAAGGGGGTGGGGGGAGGGACTTTGTCATTCGATTGCCAAAGATGATTCTACATATCATAGATACCATTTATGTGGAAAATACTAGCTGAATGAGGCAGAATGAGATATTTCAGTCAAATGAAGAACATATTGCCCTGACACACAACTTCAGCTGTGTGTGAAGCACTATCGAGAGTGTGAATGGTTTTTAATTGTAGGGTTTAATGTTGTATGATGATATGTGGAATCAGGTGCCATATTGAAGGGCATGAGGACTGCAGAAAGTTCCCGAAGGCCGAGTTTTCTAGAACCCAGCTTAGGTGGAAGAAAGGGGTGAGTCCAAATAGTCTGCAATACATTCATTTCCTCCCCTCAGGTAATAACTGAACAAACCTGGATACATGAAAGTAAACACATTTCTCCTTCCCCAGATATTAATTTTAATGGAGTGAAGATGGAAAAAAAAGATTATAAGAATGTTAAGGAGAGGAAAGGAACCCACTATGGACTATTGAGATGTAGCCATGTCTGAGCTTGAACAACTCCTACTGCATATTTAAACTATGCTTTTCCATCTTTCCTACTGACTAGAATAATTCATATTTACTGGTGCTAGCAACACAACCACAGACTTCTGAATGCACTGTACTACTATACAAAACTCAGTAGTTAACAAGATACAATCCCATTGGTCATTCTGAAGATTTCACGTCTTTGCAACAGTAACAGTTAGCTTCATAGCCTGTCCGCTCTCCCCTATACTACATGTAAATTGTGTTTATACTGTAATAATCGATGCCACTTTTAATCTATGAAGCATTTGTAAACTAGAGGAAGCCCCTGGAATAGAGGGGGTTTGTAATGGTGCTTATAATGACCAACTACTTCCTTTGTTAACTGTGTATACATACACACACCTGCACACACACACACACACACACACACACACACAAAACTCACATTGATGATGCCAAACCTGGGCCTTCATGATTATGCACTGAGGTCTCCATGGCCACACAATTCTCTCACAAATACAATCAGTGCTGCATTGCCACGGACCAGCCTGACACCAGTCTGTGTTCTCTGTTCACATCAGTGAGGGTTTAGTTGTAAATTCACAATAAAAACATATTTTTGGTGTATATGTATTTACTGCTGTGCTTTCCCCTTTTATCCAGATTTACTTATTGTGACGGAGTTCAACAGAAAGCTGCTAGCTTTATGTAAGAAATCCTTCTTCAGTTGTGTGTAACCCAAGTAAAGTGCAACATGATCTCTGAATGTTCAGCTTGTGAAACTCACATTACCCCAACAGAACCTGACATGGGAGTTGAGCAGTTAAGCTGATGCAATTCTTGTCCTGCACTGCCCCCACGTGGAGATTGGGAACATTTATATTTTTACTTTGGAGGTCAGACAAAAAGTTCATCTGACAGTCCCAGTAAAGACCCACGACTCTCCAAGGTACAAAAAAGAACTTTATTAACACCATCTAATCCATATTTAAAAACATGTACATTTGCAGTTTTATTTGAAGCTTTCAGTTGCGTCCAGTTGATCCAAAACCTCCGTCGCCACGCTCCGTCTCATCAAGCGTCTGAAAGAACACAGCCATGCATGTTTTTCCATTTAATGATTAATTATAATCCGATGATGACATTCACATTACATAAAACCAACTACTACTGGTAAAGCCACACAAATCTGACAATGTTTGCAAAAATAACCTCCATGAGGTTATAATCAGTTTTTGTTTTTAGCGTTTTAGAGATTGGCCGATTCAACTTAATGAATTTGAGGATGTAGTTTGTGGTGTTGTTAAAATTGTTTTATATAGTGATGTTTATTATTTATAAAATAATAGAAACACCAGTCAGTATAACAATAAAATTCAACAGCACCACAAACCGCATCCTCAAATGATCATTTAGTTGAATCAACACCGCTCACAACCTCCATGAAGCTCAGATTTATTGCTGGACTGTTGTATTGACGCAAAGGAGCTCGGAGTAGAGCCGCTGCTCCTTTGCGTCGAAAGGAGCCAGTTGAGGTGGTTCGGGCATCTGGTAAGGATGCCCCCTGGGCGCCTCCCTAGGGAGGTGTTCCAGGCACGTCCAGCTGGGAGGAGGCCTCGGGGAAGACCCAGGACTAGGTGGAGGGATTATATCTCCAACCTGGCCTGGGAACGCCGGATCCCCAGTCGGAGCTGGTTAATGTTGCTCGGGAAAGGGAAGTTTGGGGTCCCCTGCTGGAGCTGCTCCCCCCGCGACCCGACACCGGATAAGCGGACGAAGATGGATGGATGGATGGATGGATGTTGTATTGAACTGCTAGTTTTAGCTAGGTGTACCTAATAAACTGGCAACTGAGTGCATGTATGCATTTATATGTTGTGTACAGTTTACCTTTTGCTCCACCAGATCTGGGTAGCAGATCCTCTCACACACCAGCTGAGCAACTCGGTCGCCCTTTTTCACTGCAAAGAGGAACAGAAGGAGATGAGACAATAATTTCTAATCTGTTGGGTGAAGTATTGCTTTGATAAAAAAAAAAAAAGTGTTATTTTTTTCACAGATGCCCCAACTCACCATCAAATGTGTCCTTGCTGAAGTTGAAGAGCACAACTCCCACATTTCCTCTATAGTCTTCATCTACAACCCCAGCTGAAGAGAATATACAGAGACAGAGAAATTAAAATGGCTGACACGACGAGTGTTAATGGTCCCATGGCATGAAAATTATGAGGTTTTTTTTAACATTAATATGCGTTCCTCCAGCCTGCCTATGGTCCTCCAGTGGCTAGAAATGGCGATAGGTGTAAACCCAGCCCTGGGTATCCTGCTCTGCCTTTGAGAAAATGAAAGCTCAGATGGGCCAATCTGGAATCTTGCTCCTTAGGCCGGTTACAACTGCACACGTCTCGCGAGCGTGTCCTTTTTGTTGCGTCTCAGCTGTGTGGCTTTTTCTGTGTCCTACACACCAGAAGCTTATCTGACGCGGCGCTGCTCCTGCTAGGTACAGGGAGGGCTGATCTCAGGACATAGTGCTGACAGATTCAAACGCTGAAAAATGGGTAAGTGGGCTGTCTGTTTATAACAACTTTGTAGCTGTAAAGAGCCGATATAGCCTATCTGATGTTGGACCGTCACTCAAAACACACTCTATTTTGCCTGGAAACGCTTCCAACATGTTCATGTGAAAAATAGGCGTCGGTTCTATTTCTAGCAGGCACGTGTCTCAGGCGCGGCTCACGCAGGCAGTGTGTAAGCTCTAACCTGTTAACATGGGAGCCGAAATATAAACTGACACGCCACGTGGTTGACACACTTGTGCGACGCATGCAGTGTGTGAGGTCATAAGGAGCAAGGTTACCTCCCCTTTCTCTACTTTGCCCGCCCAGAGAATTTGGCCCACCCATGAGAGAGAGAGACATCATTGCTTTCAAACGAGCAAAGTGGCCCCCATACTAAGGAAAGCTCATTGTGGGACTGGCTCTAGTGGCTGTAATTCTGCACCAAGGCTGCATTTCGGGAAATAGACTTCAGATATAGTATTAAGGGACCACTAAGGCCTATATAAAAGCATCTAAAGAGCACAACGTCATGGGACCTTTAACAAATTGCCTGCATTAGTAGGTCAAATAGGCAAAGACTCACCACCAACATCAATAAAGTGTTTCGCTGCCAGGCCAGACCTCGGTGCTGAGAATGACAAAATGGCATGAGACAGTTATGACATGTTGTTCTGCAACTGGTGTGGAATTCATGTGCACTGAAACAGTGTAATAGACCCAACAGGAAAAACATGTAATACCAGATTTGCAGGGCTGCATCAGTATGTAAAACACTCACCCACTCTCCCATAGCAGCCATGTGGAACTGCTATCTGGATGTCTGTCTTCACAATAGTCTTATCCATTGGACCAATGGTGTAATCATATGCACTGTTAAAGTTATATTCACATAACAGACGCTTTTATACAGGGCAACGTTTAGTAAGTAGATTTAATCTGTGTAGGAGCACAAGCTAAATGTTAAAACATTTGAAGTGAAATTTACAGTTGGAGTTTTACAACACACACACACACACACACACACACACACACACACACACACACACACACACACACACACACACACACACACACACACACACACACACACACACACACACACACACACACACACACACACACGTTACAACTTCTGTCCCAGTAATAAAAACTTACATACGCGGCTTACATCAAGTTATTAGTGAACCCAGACATCATTTTAAAAAAGTCTAACGTTAACCAACCTGTAGAGATCATATCCCGCTGCTTTAGTTGAGCCTCTGGTAGGTGTAGTGGCATGCTCAGACAGTTTTGCAAACTTGAGGACTGGTCTATCTTCCGCTGGCTTTGTCTCTGTCCTTGCTCTCTTTGATGGAGAGATTGCAGATGCATCTGTGACTTCTAGGACGGGCATATTGGCAAATGTTTCACTGTTAAAAACCGATAGTGTACTAAATAATTTATACGGACTAAAGACAAACTATTTGCTAACCAGAGAGAGACAGAACTACAACCGACTACTGCAAGATTAAAAACTCGTCCTTCTGCGCTCCAGTTTTTGGCGGTCCTACTACTTAAATTTCCCGCGGTGGAAGCCCCGCCCCAGAACTACGTAACTCCTAACAGATACTTTAACTTTCACAACGCAAAACGTAATGAAAGTAACTCAAATCGTGTATAGAAGTTGCTACAGAACTGTTATTAAATGCATTGGGAAAAGAAAACCTGTAAATAAATAAATAAATTGGCAAGAAAGTAAGAATGGTATGCTCTGTAACTATGGCAACTCTTTCGTCACCACTGCGCCATTACAAGTTATCGCGAGAGTTATTCATATAAACAGCTATAACCTTTAAAATGGAAAAACATAAGCACAAGAAAGTATTTGGAGAATATTAAGCCTTACTTTACCTAGCTACGCTTTGTACCACAATACAGCAGACGTAGTGTTTGAGGTGTTTACGCGTTCTGTACACCACAGATAATGCAACATAATAAAACCAACGCGTATGGTTTTAGTTACAAAGTGCTAGGCATGCTAGCAAAGCTAACGTCAATAAGCACTTGACATGACAGAGACGTTAACGTTATCCATCCTAAAGTCTTGCTTGCCTTTATAAAGAGCAGGCGTCTGGAAATGAAATTCCCTGCCTACGACATATGGAGCAGCATCACAAATCGCAGAGCATTTTAACGGAAGAACCCTTAGCCTTAGCAACGTCCGTATCATATTTATTTGCTAACGTTGTCTGCAAGCGACTACAGCATAAGGCTACCGATGGCTACAAGCTACATCCATTGCACCGCACTTCCTCCTCCTCCCCCTGTTACGTTGCTGCTGCTTCTTCTTCTTCTTCTTCTTCTTTTTTTTCTTTCTTTCTTTCTTTCTTTCTTTCTTTTTCTCTCTCTCTCTCTCTCTCTCTCTCTCTCTCTCTCTTTATTTATTATTATTATTATTATTATTATTTTTCTTCTTCTTCTTCTTTTTGGGATTTTACGGCAGCTGGCATCCAAAAGGTTGCATTGCTGCCATGTATGGAACTAGCACCTTAGTGCACTATATCCTGTTATACAGTCCAGTCTTTCAAAAATTTGAAAAAACAACGATTTCCCCTCCCGCTTGACCCTGAAAATACTTTTCAGAGATACTTATTCCAAGCCAATTTTTCACAATTCTCTGATTAGATCTTGTCTTTGGCAGTCATCATTTCTACAAGAAATCAAAACATGTGGCACTGTCTCAGGTTCCTGACATGAACACAAGCCACTCTGGTGTTTTCCTAAAATAAATAAAGTTCTGTTCAGAAACGTGTGACCAATCCTCATTCTACAGATAATAACCTCTTCCTTACATCTAACCTCCCCTCTTTTCCAAACATTAACTGAGTCAGTAACCTTACTAGATCTGTTAGGCCTACGTAGCTCCTCACCATCACCATCACCGGTCTCACTCTTCAACAGACGGCAGATTCAAATGTTAAACGAAATCATTTGTTAACATATATATATATATATATATATATATATATATATATATATATATATACAGTACAGGCCAAAAGTTTGGACACACCTTCTCATTCAATGTGTTTCCTTTATTTTCATGACTATTTACATTGTAGATTCTCACTGAAGGCATCAAAACTATGAATGAACACATATGGAATTATTGTACTTAACAAAAAAGTGTGAAATAACTGAAAACATGTCTTATATTTTAGATTTTTCAAAGTAGCCACTCTTTGCTTTTTTTTGATAACTCTGCAAACCCTTGGTGTTCTCTCAATGAGCTTCATGAGGTAGTCACCTGAAATGGTTTTAACTTCACAGGTGTGCTTTGTCAGGGTTAATTAGTGGAATTTTTTCCCTTATTAATAAAAAAGCAAAGCGTGGCTACTTTGAAGAACCTAAAATATAAGACATGTTTTCAGTTATTTCACACTTTTTTGTTAAGTACATAATTCCATATGTGTTCATTCATAGTTTTGATGCCTTCAGTGAGAATCTACAATGTAAATAGTCATGAAAATAAAAAGGAAACACATGTACTGTATATATATATATATGTATAGGGTAGGCCTATATAGAAATAAATAATAGAAATGTAGTTTATCTATTCTACGATAGGCTATACCAACTTGCAATTCAGTTTGTAGTTTTTAAATGGTTGCTCAGTCAGTAGGGAGTTGGGTTGGGAACCGGAGGGTTGCTGGTTCAAATCCCCATACGGACCAAGGTATGGTGGTGGACTGGTAGCTGGAGAGGTGCCAGTTCACCTTGTGGGTACTGCCATGGTGCTCTTGAGCAAGGCACCGAACCCCCAACTGCTCCGGGTGCTTTTCCATGGGCAGCTCCCTCACTCTAAATAATAAAATTATGTATTATAAAAATAATTAATACATTTTTTAATACAAAGGCAACGTTTCGACCCTGCTGGCAAAGGGATAAGCTCCCTCACTCTGACATCTCTCCATTAGTGCATGTATAGGTCCTGAGCATGTGTGTAATTCAGGCCTGTGTGTAATGTGTGTAATAACAACAGAGTGAAAACATTGTAATTTCCCCTTGCGGGATTAATAAAGTATACATTATTATTATTATTATTATTATTATTATTATTATTATTATTATTATTAACAAAAAACAATATCTGATGCTATCTTATCTAATCACCTAATACATCACAGAGAAGAATAATAACAGCTCAAAATTGTATAAATCCTTTATTTCAGGTAATCACAATTATGCAAATAGGAAGGACAGACAATAGGTAAAAATATACAGACGAATTGGCTTTAGATTCATTTATCTCACAAAAGGTGTGCTGTGATAGTAACATTAAACACATTTAAACAGTAGCCTATAATGTGGAACATTTAAACAGCTTTATGATACCAGAGTGTTTTACACTCAGTCAATATTAAGGAATGTTTAAAAAAGAATCAAACAATTACTACCACGGTTTGAAAGCATGGATGCTGTTAATCATTGATGAAAGGAAGGTTTTTTTGATCCAAAAGTATCCACTAGTGAATTCAGACATCTACTATATACATTTCATTTACAATCACTGCAGCTGGCAATGCAGTCACTCAGTGTAACCATTTAAAGCAGCCTTGTGACTCTGCCTGTGTCTCTGCCTTTCTTATGTATTATTTTATTTTATATATATATATATATATATATATATATATATATATATATATATATATATATTAATTAAAAATGATTCTCCAAGGTTCTGGTATGCTTTACACTGAGCCATCATTATGGTAGCCTGCTTCCATTTATTTCCTTTATAGTTACCTATAGCCTGTAAAATTGCTCAGGAGTAGAAAGTAAGCACACTCTTATGGTTTCCTCTAATGAGGAGGGTGGGTGGAAGGTCCTTTGTCAGAATGTCCAGCCAGGCCATGTAGAGGAAATCAGAGACAGATTCCTTACGAGCAATTGGCATGCTCCTGCAGGGGGGTGAGGGTACAGAGAGTATGTCAGACACTGTGTCTTCCAAGCTTGGCACTTAAATGTTACTCAGGCAACAGCTGATTATACTTACACAACGATCAGATTGGCTGATTTAGAGTTTTCCTGAAGCACCTCATTCAACCGTACCTGGAGGTTGGTCTGTAAAACAGCAGCAGTTACTTATTAACAACAAATTTGACCTAATTTTGCTGTTTAACGCGCCCATATCCGGACCAAACTTGTATATGTGTATGCTGTATGTACAGTTTTAACTTAGTGTCAGTGGTTTTACCTTCTCCTCAAAGGTGCTCAGCTCTTCGTCAGTGATTCTCCAGGGCTGCTCTTTCCGCATGGCCTCAGCCTGAACAGTGTCTTTGGACCCCTCATGCAGACAGAAAGGCTTGATCATCTCCTCTAACTTCTTCAAGCTGAAGGAAAGCAGATTAAGAACATGTGGAAAATATTCTTCTTTTTAATCATATAATAATAATAATAATAATAATAATAATAATAATAATAATAATAATAATATGCAGATACTATGAGGTGATTCAATTTTACTATTACTGTAGCACCATCTGGTCAGCTGTCACTATTATAACTGCAACAATGCAATTACCTGTCAGCCCTGGGTTGGACATGGATGTCATCAATGACATTGATGTCAGTGCAGGTAATTCGGAATTTGTGCAACAGAGACTTCATCCTGCAAAACAGATTATTATACACTGATTAAGTTAGTGTAGGCTACATGTTGGCACAGGGGCTGGAAGTAGGGGAGCTTTAGGGGCTGCAGCCCCCCCTGGTGGTGGCTCCAGGCCCTGCAGCTTTCTCTAGGGAATGACCTTAAACTTATAAACAAAGCAGTTCCTGTCTACAATGAGCCAGAGAGCTCTTTTATCACACAGACTCTCATGGAAATGTTTTGTTTTTTTTTAGCAACAAAGCTAATGACATTAATGGTTGATAATGGATAAAATATGCACAACAAGAATATCATTACTGAATCTAAGAGTAGGCCTATGGATTTATTCTACAAAAGTCCCCGAAAAGAAGCAGGAGTTCCAGACTAGGTGAGGCCTACAGTTTACCAGGACAGCATCGGAAAGGCACTTTCAGAGGAAGAAAACGGTAAGTATAGCCAGCGTTTACCAATGTTATGTAAATCATCAATAAACTGCGCATTTTGTTATCGTAGCATATATGACAAGCTCAGTGTTTAAGCACATGCACGTCGGCCTATATAATAAGGTGAGCAGATTTCTCAAATGAAAACCAGGGACAATTTGAATTTAGCGCCAAATATTAAAATGAGCCTATCCTTACTAGGCCTATTAAAGAAAACAGGGGGACAATTCCAGTTTATTGTAATTATTGTAATAACTGTTGTGCTGTAGCCCAATAAACTGATGTGCAGACATACTGGTAAAATTGGGTAGGCTACTAGCCTAACCTTTTTTTCAGATTAAATGATTAAACTATAAGGCCTAAAAACTTACATTTTAGTGACTGGTGTAAAACCATATGTAGCCTAATATTGGATACAGTAGGCTACTAAAGAAAATGGAAAGACAAGATCATATAGGCCTATAAAAGCTGCTCTAAGGTAGGCCTAAAATTTTACCAAACCCAACAGAGCAGCGCTAAGCAGAATTACAATTAAGTGGGACAGTTAAGTGGTGTCACGTAGCCTATGTGTGTGGGGCGATCATAAACCGTATACAAAAAGAGCTGAGAGAGTGAGCTGCAAAAGAGCACGACGCGATATGAGACGTCAACTCAACCAAAACCAAGTTTTTCCCATAGACAGTATATAATGGACCAATAGACCCCGTTGCTCTGGACGGAGACCAGTGAAGGCTATTAGAAGCACTTTTCCGGTGATCTCTTGCTTTACTGCGCAGCCTCCAACTGAGCGAGACAGCGTAAATGTGACGTGAGCAACGTGTCTGAAAGTTGTAAGTCTTCTGGTAGCTGTGCCAAGAGAAATCTCAATCATTCCCAATCTTACAGAGACGGAGAGCGTAGGTATATGTAAGGAGATAACATAAGCACAGGCTAATTATTGCTAACTAAAATGCTAGTTAACATTAGTAATTAAACCTAAACAGCTCATGTAAGTCGAAACTAAGCCTGCGAGCTTCCCCTGTACTATACGGTAATTCCTCTACTATGTGACACAATCGTTAGCCTATTTTGACATAAACGTCTGCTATGGAGCCATAACGTGAGGTACAAGGCAATGGAGCCTTTTATACATTGTCATGTTTCTTTAGAAATAAACAATGGACAAATAGAGTCTTTAAACGCCTCAGATGTAAAGTTATTCACTGTCAAGTGACATCAAAATGAATGGCAGTCAGTGGAATGCTAACGGGAGGTGATCGCTTTGTAGCATCAAAATGGCGCCATCGGAGGTTCGAGTTCTGAAGCGAAGCTTACCCCCTTGGTTTTGCCTGACAACACTTTACTCAAAATAGCAAGGCTTGCTATGTGTTTTTAACGCACATTTAAAAACGGGGACAGACCACCAAAAACGGGGACACCGTGGACCTATAAGCTGGTCACATTAGTAAGACAGCTCTTCCTTGGTCAAAATACGTTCACAACATGATGCTGCATGGTATTTATTTTTCAGTTAAAGGGCTCATTGTTTTTTAGATCTGGATTTTGCCAATTCATTTCCCAAATCTACCCATTAAGCTAAAATTGATATTGAAGCATTAATTGTAATTATTATTTTTCACTTACTCCTGTTTATCCAGCTCACAGCGCCCAGGTTGCCCTGCTATGAAGATCCTTAATTTACTGTCTTTCCACTTCTTCCTGGTAGTGAGGATGTATGGGAGCAGCAGGGTCAGACCTGAGAGAGGGGAAATGCTTTTTAAAAAAAATTTTTTGACTAGTGCATCCAGTTCGTTTTATTGTACAAAATAAGTATTGTGGTATTTCACATGTGCAAAGGTGGTTATGTTTTTGCACTTGTCATTTGTCTGTCATGAGATCCCAAACACTTCCATGTGTTTGGTGGACAGATCAAGCTTGGGCCAAGACACAACTCATATGATTTTGGTTGTGATCCAGATCTGGCATGTCTGACTTCTAGTTTACCATCTTTTCTTGGTTTTATTTTATTGTTCAGTTATTGTTCAGGTGTTATTTATTTTACTCAGCTCGTCAATCTGCAGGTTTTCTGCATTAGTATCAAGGAGAATGTGTTGCTTCTCTGTGCACGTATCTGGTACAATCTTTAGGGCAAGATACATAAAGAGAAGAGTGCCTATAGGGGGAACCAACACCTACCTCCATCATCAAACAGCCACCACACATCAATGGTGCCTTTAGGCTGTTTCTTATGGAACTGAGCACTGGCCTCCAACAGCCTCTCATTCATCTTGGCAACCTGCGGGGGCGGAGGGCCGCACACTGACACTGAGAGAGAGAGAGAGAGAGAGAGAGAGAGAGAGAGAGAGAGAGAAAACGATACAAGAAATGAGAAGTGGATGAGGGAGAGGAACAGTAGGAGGGAATCTAATTCATCGACTGAGCATGGAAAATTAAGTTGGATAGAAAAAATAGTGCAAATCAACATTAAGAGCTGACTCTACATCAGCGGGAACAGCCATCTCTCAGGTTTAATGTTCTAATGAGTGGGATTGCATACTAATGACCATTGCAGTCTAGCAAGGAGAGAGCTCAGTTGTGTGTGTGTGTGTGTGTGTGTGTGTGTGTGTGTGTGTGTGTGTGTGCGTGTGTGTGCGCGTGCGTGCGTGCTGTCTGGTTTAAAGGGCTGCTCTTAAGGGCTGTTCTTCAAACTGGAACGAAAGGGACCATATTATTGGATTACGCTCTCAGACACATCTTTTAGTGGGAGCGCTTGATTCAATTATATTTTTAAAGTGGAGTGTGGAGAACTTTCTAAAAAAGATGTGTGCCATTGGTTTCATTTGGTAAATGTATGTTATCTCAGTTGGGCAGAGTGAGATAGATACCTAATTTTCCCTTATGTTTAAAGATTACACTCATCTTTTGACGCAACTGTTGCTTTACATAGCTTAGACTGCAATGTCAGGTAAGATTTGAACAGAGAGAAATAACGTCTAGAGAGAGATACCTCTCGTCGTGAGCACTTGCTGAGAGGATTTCCTGGACTTCCTGAACAGTCCTTTTGCTTTCCCTCCGTTCGACATCATCTCATTGTCCAGTGCCTGTTGCTCCTTTGCTGCCTTTAGCATCTCCTCTGAAAGACATTATCAGATTTCCGGTTTTATGATAAATATGTAATCATTGTGAATATGTGTTACATCACTTAGGATTATCTTTGTTACTGTAAAGATTTCTACAGAGGCAAAGCTTGAAACTGGTAGTTATTTTAGCATCTTATCTGTTAACTATACCTGATCTTTATAAATACTTGGTAATGTACAGAACAAAGTGCCCTGTCTTATAAGTGTTATTTTATTGTAGTCGGTTGCTGTGAGTTGTTAATAAGAATAAAAGTTCAGCAGCAGTGCAGTTTTTATTTTCACTTTTGATAGTAGAACAGTCAAAATGTATTCGAAGTCAGTTCAGGTCAGCTGCCACTCTTTCTGTATCTTATTATCTTAGAACATATTTATAAATGAGTTTCTTCATTTAGATTTTTCTGCTATGTTGTATCATTGTTTGCTGCTTCATTTATTTCATGCTGCTGTTTTGAGGCCACTTATTTCCTGTCCGGGTGTTTCATCCTCCTATCTAACCTACCTTGGGGCAGCTTGTTTAAGAAGTACTTCATAAAACATTGGTGTTATACTGATGCAGGAGTTCCTGCAGATTTAAGCACATAATAGCCTTAAGATGTTGTTGTACTGACCTTCTGCCTCGATAATGTGCGACACATCAAGTCCCTGGTCCATCCTTAGCATCACTGTCCCATACTCAAAGTCAAACGCATCACTGTCAAAAAGGAAAGGAGAATGAGGACACCAATTCAAAACAAAGATCTCCTATTTATGTTTAATTTCTGGGTACATTTTTATCATGTGTGCTTGTGTATGTATTTGTGACTTACTGCAGCATTCCCACATAACTCTGCACTGCCTCTGTGCTCGCAGTCCTCCAGTTTTTCTGGAAGCCTACCATTAATGTGTTAGGCCTCATACGGCCGAGACCAGAAGCCTGTAAGGAAAAGCACGACACCCATGGCATGAAAATAAAACCCTAAATCAGTTAACTGAAGCAACACACGTTACCCTGCGTTTGAAAAACCTGGAGTTTTTATTAACTAGAGGAGGAAAAAAAGACAAGAAGGCCGGGAAGCTGTTTTACTGGCAGAAATGATATCCATCCAGATCATAGGTCTTACTTTGTCTGCAGGGACAATGCTTGTTAATCTATTATAGCTTTAGTCTGCCGTGCTGTTTGAAGTAAGCAATCTTTACAATGAGCCTTATCTCCAAAGTGTGATAACCAGAGCCATCACAATGTTTTCATGCTCTTCATTAACTGTAAAAACTACGTAAAACTGGTATATTAACACTCTCTACTTCCTGCAGTAATGTCCTGGCCATAACCTTAAGACATGTCTTGGCCAAAGTCATAACACAACTATAGATTAAATGGGTCAACCTGTTCAATGTTTAAATCTGCTGGCTCCCTTCAATCATTGCATTTTATATGATTTCACATGACATATAATAAAAAGGCTGATTGATCAAAACTCACCAGTTACACATTAATCGAATGGATTTTTCTGAAGTTGAAAAACATGTTGTAAATCATAACCACACTGACCTGCAGCAGGCTCTTAGTCCCTTCCCTGAAGCTGTCACAGGCCACAGCAGCATAAAACGCCTTACGTTTGGTCTTCCTAAGCCACAGCTGGTTCTTCTCCATAGCGGCATTCATCTCTTCGAGGGCCTCTGACCTCGGGCCCTGGAGAGATCACAACATACATCTGCATGTGAGTGGAAGTGTTTGTGTGAGTGTGTTTGAGAGAGAAAGAGTGAGAAATACACCTTTTTCATTTTCAGAAGACACAACTGACCCTAAACTTTTTTTCCTCATCCCTGCTTGATATTTGCTTGATTATATATGTGAAGTCTGAACCCAGCCCAATGTCAGTTTGCTTGATGTGCAAGTCTTGATTTGAATAGAAGGTTGATATTTAAATGAAGATTTAGAAAAGACGATATATGTGCTGCCTTGGTAATATCCATTGTTTTGCATTTGCAAATAATGAGATTACAATATAACCGTACCACAAACACTTCACAGGTGAGACAGAGTCCATAGTTCTTAGAAAGGGAGTGAGCCAGGTCCAGGAGAGCTGGTCTGGCCCGTGCTGAACCTGATAGTGCTAAGATCTGAGGCCTGAGAAAAACAAGCATGTATTACAATATCACTCAGTATTTTAGGATTCTGAAAATGTCCTTTTGATTTGAATATTTCAGCTTCGTATATGTCATACTGATAAGTATAAGATAAGTGATAAGTATTGTATATTTGTACCCACGGTTACGCAATGCACCCTTTTACCTGAAGTTCTTGACATGATCCTCTACACCAGACAGAGACAGAGCGTTGTTGACTGCACTCACAAATGTCACCGCCTGCGTGGATGAACCCCAGTTCACATCTAGAGAGGATTTAAAAGTCCTAACAGGTTAGTTCATGCAGGCATTATGAATGCACTTCCAAACATACAAACACATAAATGATGCAGCTCACCTGGCTTCTTGACTTTGACATAAATGTAGAGTAGGATTTCAATGCCGTATGTGATTAGAGCAGCCCACCAGTTGATAACAAACATAACAACACAGCAGAGCAATGCGCCCAACAGGGATAGCCACATGTTGTAGTATTTATATGCTGGTCTCCATCCTGGGAAATGCATGACAGAAGATAGGCCACATTTAGTAACTGCAGACTCTTGGACAAATTTGTGATGGTGCCTTGTTTTAATAATATATATACTGTATATATATATATATATATATATATATATATATATATATATACTTGTACATAATTCCCATAAAGAAACTGAGGTATCAATGGATGAAACAAGTAGAATTTTTTATTGATAAGCTACTTTGTCTGTAGAGGCCCACCTGGAGACTTGGCGTAAGAGGCATGGAAGCAGGAGAAATTGACGAGAGCATAAGATGCCAGAAAGAAGTTTGAGATGATAGGAGCGATGGTGTTAAGATTACCTACAGAGACCAGAAATAAATAAAAACCTCAGTCAAATTGGAATTCTTTCAAAATGCATAACATGGACATAACAGTGAACAGTCTATTGGCATATTTGTTCATTTGAAGCCTAAATACATTTTAATATAAAGTACAAGATGTTATGATGTTATGGCCAGGCCACAATAGACAATTGAACTGACCAACGAGAATGAAGGCCACAGAAATAATGAATGTGAGGACATAGCCACGAATTGGCTCGTTGTTCTTGCCATATCCCTTGGCAAAGAAGTGCAGGATCTTGTAGATGTTGTCTTTACACAGTGCCTAAGGAGAGAGAGCTTAAGTTAGAAAATATCTTTCATTTTCAGGAGTTAAGAGCAAGAAGTTGTATCTCAGTGGAGAGTTCATCTTAAACTTTGCATTGCAGTTGCACTGTTTTTAGAAAAAAAAAAAAAAACGTGGTGCACTACTGACCTGGAAGACTTTGGGAGCACTGACAAGGGAAGCCAGAGCTGATGAAAGGGTGGCTGAGAACGTTCCAGCAATGATGAGGGGACCAAACCCAGACACCATGGTCATCACCTGAACCAAAGGTGAGGAGAGGAAAGCATTCAAGATGAAAAAAGATCTCCTTCTTAAGTGCGGATTAGAGTTTGAAGGGCTCTGTACCTGATTGTTGTTCAGCGAGCCAAAATCACATTTTTTCTCTGTGCAGGAAGAGAAATTCCAGCCGAGCTGACAAGCAGCTACTGCTGAACCATTGCATGATACTCCGGCAGTCATGGTGTCGTTTATGTTTCCTGTGGCTTCACGGACAACAGTGGCAGCTGACCAATTAGAGAGAAGAACAGATGCTTAGGTTTTTATTTTTTAAAGTCTAACAACCAACCTCCCAGATATACTTTATATTCCGATGGTCCAAAACACAAATGCATAATTAGTATACAGTTTCTCATTGGAGTTGCATTTCATGGATTACTACTTACAGACACAGATACCCACACCCAAATAGGTGATACCAGTTATCAGGATGGCCAGCAAGGTACCTTTAGGTATGGCTGCCTGGGGATCCTGTAAAATAACATTAACATTTTAAAGGAAATTACTAAATAAATGAAGTTCAAAAAGCTTCTGATACTATCCCATGATTCAAAGAATAAAAATTACAAAATTGAGTGGTTTATTTTTTGATCACTTCCAGCCTTTTGTTCAGAAACCTATGTACCACAGCAGCTAATGATTCCTATGCATAGCTTTTATGCAATGACCTCTGTATGAAAAAGTTACCCGCAAGTCGCCAGAGATGTTGGCTCCAGCCAGGATCCCGGTTGCAGCAGGGAAAAAGATGGAGAACACTGAAAAAAAATTCTCATTCTCTGTAAAACTTGGCGTGAAATTCTCTAAGAAGATTTTCGCTGTGAGAGAGGGAAGAGAAATGGAGAGGAAGGAAGAGCGTTAGAAGTCATATCTTTTACATTTTTGAGTTAAATTACTGAAGCTGTGTGTTAGTTGGGAGAGGGTGTCTTACAGTCATAATTAAAGAAGCCTTTGGATTTCTTATCAGTGGTGGCAGGGATGACAGTTCCTACAAATACATTCACTATGGCCACCAGCAAGACAACGAGTAGAAGAATCTGTGCCTATGTGGACAAAACAAAGTTATGGTTAGACATTTTACCACAATAAGACCAGATTATTGGTGTACAACTAGCATAATGTTCATCTCTTACCTTGGCCTCCCATTCCATTCCAGCAACCGATAAGGCCAACAGCAACACCACAGTAATACATCCAACGATTCTGATGTCATTGATTTCATCCACCATGATGGCTTCGTTATCCTGACGGGATGGTAGAGGCACGGATAAGTGCATAGTCAAATATCTTGGATATCTTATAATCAATTCCCTCTACAGTATAACATCACACACCTTGAGCAAGTCAACTACCGTCTCAGCAAATCCCACCACATACATGGCTACAGCCACAGCATTGGCAAAGGCAAAAATTAGACCAATCGACCCGCCAAACTCTGGTCCCAAACTGCGAGATATCAA
The DNA here is from genome assembly GCF_004354835.1 of Perca flavescens. Lineage (NCBI taxonomy): Eukaryota > Metazoa > Chordata > Actinopteri > Perciformes > Percidae > Perca > Perca flavescens. Next base: position 16,128,937 of record NC_041331.1, read on the forward strand.
GTAGTAGGCTCCTCCTGAAATGACAGAATGAAGCACACATATATAACAGTGGTGGATGATTAATCACCACATCACTGATTCACTGACTTAATGTCAGGACAAGTTGTGAAGGCTGTAAAACAGAGAAAAGGCTTCAAGAGGTGATATTCAGGTAGCGTTTTGAGCCTTGTGTCTTATCTACACAAACTGCCCTCCTGGTCATTCCATTGTCTCAGTAAACGATTTTATGTTCGGGTAAGCGTGTGTTATCTCAACTTTTATACATTGATACATAATGTTTAAACTGTTGGCTCAGTTGTTGAGTATCTGTTAAGAGTGCATAAGGTTTGTGAAATTTCACACTACACCGCTTCTCCGCTCCCTTCACTGGTTACTCGTTGCTGCCCGCATCCGCTTCAAGAGACTACTTGTACGTACTGTGCTGCGAACGAATTAGGCCCAGGTTACAGTGGCGGTTCTAAGGGGAGATCAAGTTTGGCCAGTGCACCGCGTGATTTATGGATCCGCGGAGGCTCCATGCAGAGCTTTCGCCGTAGCCTATGGAAGTGGCCTGAAGCTTAAACTTGGACGTTGGTGTGTACATCAATCTATTTAAGAAAATAGCAGGGCCGGCATGTGTGTGCTCGTGGGGAGTGTGTGGTAGAGCGAGTGGTAGAGTGACAGTGATTAGCAGCCTTTCTCAAACTATGTGCCCCCCACACACAAAATAAAATAGGCTAAATAACCGGGCATGGGCTGCTTTGGTACGGCTGTATTAGAGTCTGCACCCACGGGGCTGCAGCAGTGACAGGGAGGCATGCTGTGTCGTGGCTGTAATCAAAAGAGGTGTCTCCCTCTGTTCAGGAAACTCCACTGGTGTCACCAGGTCATTTTTTCCGGGGCTTCAGCCATATGTTATTTTAAATGTAGGTAGTATAAAGTTTAAGTGTGCATTAATATTGCTACATCATGTTTAAAATTTCCGTGACATGACGTTTACAGTCTATGGTTCAGGCTCAAACACATGGAGCTCTGACAAACTACTGTTTTTTCGAGACGAGCAGCGCGGCTTCCAAAGACAGTGTAACAGCTTCAGGTAATTATAATAGACACGCTCAGCTGTGTACATGCTACGGCAGAAGTGTATTTCTGTTGTACTTTTGCACCTCTGATGAAGAGCAGCGTACGGCCGTTTCCCTAAACGTTGTCTCATTCAGAGACCAGAGACCCAAACATTTTTCTGATTCTCAATGCCTGAGAACCTTACTGCATTATATATAATTATTGTAACCTGTGATTTCCTTACATTCACCAGAATGCACAATTTACAATTTAATGCTCAAAATGTTCTGGGGTGGGGGGGGAACCCCCAGACCCCCAGACTACCCACATCTAATATCTGCTCCCAAAATCTGGAAACAATACGCCTCTGGGTTGCTTCTCTAACCTCTGTGCATCTAAAATGTAACTGTAAATAATTAATTAAATTTCCAGAAGATGAGGGCCAAACATTACTGGGCCTCGGCACAAAAAAGTTTGAGAAAGGCTACTCTAGAGTCATAGTGAGAGAAAGGGTGGCCAATATTAAATTATGTGCAGCGATAAATAAAATGTACTGTAGGTTTACATTGAATGAGTTATTGTGTTTATTGTTACATGTTTATCGTTAGTCTTTTGTATAACCAAACCTATGGAAGGTTGGTGGTATGTAGGCTAACACTTGTGTTTAATATATTTGGTGCCTCCTAAAATCGCATGTGGCTCCAGACTGGCCACACATTTCAAATAGGACATGGTTAAACCTTACACCCTCGCTCATCCACTCCGCTCTGCATTGTCCATTCTGCTTGATGCTTCCTCACTGCGAGGGACACATAATCACACACACACACATACACATCTTCTGCCGCAGGCTAAAAACACATCTGTTCCAAGACTGCACTTTGGCTAAGAAGATGATGGCTAAAAAAGCTTATTTGAAGCTCCTGTACTTCTATGTGATTCTTGCTGCACTGAATTTGTACCTTCATGGTTGATTGCACGTATTGGAAGTCGCTAAACGAAATGTAATGTAAAGAAAACGTTGTGAACATGAGGGTTGATCATGAGTGTAGATGACGCATTGTCTTACCTCCTCTGACCACACCATTAGTACAAATGGCTGACATAGAAAGGCCAGTGATGGTGGTGACCACACAGCTGAGAGCAATAACCACAATTCCCAGACCTGAAATGTACACATGAAAAAATGATTATTATTCAACTGAAAAATTACTCAGGTATTCAATCTAAGTGGCAAGTCATGGGACACTTTGATTGTGAAATATAACCCTCCTCCCCAGAGTCACCTTTAAACAGTGAGGGAGTCAAAGTCCCAGAGAAGCCTGGCGGCCATAAGTTATAACCATCTGCCTACCGCCTGCAGCTTTTTCTGCCTTTCAAAACCATTTAGTTACGGCACATGAACAAAAGCTGCTGCCGATTGATAGGTTCTTAAGCAATGAACGCACTCATAAACCTCTTGTACACACACACACACACACACACACACACACACACACACACAATTCCTCCCTGCTAATAAGTGGAGGACCATATAATCCTTAATAATTGTCTCTATAATTCCTAGAATTGCTGGTAACAGCGCCCTCATTTTACAAAACACAGACATGGAGGATCTGTCAGCTGTTGCTCCAGGCGACTATATCAACCTGAAAAATAATTGTTGTTAAACTGGGGGAATCATCTTTGGGTTCACTGATGGTTGATCATGCTATTTTTAAGGCCCACATTAGCAACAGTTCCCAACCTACCCTGAGCTGCGTAAAAAGAAAACAGCTATATCTCAGGCTGTTTGCAGTTATAGATCATGTTTAAACTGTTGGTGCCAGCTGCGGTTGCTCTGTTGTGCGCGTGTCTGTTATGAGGGAAATGTCTGCATTAAAGGCAAGTCGAGAGTTGAATTCAAAACACTGGCTTTTAAAAAAGTCCCCCAAAAAAATGCATCGTTGTCTTACTCACCCCAGCCTGCCTGGCCAAAAACCCAGGACAGACGGATGAACAACATGACACCCCAGATGTTCAGCATGCATCTCACCTGTGGAAGAGAAGAACAATTGAAGTTCAAAGTCCTCAGTCACGATTTATCATTAAGTCAAGTGAAAAAAACACAGTCACGTTAATGAGATGCATACTTGAACATATAGAGGTTTTATCCATAGTTTCCATTCCAATGACAAACTGAAACATCTGGAACTCAATTAAAAAGTACTAAACAGCATTCGCGCCATAGGCACGGATGATCAACCAGCAGCTCTTATGCAAATCAATCCCAGACTCTGGTCTTCGAAAGTCTAACTTGACCCTGATGTTTTATTGAGCCTCGTCTTGCCAGGTCACAGTTATATAGCAACACTGCTTCTATAAAGCACAGGGAGGCCCAGCCGTCATGACCCAACATAACTCACCAGGACGCCCCTTATCCAGCCAAACTTTACTCCTCCTTCGTCGTCAGTGGGAACGGCAGACTCCAGATCATCAGAGGGGGTCCCGTCACTCCCATTGCCATCGTCCTCCACAGTGCCTGGCACAGAGATCGCTCCATTCTGTTGGGAAAATGTAGAGAAAAACATTATGGAAAGGGAACATGTAAACTCATCTTATTAGACATAACTGGGATGTATTCATGATGATTGTGCTTTTAGCATTTTTTAATACACATTTTTCAATTGAAATAATAACGGCATCATTATTAAAAAGTCCCAATCTCTGGCGCAAAGTGTTTTCTGTCCGGTCATCTTTTATGTGTCTGACTCTCTCCTGCCATCTCTGTAATACACAGGAGAGACTTTGTGAGGCAGAGGAAAATGTGGTGGTTTGATTCGGATGAAGATTGATAAAGCAGTTGATCACTACGGCGTGTCTGTCCCTGTAAACTGGAGAGTAAAATGGAGAGGACAACCTAATTTCAACGGTCTATGAAGATGAATACTGACTATTAGATGACTCTCCTGCCTGACATCTGATTTAGTGAAACCTATCAGATCTGTTTTATTAACTTGAAAGAAAGAGATTTTGGCAACAAGTTGTCAGCCTTTCAGTTGCAGTATCCTATGTCAGTATCCTATTGAGTAGGGGTGGTACGGTCCATGAAAAAACATCCGAACCGCTCGGTCCGCTTGTCTCGGTTCAGAGCGTGTGTATGTGCACGCATGCGCAATGTAGCCTCGTGCCCGTCAGGTGCCCGTATGTGACCTCAGACAGTTGTGTTTCCCTTTCGCGCGAAAGAAGAGGTGCGGACAAGTTACCAACAAAACGTACAGCGAAAGACATTTAAGGCCGTATACATTTTAACGTAACATTTTTTCACTCTAAAGTCGCTGAAGCGGCTGCAGTTTAGATCCTGTCGGGTCTCTGCAGCAGTTCTACCCACGACTGACACGCGCACACACACAAACACACACATACACACACACACACACACACGGTGGATGCAGGAAAAAACGGAGATGAGACGTATACAGGAGGACCTGACAGCTACGCTCGTTATTGTAAGTGCAATGATGAGTCCAATAAGTACTTTATCAAACCGTATGACTGTGTCCCAGCCCAGGCTAGGATAGGAAATTAACTAACAATGTAAACTGTTTTTATGTTTAACGTATTCTGACTTATTCAAAAGACGGAGCTTTTAGAGTTCCTCTCTTTTTCTTTTAAAGGATACATTTTTGTAAGAGCTACACTGAAGTTGGCGGTTTGATAAATGCAAGTTATTTCAATTGATATTCTGTAATATTTCAATCTTCATGTGCTAAAAATGCACATAAGTTCCTGTAGATGGCAATACACATTCTCCTTTTTTTTTGCTAAATAAATGAAAAGCATGTTGAAATCATCAATGTCTTCCCTCTTGCTGAATCTAGCTTTCCTCAGAGATGGTCCCAATAATGTGCTTAAAGTCAAGTCAAATTCAGTTTGTGCATGATAACATGACATAACTATATAATTATTTGATACTGTATCCTACATTGTGGAAAATTAAGCTATATATCATATGCTGAAGTATATTTCTGGAGTGTTAAAGATTAAAAGAAAAAATTACAAGAACCGTACAGAACCGAAAACCGTGACCTTAAAACTGTGATACGAACCGAACCGTGGGTTTTGTGAACCGTACCACCCAAACTATTGAGTCATTCAAATCTGAGAAACATGTAACATGTCAGGGTCATTCATTTATTCAAAGTGTAAACAGTTAATATGTTTAGATTAAAGGTCCAATATGTAATATTTGTACTGTAATAAATCAAAAAATGACACCAATGCCTCATCAGATATTAAGGAAACATGTTAAACTGAAATACTATCTTTTCTGACAACAATGCTAATTTCAGTATTTTTTCTTTTTGAAATGTACATTCCATCCATCCATCCATCCATCTTCGTCCGCTTATCCGGTGTCGGGTCGCGGGGGGAGCAGCTCCAGCAGGGGACCCCAAACTTCCCTTTCCCGAGCAACATTAACCAGCTCCGACTGGGGGATCCCGAGGCGTTCCCAGGCCAGGTCATTCCGTGACGGAATTTATGTTTATGTTTTGGTCTGTGTGTTGTTATCAACGGCCCAGTTTGACAGGCAGGCCGGGTTGCCAGATATACCTGTAAAAACGTAAACCCAGCGCGCTACAGCTGTAACGTTAGTACAGCCATGAAAGCAGCAAACAAACGAACAGGATCAACGGAGATAGATTCTACATGACATAAAAAAAGAAAACGGCATGTTTCTAACAGTTGCGTGACCAGAGACGTAACAATCCCCTGGTAAATATTGGAGATGTATTTGAAAGATGTAGACAGCTTAGAGCCCAAAAGGACGCAGAGTTGGCTTATTTTCTCCTGAACAGGTAAGCATTAGCTTCAGGCTAATTTATCACAGCTATTAGGGACGGGCATTTTTTGTCATTTCAACATTTGTGTACTCACATTGAATTATATAGCTAGAGTACCCGAGTTGGTTACTCGCAAAAACAGAGACATAGCCAGTAAAGTGATCCCGACTGGTACTGGCTAACGGCGTTATGCTAACCCTGCTAACTGTTAACGTTACCGGGAGGACCAGGCAAGCAGCCCATGGCTGTTTACAATGTGTAGCCTCTTCAGCGGCTGGAGACGACAACGGTGAGTTATTTTAAACCACGAGAGGGGGGCTGTAAATCGGAAAGAGAGGACTGTGAGTTTGCAGTGTGTTTAGCGATTGTTGCCGTAATTCTAAGCCAATGAAGCATGTTCCGTCTGCAAGGTAGTGGTATTTTTAGCGTTTCGTATTGTAATTCTAAGCCGAGGAAGTGTGCCTGACTGGCGTGTGGAGAGGACAGTGAGGATGAGGTTGTTGTGTTTTTAGCGGTTCATACTGTAATTTTAAGCCGAAAAAGTGTGTCTGTCAGTTGGTTACAGAGCTCCGCGTGAGCACGGGCTTTTATGGCTGTCAATATAGCCAGCATCTAACGTTAGCTACTCCGCTGTGAGACTAGCATCTACCGTTAGCTACTCCGCTGTGCTGTGGAGTAATGTCTGGCTATGTGAGAAAAGCATCCAGCAACATTATTGTGAATGCTGCGGTCTCAGCCTGGCAACCTCCGTGAACTTCGAGTCTGGGCAGGAGGGGGCGGGGGAAACGACTCTTTTTGAATTCTTAATAGAATTTCAAAAATCAATTCTTATTTTTATTTTTTTTTATTTAAATTTCTTTTCTTTTTTTTAAATTGGATGTCCACTGCAATCACATGGGAAAAGCAATACATTTACATACTCTGAACCATATTTTTAATCGAGAATTGTTTTTGAGTCGAAAATCAATTTTGAATTGAATCTTGAGCCTAAAATTATCAATATTGAATCAAATCGTGACATTTTCTGAATCTTGCACCCCTAGTATTTAGTCTTCTCAGGTGAATGAAACAAAGATCTTTTTGTCAAGAAAAGATTGCGTGATAGATGGCATTGGCACTGTATCCGTCTTAAAACTGGAATGACACATCACTTCTTTCATTTTCTGCAGCAGAAGACTGCTAAAAGATCTGTGTTGTTTTTTGTCCGTTCAGAAATGTTAATCTAGTTCAACCTATAAAACCCAAATGACCTATAACCTATAACCCCATCTCTTTTGCAACACAGGGCAGTATAATGGCCTAATAAAAAATAGCACTAAAACTCTTAGTGTGCTAGTTGCTGCTGAGCTCTAGAAATAACTTTCACTGTCCTTTTCAGTTTCTTTGGGCAAAGATTTAGTGACTGAACTGTGGACACTGAAAGTGATGATGTTTGAACAATCAAGGAACTGTAAAAGTCTTATTTTACTGTGTCTGGAGTCTTTAAACTGAGTGAATGGACTCTGCAGGTCAGGAGCAGAAAAAAAGACTGCAGTTAAAGAGTCAGTGACTTGAATTTGGGACTCTGGAAGAAAAACAGATGCATAAAAGTACTTTCTGCAGAAGGTTAAGGACAAACATGCAGAACATGTACTTTGAAGAAAACAAAAACACAAGAAGAGAAAATAGGGGATCTGTATCATTCATATTTACTGTAACAACTTCTCTCACAGACATACATGCACTCACCTTCTGAAACACATCGTGAAGCTCCTGCAGGGATGGTCGCACAGCCCGGTGACCACTCATACTGCCTGCATTGCGATAGAAGTCAATGTTGGGCACTCGGTCCAAAGTGTCATGACCAAAGGCACTGACCACCGAGGGCCGGACCGGTCGGTGCTCCCCGTTAGAGAAGTTGGTCTCCTCATAGACAGGAGGTTCATCCAGAGTGGCATCATAAGCAGGGTTAATGTGCTCCCCTCTGTTAGACTTAAGCCTCTCCATCAGGAATGCTGAAGGAGATTCTCAGATTTACACAGTAAAGAATAAAACAGCGGCGTGGGTCTTAAGTTTTCAGTCATCCATCAGTGTCGTAAAGGAGCCGAGCGCTGCATCAACTGGCGTGGTTGTCCTTGTTTGTTGATGTATAGACTAGACTAGGATTAGACTTCTAGAGATCTCTTCTGCCACTCTTAGCTTCTTCTTATGCGTAAACTCGGTTTGTGTCAGATGGCATACCTTTATACCCTGCATCCCAGGGTCATACACTGGCTGCCAGCTATTGGCTAACTCTCTGGATCAACCATCAGAAAACTGAACCAGGGGTGTCAGATATGCCCTTGCTCCATCCTAAGGGACACAAAGACATTGCTTAATGATTAACCAAGTCATAAATGCCAAACGAGAGATAAAGGCCTCATTGACTGAGTTCTGGAGAACAGATTACTAATATTATTGTCTGAGGTGCAGAGCAAAAGCACATATTGTCATGTGGTTGCCATTTATGGGCTATAGATAGTATTTCCTCAGACCTGTGGGCCCATTGGACGATTCATTGGGAAACATCTACATGGAAGTTCCCACTTGAAGAATACGACTAAGGAGCAAAAGTTTCAAGGTTACAGACCCTTTGTGTATTACCGTGGCATGAAAAAGATAAAGCTTATATGGAATGATAAAAAAATGTATATAATAGGATATAATCACTAGAACTAGTGTGATAACAGGAGGGAAATGAATCATATAGTCCCTAAGATATTGGGCCCATAAGAGCTATATAACTGAAATAAATGTTATCTCTAATGATTCTCCCTGCCACAACGTGTTAACAGAGAAAGTCAATGGGTTGACTAACATAAAAGAAATGGCCATATTCATGAGGAAAATGGGAGTTAATATGACACCATGAATTACAGGAACATGCCGGAGGCACTTCTTTATAGCCACATGACTTTTCTAAAGTGCCTTTAAAAGGCCTCTTAACAGGTAAACTTCCTTATTACTGATACACCACAGTGATTTATGCACAGAGTGAAAGGCAGATTAATGACTCCAAATCTGACCTTGGCTGTAATGCAGGCTAAGAAAAATACCCCAGCACGTGTTTTTACTGTATGTGCAGAAGGAAGGCAATCTATTTTACAATGTTTATCAGATTCAGATTTTCTATAAGGATCATACTGACTGAACGATGTTGAAGAAAGAAAATGTTCCACATGGAATGTCATGTACAGTTCTTCTCTTCCCCTTCCCCTCCACCTTTGTCTCACTTCTCTTCTTTGTCTTCGTCAGACTGCAACAGGTCATTTTATCTGCTAATGGTGATATTAATCCTCAGCTTTGTTCGCAGAGGTGGAAGAAGTACTCAGATCTTTTACTCCGCAGTATAGAAATACTGTTAGAAGAAAAATTCCTGCATTCAAATGTTTACTTAAGTAAAAATAGGCCTACAAAAATATTTGCATTAAAATATTGTTTAAGTAAAAGTACTGCAGAACGCCCCATCTAAGAATAATGTATATTACATATCAGTTATATGATAATAATAATAATAACAATAATAATAATAATTATTATTATTATTATAAGGTGGGGCTACTTTTAACTACTTTAAATACTTTATCTGCAAGGTAGCTTGTGTATTTCTCCCCAAGGAACAATGAAGTTTGATCTTATATGAAGTTATGACAATACCATTACATCATAATAAATTTGCAAAGTAAGTAAAGCTAGCAAATACATGTATTGCAGTATAAATTATAATATTTTCTTCTGGTAGGTGATAAAAAAACCCTCATGATTGTACTCTGGTACAGTACATGAGTAGTTCTACTTTCCACCACTGCATGTTCTTGTCTCATGTCACACTGCAGTTGTCTTAGTGTAGTTAGAGATCCTCAGGCCCCGCTGACTCTCCCACAGTCTTGATTTGAGATTACGGCGATTCCTTTTTTTATTATCACGGCTGCTAGACTTTTGTCTCCACTGACTGAGTGAATTTGTATGCAGTGCTCCTATGAGAACATATATACTGTTGTATATGGTGAATCCATGGTAGCAGGTGCATATGCTCCAATTTCTACAGAACAAGAGAATCTGCACTTTACTTACAGTCCAAAGGGCTCAAAGGAGGCAAAAAAAAACTCCCTTTGCAAGATTTATCAAACTATGCTCTGCTCACTGCAATATGAAAAAAGTGATTTAGTGCAAAAGTGCAGCAAACAGGATTCCTGATACGACATCTTAACGGGCTGCAAGTATAGCTTATCTCAGCTGTATATACTCCAGTCAGCATAGTCCTGCTAATTATATATATTAGTTCGGGGGAAAAAAAAAACCCATCTCTGATCAAACATGATCTATTATGTGTGCTTTGTAATAGAGAATTGAATTATGATTGTAAAACTGAAATCTTCATGGAATTAATTTTATCATCTGATCTCATTAGGCTTCAAATGAGAGAGGTTAAGGATAAAAAAGAGAGATTGACCTGTGGGTGGTGGGTTAATGGCTGCTCTAATCCTGCAGAGACCAAATCAAGTGTTCAAGTAGGACTACTGACCAACTAAGTAACTAACTAACTTACCCATACAATAACATTTACAGACATATTATACAGAGTCTCAGGCTCTAACTGTCTCACAGACTGGACTCACGACTAAAGTAACGCGTCTTGATTGTCAGAGTTGCTGGAAGGTGGCCTGCTGTGTCAGAGGCACTTTTAGGAAAGGTCAGCTGTTGAAATGCGGTATCTAAAACAGCTGTTTTAATACATGTACATCTGTTTTCCTATAATGTTTAACCAAGGTAATGTTTATTGAATCTGTTCAATAATCATGAATATCAACATTCTCTCCTGTATGTAATTTACTAAGAATGATTTGGCGGAGGATGCCACTTTGTTTAGAATTGTTCAATCTATAAGATACATTTTTCAAAAGAAATAATTTGTTAAAAGTTTTTTCCAAGAAACCTGCAAATAACCAACAAAAGGATTTCTTAGAACTGAGCATAGCAGATAGTATAATTCCATTTTGATAGCCTGCCACCTAAAATATAATGCTAATATGTAAAACTGATCTCACAACAGATTGCAAAAAGAGACCCAAAAAGCAAAGATTTGACCAACAATATTTTAAGTATTTCACATCATTGGATCAAATTTATCAATGAGAAATCTCTACCACCAGCTGAGCAAGCAACAGGTCAGGAGACGTACTATCTGTCATGATATGCCACACGCGCGTGCCTGCACACACACATGTACACACACAAACAGGTGCTCTAATGTTTCTAGATGAAGGCACATAAACCCATTGAAGGTCACAGTAAGGCAGATTAACAGCACTAAGGAGAAACCGTAGACCGTAGAAATTAACAAACAAACACTCAGAGACTTTGACTAGTCTGCCGTATTACAGAATCTCTGTTTAGGACTGTCCTGTCTTCCTCTGTCTGGAAGGAAGAGAGCAGGTGAGAAAGGGTGAGGATGGCTGAGAATAAGAGGAAAAAGATGTCACGGCCAGTGCTGACAGACATCCCACCCCTGTTTTCCTTGTGACCTTTTCCTCTGCAGACAGGTAGCAAGAGTTTATCCTTGTCATTAGAAAACTAGCAGTGCTGAGCGAGAGTCCTTTCTAGTTTCCAATCCTTATTTCCCTTAAAAGTTCTTTGGCTTGATCGCATCAGCCAACCTTTAAACAGAACGCATAACAGACGGTACAATTGACAGTCCATAAATCAACATCATCATATGTCTTTGCAGACATAGTGTCAAACGTAAACAGTTTCTTTCATTCAGACATGTAATTGTGGCGACATACAGTACCATCACTCAAAGACAGCAGCAGTACAAACTCCAAGAGTTGTTTTTGCATGATTTAGAAACAGTATCACCATAATGTAAATCACAGTTTGTTCAGTTGACTTTCATTGCATGATACCGTGAAAAGGACCGGTCTGTACACACACACAGCAGCAGCAGCATTCCTTTGGATCACCAACAGATTTGACTTGATTAGTCCACATAGCATTAGCTTGACATAATACCCTGTATCCAACCATATACATTCCTGTGCAGAACAACTCTGTTTTCCATTCTGAGTTCACCTAAGGATTCTTGTCCCTGAGTCTTCAAACTACATCTGAATAATGCCACTGCACCCTCCCCACCCTATCCCACAAGCCTCCACCTCCTGTCATCTACAGACATTCAACTTGTAGGTATGGGTTAAAGGGAGCTTCAGCTATTTCTGTGTTAATCGATGAGCTGAAATGCACACCCCCTGGCACAAGGGCAAATATGACACAGCATCTGTATCACACTCGCTCAGACACACACAACAACAGACATGTAGTCACATACAGTAGAGAGACTCCACACTGGCTCTGAACTAAAAGTGCACACACATTGAACAACATACACAGCTTCAGTCTCTTAGTTGGGTCCTTCACAGAGAGATGTCTTAGTGGTGTGTCAGGTGCAATTGTTATGCAGGGCTGTGGCTTCTGTGTGTTTGCATGTGTGCAAGTGTATTTGTGTCCTTGTGTATGTATTTGTGTGTCTAGAGGCATTTCTGTTCATGAGGACATCTATGGTTGTGTGTGTCCCTGTGTTAAGTAAGAGCGTACTCAAATGTCCCTTTCTCCAGCCCCTCGATGCCATCAGCCCAGTTGGAGGAAGGCATACTGCTGTAGGGGTCCAGCAGGATCCTGAAACACCTTACTATCAGCAACCCCAGGAACACCAGCAGCATCCCCACGAAGGCAAATGCTGTCTTTTGCTCCAGAGTCAGAGAGTGCGCCATCATGTCGTTTCCGCTCATGGCAGCAAGGGAGTGGTTGTAGTGGACGCTACACATGGTAAACCAACATCTAGGTGCCTCATCTCTCCTCTGATAGGGTCAGGCATTTAGAAGCCTGCATGTTACCTGGACAGAGATTACATGAGGGATTTAGATTAGTGCTGTCTTATCTCTTGTGTAGAGAGGATCCATTTAATCAACCTATTTAAATATTACACATTGATTATCACACGTAATGCAATACACTGTGTAGGCTGAAGGAAATAACAGATATGGGAAAGAGAAAAATATAGAAATTCCACAATTAAATGTTGTGAAATGAGCTGACCATAAAATGTAAAGGGTTACAGGTATCTATAAATAGCCTCTTTTGAATGTGGTATCAAACTGATGCCCAGAGACTTCGATCTCTCTCTCCCTCTGCTCCTCTTGGAATATTGCAGGAAATTACAAAATGCAAACATGAAGTGAAGAGTGAGGGAGACTGCAGGGAAATGGGTTCAGCAATACAAGCCAATGCCTGGATTCCTTTAAATCGTGTTGGAATTACAATGTGTCGCAGTGCATAGCCAGCTGTTAAACAAAGGCAAAGCGGTAAGGTATCAATGAAAATGCCACATCTCATGAAGATGTGATGTTATGTATGTTTGGTTGAGATGAGAAGGCTCTCTACCTGTTGCGTGCGAGCAGATGCCTGCCAGACAGCGTAATTCCATTAGAAAAGAAAGCTACGGCGATTGACCAAACATGATCAAAAAATTGGTGTGGTCACACAAGTGGAAGTCTGCTTTACTCATTCTTTTCCTCCTTAATCTTTTCATATGAGCACAAGCAGCAGGTGGTTCGAGTGAGAGGATGGGACGGGGGTTAGATGAGAGAGGGAGGGTACATAACAGGCAGGGACAGGGGAATGAACAGATAGAATTGGGAAAGACAGATGAGGGAGAAGGAAGTAGAATGATGAGGGGGACACTGCACAAGTATGCATGGTGAGAGAGTGAGAGAGGAGAGGGAGGGAGTAAGTGAGGTAGGGTGAAAGACAGACACTGCATTGACAGATTCCCTAGTGAGGATGTCTGAGGAAGAAAAAAGCAGGCATCTCACCGCCATTATCGTTCCATCCTCACAGACCTGTTGCTGCTGTTTCTTGCAAACAAGTCTTCATTCTTGGATTCCTCAGACACATATCCATTAATCCATCCATCGCTGACATACTGGATGTGCCAGGCTAACCTCTCATCTAAACAAAAAGCTAGAGATAAAGAGAGAAACGGAGCGAGTTGCTTGCTTGGATCAAGCTATGATATGTGTCTCTTCTCGGAGATACAGCTCCTCTCCTCATGCTCCCTTACTTGCTGCCTCCTACTCATTATCATTCTGTTTCTCTATCTCTCCCTCCAGAAGCACGCACGCTTGCTCCTGCTGCATGGCAACCACTTGTTAGTCTCACTCAGCTGCTTTGCTGCCTCAGTCATTCACACATTCCCCTCCTCAGCAACACCAGGACGGATGCAGCAGCAAAAACAAGCAATCCGCCTCTTCTTGTTCTTCTCTTGTCATTCTTCTCTCCCCTGGCTTATTGGGCTTTTCTTAAAATGACTCGACCAAAATGTGACAGGAATATCATGGCTTAGCCGACAAGAGAAATGCTGCCGCTTACTGATCCTGGCCAGTAAATGCTGCTGTAAAGGTATTTTTGGTACAACACAGCATTATCTGCCAAGCCTGGTTTGATGATGTGCTTTTAATTGCCGCAGTTTGCTGTGGTATAATTGAATTAGCCCCTCTGCTTAAAGGCAAGCTCCCAGGGTATGGTAAAGGAGAAGAGACTGGTGTTTACTGTAGTAAATGTAAAACAGTATTGTATGGGAAAACAGACAGCAGGTCATTTGATTGCCCACTGTAGCAGAATGCAGCAGTGAAGCGTCTGGCCATCTGTTCCGATGTTATGCAGTGCAAATTCATATCAGCAATGTAGTTTTTGTCACAGTGGTGCAGTGACTCGGATCTATGGATAAGGCACGCCATAAGGGAGATGGTCACTGGTGTGTGATGTGCAATAATTCATGGATTAAAAGTGGTACAGAGAGCTCAATTTTTCTGTTTTGGTTGCAAACAGCAGAAACATTCTCTATTTATTCTTGGGTCAGTAGCATTTTGTAGTCCAACTGTGCTGTTAATACTTAGCTGTATTTTGGTAGAAAAAGGTAGTGTGACCACTGATTTTTAACCTATTTACTTCGAAGACAGTTCTTGCAAATTAGATGAGGATGTGTCACACTGTACAGATGATAAAATCAACATTTTACCTCGTTGCCCTCGTCAACTTTAAGGTCCAAATAGAAAACTTTTACCTCACAGCGCAACAGTGTGTGGTAATGAGTGATGAGGTCAAATTATATGTCATTATTGAACAACTGACTGGAAAACCAGCAGTGCTTAGGTAATGTATGCATCTTTCCCAGATGAACTGAACAACTTCTATGCACGCTTTGAGATCAACTCCCCAGCTGAGGAAGTACTAAAGACCCAGGACCGCTACCCGCTAGTAATATCCAGGGCAGATGTGTGTAGATTAATGCCACCCAATTTGAAATGCTCATGCTCTTCTTCTATTTTTAAAAGTACTGTAAAACTGTAATGACTACGAATCATACATTTCATGCAGCTAAAGAGTACTTAATCTGAGTTTTACGGCAATGTAAAGCAGTGCAGCTAAACTTCCTTATTAAACTAAATTAAACTAGTTTTATCTACGACGAATTACAAGAATTATGGTATTCTTTCTCTCTCCCGCTCCCCCTTACGTGCTGTGAGCCATGCTTACGTCTCTGGCTTTGAGTCAGCCAAAATTTTCTTTTAGATTTAGAATGTTAATTTTCTATAAAATATAATACATTTTCACATAACGTCATTAACGTTTATTTTTGGCCCGTGGCCTTTCATCCTGATACGTTATTGGCACACAATTTGCACACAGGCCTAATAGATCAACCAACGACGCCATCTCCCCTGCCCTCCACACTGTCCTGGACCACCTGGACCAGAGGAACACATATGTGAGAATGCTGTTCATAAACTATAGTTCAAGATTCAACAACATTGTGCCCTGAAAGCTCGTCACCAAGCTCAGAGACCTGGGAATCAACACCACCCTCTGTGACTGGATCATAAACTTCCTGACGGCCAGACCCCAGGCAGCGCAGA
The DNA here is from genome assembly GCF_004354835.1 of Perca flavescens. Taxonomy (NCBI): domain Eukaryota; kingdom Metazoa; phylum Chordata; class Actinopteri; order Perciformes; family Percidae; genus Perca; species Perca flavescens. Next base: position 16,144,793 of record NC_041331.1, read on the forward strand.
CTGGCTCCACCACATCCTCCACCCTGACCCTCAACCCCGCCACCCCCCCAGGGCTAAGTGCTCAGCCCTCTTCTGTACGCACGACTGCGGGCACACACACAAGACTCCAACACTATCATAAACTTAGCTGACTACATGACTGTCATCGGCCTGATCAGTGACGGCGACGAGGCCAGCAGAGCCCTAGCATCTTGGTGCCAAGACAACAACCTCCATCTCAACGTCAGCCAAATAAAAGAGCTGATTGTGGAATACAAGAACCGACAAGAGGAAAATGTCTACAGTGGAGAGAGTCAGCAGTTTCAGGTTCCTCGGGGTTCACATGAGCGAGGATCTGATCTGGACTCACCACACACATACACATATATATATATATATAAAAAATTCCCCACTCGCCCTATCCTGGGCGGGCCTCTTCCGGCCTGGGAGTCTGAGACTCCTAGATTCCTAGGACTGCACTCTTCTGCACAGAGATCTCAGATGTTGTTTCTGAAATTTGCTGGAGCCACTGTCCCAGTTTGGGGGTCCGATTACCACTGGAACCAGCTTCTCATGTTCCTTCTTCTCGATGTTGCTGTCGCTTGGGATTGCTACATCTATCACAACTACCTTCTTCTGCTGTTTGCTGACTACCAAGATGTCTTGTTGGTTAGCCATCACTATTTTATCAGTCTGGATCTGGAATTTGCCAGTTTTGGATATGCCTTCCACATTGACTTCGGGACTTCCAGCCCATACTCCGTACACTATGCCAGCCACTGGATTATGGCGTTCCAGTTATGCCGTACCTGCCTGCATTTTACACCGCTGTTATGTGCTGGACTGTCTCAGGGGGACCTTTACATAGCCTGCACCTGGGGTCCTGTCTGGTATAGTAGAGCCCAGACTTTATTGATCTTGTGCTCAGAGCTTATTCTTGTGCTGCCATGATTAGTGCCTCTGTGCTATCTTTCAGACCAGCCTTTTCCAGCCAAGGTCAAGTGGGGGACGCTGACCTTGCGTCCTGGCTCCCCCTTGCTGTAGCATCTTTGTTGTACCTCGTCAATCTCTGGTTGTGATATTAGTCTGCGACTACGGATGTTGGAACACTGAGCTAGTATACGTTTCTTGGTTAGCTTAGATGTTGGGTTTCGAAGTATCCATTGGTCCCACATCCTCTTCATGTAACCCCTTTCCCTGGGGTCACTTGTGTAGTAGCACTCCAGTAATTCCATATTCTCCGCCCTATAGTCCCCGAGTGTCTTGTTCTTGTTCCACTAGTACATTTCTTATCAGGTTGCCCTGGCTCCCTAACACCTGACTAGGACCTTGTTGAAGTTCATCAACTTACATTAGAACATTGGCTTCTGAATTGCCTTTTTAATATCTGTCAACAGTCATAACTATTATTATGCATGCCTTGTTTTAATTTGTATGCTGTTTTTAATGTAAAGCACTTGGGTTTACTTGTTATGAAAGGTGCTGTAAAAATAAAATTGACATTTACATTAACTTGCAAATGTGTTTTAAAATGTGTGCTAAGGTGTGCTATTAAGGCAATCTAAACATGTTGTATAAAGCATATTAAAATATTATCCAGTGTCAATAGGACAAAATGATAAAGATTGTTGGACTTTTATCTTGGCCAGATGAAACTGATATTGAGAACTGTAAAGCAATTATTCTTAACTGATCTAACAGTATTCCCATTAATGTTAATGAACTCTGCACCCCAGCCATTGTGTGATAATATAATCTGTACAAGAAAGTACAAAGACAGATGCAGTAAAGTGGCAAAGATTTAAATGCTTTATTACACCTCCCCATGAGCCTGACAATTACATATTATCCTGGGGCCCACAACTTAATTAAATTTACACGGAGGTCTGCCTTTTTTTAGAATAAATATAATGATCTGCAATTTTGTAATTAAAGACATATTGCCAAGGTGATTGTGCACATCATAGTATAAAAGACACAAGGAATATGGCTTTAGTTGCCAATAAAGCTATTCAACAATGACAACAGAAATGTTTTAATAAAAAATCTCTTTATGTGGTCAGAGATAGGCCTAAGGGTCTTCTGTAAGCTTGCAATAGCCAAGTTAGAGCCAGGTTTATTTTACGCTATTTTGTGGTATTCACACCATAAATAAGCAATTAATTTAATGTTGTTAGTAGTTGCAGTTCCAGTTAGCTAGCATGTAGTTTCCAGTTTGACTATATTGTTGCTTGAAAAATAATAATGAAACTTTTCTGATTGCGTCTTTGTTTGGTTTGTTGTAAAGACAACTTGATGTTTCTTCAAGTGTAAAATATTTTAGTCTGGTCTTTTCAAGGAAGCCACAAATAGGTCTTTTTAGTAACTAGGCCTACTGACTGTGAGAAAGTCTTCTGGTTTCTACAAAGAAATGCAAATCTACATATGTGCTGAGATACTTTACATTTTTGACACTGTTACTTAGAAAGTCCTGTTCAAACAAATCCAACTATGAAAACAACTAGCAATCGAGGAAATGTATTATCAGTTTATTAACCTGGTTTTACATTTACAGAGTAATACTTGTGCGTTAAAGGTTAACTTTTCTGCTATGTTGCAGGTCAACCTCATCCATGTTTGTAAGTGAACATTTTTGCAATTCGTCCTTCATCGCACCTGACTTACCAGTGGCAATAAAGTGTATTTATGTATATGCAAATGTATTTATTTATTTATTTGTTTGTTGTGATGTTGCACCAATTGTTGAAAAAAAACCTCGCAAGTTAGATTCTAGAGGTGAAGTCAAAGAGGGGAGACAGTCCTTCCCCCCTATTATTATCAATGTAAAGGCTACATGTAAACCCAACACTTAAACAACTAGTCCAATTGGAGTTTCTTGTTTTCTAAGATTAGCTTTAAATCATTACTCAGGTGTAAACACGAGTTGTCTAAATCATCCTTCTAGTACAGCATAGAACTATGGTTTGACTATTAAGGTCAAAAATGTGTTCTCCTCATATCTCAAAACACGTTTAACAATTAAGAGCTGGACAAAGTGTTCTTTAATAGTACAATGAATTTAAGATTTGTGGTTTGTTTTGGTGGTGCAGTCTGCACAGACTTACTGAGCAGATTCTCCACAAATAGTAAAGCATATTGTATAAAGAAAATTAAATATTCTCCTGGTAGAGTAAAAGTGCATCAATCAATAGTTAAACCGTCTCTGCTATTTCATTCATCCAGGCTGCCTAGCAACAGCTCCCACATCTCGCGTTGGAGGCCCAAATCTCGCATCACATTTTGAACTGCGTACAGGGGCATCTTGCGTTGTGTGGGGCAAACGAACCTCAACATGGCAGATGTTGAAATTCTTGATGAGGAGCCTAAGCAAGAGGAATCTACCGCATCACTTCAGTCCGAATCCGAGGAGGCATCTATAGAAACACCCAATGGCGTGAAAACGTGAGTAATAATATGTATTATGTTGTCCTCCCGTCTGTGCAGCCGTTAGCTAGCTTAGCTAAAATGGAGTCCTGTGATGCTAGCCATCGTTAGCCAAGCAGCCTCTAACCCTAATCTCGGTTGTCAAACATTGTAGCTAACCGTTAATTAACGGTAACTGTGTGACATATGATGGATTTGTAGCTAACATGACGCCAAAAGTAGCTATGCCATATCATTTCTAACTGGACTGTTAGCTAGCTAGCTAGCTAAACTTGTAACGTTTCGCTGTTGCCATCACGTTAATCACGGTGCAATGGGCTATTCTTTAATCTCAATTGTTTTGCTTGTTTGCTAACGCTAACAGAAGTATGAAGTGCAACTCTTGTTAAATCAACAAGCTAATCATAGTCAACAAGCTAATCATAGTTTAACCCTTCAACTAGCATAGTCTATACTTTTTTATTTTTATTTTCAGATGGCATTAACGTTAACAGCTAGCGTCCCTGTTAATCTAAACTCAGTTGTACACGTTTCATTGTACCAAGCTAATGATAACGTGAAGGTAGCTGCAAATAAATGGCTCCGTGATGCTGCACTAACAATGAAGTAACGTTACGCTAGCAAACTTATCCTTAGTATTTTAGTAGTTTACTTAGTAGTTTATCTGATTTATGGTTACTTTTGTTACCATAGATTGATAGATACTTCATTTATCCCTTGGGACAATTCCCACTAGCAAACTTATCCTTAGTATTTTATCTGACACTCACATGTCTATAGATGGCATTTTTTTCACAGCAGATGCAATACGAGGCCATGAATAAGATAAGCTTGTGTACAATTCCAACATAAATACTGGTAGTTTATCTGATTTATGGTTACTTTTGTTACCATAGATTGATTGATACTTCATTTATCCCATGGGACAATTCGGGTGTCCAGTAGCTCAGACATTACGAAACAAAATTACTTAAAGGAACACGCCGACTTATTGGGAATTTAGCTTATTCACCGTAACCCCCAGAGTTAGACAAGTCGATAAATACCCTTCTCATCTCCGTGCGTGCTGTGATGCTGTCTGACGGCTCCAGCGGCATCAGGCCAGCACAGAACATCAGGTGAATGGTTCCAGTAATCCTACTGCTCCCAATAAGTGACAAAATAACGCCAACATGTTGCTATTTACATGTTGTGATTCATAGAGTCACAGTGTGTACATGAGACACAGCCGTCTTCTAACTGTAAACAAACTGGGAACTATATTCTCAGGCAAAAGAATATAGCACTTGGGCGGAGTGATATGCTCGTAGCAAGCCTGTCTGAGAATATAGTTCCCGGTTTGTTTATTGTTAGAAGATGGCTGTGTCTCATGTTGTTTTTTGTACACCCTGTGACTCTACAAATCACAACATGTAAATAGGAACATGTTGGCTTTATTTTGTCACTTTTGTCACAATTCGGAGCAGTAGGCTAGTTAGAACCAGCAGGATCTGTGCTGGGCTAAGCTAATGCTAGAACCCTCAGACAGCGTTACAGCACATACAAGGTTCAGTATTAAAATAAAATGGTGTTCAGATTTTATTATGCTACATAATTACCTTTTTGACTATTTGTCCTCAAGCTAGCTAAGTAGTTTCATTATTGTAACATTTAAAGTATTATTTGAATTATAAAAAGCACATTGACACTAAAATGAAAAACCAACAATAGAAACCTCTTACACATAAATGTAATGACGGCCTTTTAATGTACAGACTACTGTGTGTGTGTGATCTCCGAATGTGGTTTTGAGATAGGCTGTTCTCTCACTTGTAGCTTTTGCATTTTGTAGGGATGCTGAAGAAACTAAGTCCCCCAAAGAAAAGCATGACACTAAAGAGAAGTCATCCGGGAGCAGAAAAGGAAACCGCTACCATCCCTACAAAGACAAACATGGTGGAGAAAAGAAGGTTGCTCATAGGAACCGGGTGTTCATCAGCAATATCCCCTATGATATGAAGTGGCAGGCAATTAAAGATCTAATGCGTGAGAAAGGTAGGATGTCCCCAGCGTTGGGGATAGTGTCTCCCCTTCTCTCTATCTCTTCAGCTGATCAGAAGTTCTTGACCCCTTTTCCCTTTATTACTAGATCTCGTATCCTGCTTCTATCAGTAGTCAATTAGTTTGTAGCTTTCTTTGGATGTAATTAGCGTAGAAATTAGGGAGCCAATTTAGTGTGGAGTTTAAATACACTTTTGGATGGACACCAATTTAGTTTGGGCTGATATGTCTGTAGGAAAAGGAAGATGAACTTTTGGAGCATTGCCAGCCAATGTAATTTTGTTGCATCTGTTGCAAGGTGAATCTTGATTATATCAATGAAAATATTGTAATGTTTTACTTTCTGAATTATGGGGTCTCAAGAATCCTTTTGAAAGGTCAAAGGGCAGCTTAAAACTCTCAACTGCCATGAATGGAATCTGTTGACAAACTGATCATGTTGAAGTCTTTTGAATTTCCCAGGTTTAATGTAGCTGTGTTTCTCTCTGGCCTTGGCCTTTGGGTGTCTCAGTCACTGACCAGAAAGGCATGGTGTTGTCTGGTGGGATGTTGGTCTGGGCTGACTGTTGATCATTAATGGGACATCTCCATCTGTAGCGGCATTGCCAAGGCCAACGGCGACTTGACGACTTGGTGACTTTAAATTCCTTTGTTCTTTTGGTATTCTTTCCTTTTTGTATGTCTCATGTAGTTGGTGAGGTTACATACGTGGAGCTCTTTAAGGATGCAGAAGGAAAGTCAAGGGTAAGTGATGTGGCCAACTTGCTGCACGAGGTTTTAAATATCCTCAGCAGGCTCTCAATAATCGAGTGCTCTTTTAGGTTCTGATCCTTTGGGTCTTACTAAGTTACTGAACTGGAGATACTGTGGGTTGTGTTTAGAGCCTGATAGATGGTTAATGATTGATATTCACTTGAAAGGGAGATGTCCTGTTGATTTTTGGAAAAAGTAGCCTAATGAACTCATCTAAGAGTGCACTTTTGCTTTTGTTGTTGTTATTTCAATTGGTGTAAAAGTTTGTTTGTTTGGTCATTTTCCAAAGGGAAATGTGGGTTATGTGATTTGTCTTATTGATTGACCCTCATGTCTCAAAATCTTATTTCACAATTCTGTTATATGGCACAGCTCTCTCTTCAAAGGAGCAAAACATATTCTTATAAGATCCCATAGTGTTTTTTTATTCATTGTTAGGCTATGTTTTTATACTAAATGGCAAAAATGCATACTGTAGATGTAAAGGTGGTTATTGCAGTGGTAAAACTGGTCAATCCTAAACAATGTACCAAATCAATTTATGAATGCAGTTTTTTTTATTTTCTACCTTTTTGGTATTTGTGTCCAGTTCAAAACATTCAAATGTTTCAGGTAAATTACAATGCATAGGTATCTGTTACTGCTAAATGTTTTTACCAAAACTTTTCAAATATATAAACAATTGTTTTATTATTTAAAAAGTAGTAATTACCAACATTGCTTCAGATAATGATAAAGAATATGTTCTTATTAGCCGTTTAGTCTTTGCAATAGACTTAAACACAACCAAAAACCTGCTGGCTCAAGCCCGTGGGCAAAATATGACCGACGTGCATTGTAGAAAATATTAGTAGCATGTTGATACATTACATTTATTATGTTCCAATCCTTTGTTTTGATTTTAACTGTGTTTTGTTCACTCCTTTGACTTGGCTTGATATGTGTGCTACATGGACTCTATGATGCCCCCTGGTTAGGGTTGTGGGTAAGAATCAACCTTACTTTTTCAAACATTCAAACTTTTTTTTTTTTTTATCTTGCACTTGCATGGAGTCATCTGACGCCTCTGTTTCCCTGATTTAACAGTGTGGTGGAGTTCAAAGATGAGGAGTTTGTCAAGAAGGCGATAGAAACTATGAATAAACATGACCTGAGCGGAAGGCCACTCAACATCAAGGAGGTGGGAGCAAAATATGGTTAAATGATTACAGCTAAACTGAAAACTGTAATTTAACAACTGGTTTTTGTTTCAAGAAGTAAATAACACTAATTGTTTTTTTTAAACCATATTTAATGCATTTTTTCAGGGTAGTGGCAGATTATTTGTCAGTGTTACGGTTTTTATTTTATTCAGAAATGAAAATCACTCACCTTTCGGCGAAAATAGGTGACCTACGTGAATTGTGTAGATTCAATGAGAAAATGTTTAAGGGGGGGGTTAAGTACTGCCGGCCTGGTGACCAATTTCTGGCGTATGACTATTTTAGAAAAATAAATAAATTAAAAAGTCCACATGGGATTTGTTTTGATGCGCTGGATTTAACTTCCACCTACCAATGAAACGAGTTCTAGCCAATCGGTTGCAAAGTAGTAGTAAGTTTTAATATTATATATTATTATTATTTCTCTTAAATTTTTACTTCTTCCAACCATATGTTAGTTTTTAAAAATTATGACTTTTATGTGTTAAAAGACTTCTGTAATGTCAGAAGAAATATTACACTGTTGGTTGGCAAAAAATGCATCTCAAAATGCATCAGATTGATGCTTTAAAATATGGAATATTTAAAATTTTCTTCCGGGTGAGCATGCCCCCGGACCCCCCCCCCCCAGAGGAGTAATATCCTTCTCACCTTTTGCACCCCTGACCCATTTTCATGCCTGTTTATTGTGGTCAGATTTTGAAAAGTAAATAATCCTAACGCAAACATTTGTTACTTGTTACTCTAAACCAAAATTATGCATTTCTTTCACATTGGTCTTGGCTTTTCTGAAGGTTGTATCCATAATACGGTTTACAAGATTTGTAAGTGGTTTGTAGCAGTTATAACCTCAGACTGAAATTTTTAGTGGAACTGGAAATATGATGGACACTGAAATATCACCAGATTACGCCGATGAAGTGTAGAACTGCATTGTACAATTGTCTTTTAATAGTGGCACACCCTATACCTGACTTAATTCTTCATGATTATCTTTAATTTTGGATTTGCCATATTATCTGAGATCAGAAGTAAATTGTAATGTATTCTTTGTAAGGACCCTGATGGGGAACATGCTCGGCGTGTGCTGCAGCGCATAGGAGGAGGTCAACCGGGAGGCCGTGGGCAGGACATGGGGCCCGGTGGGATGAACATCCCTTCCTCCATTTCCAACAACCCCAATATCCCACCTGAGGTCATCCATGCACTGCAGGCTGGACGTCTGGGCACCACAGTGTTTGTTGCCAATGTGAGGACATAGTGACAACCAACTTCCAAATCTAGCTAGTTATGATTATTCATGTTAATTAAAAATAGCTGTGTGTCTTTGTTCTTTTTACAGCTTGATTTCAAGGTGGGCTGGAAGAAGTTGAAGGAGGTGTTTGGTATGGCAGGCATGGTGAAACGAGCAGACGTCAAGGAGGACAAAGACGGCAAGAGCCGAGGGATGGGAACAGTGACTTTTGAGCAGTCACTGGAGGCTGTGCAGGCCATATGTATCCTTCAGAATTGCACAGTAAAATAGAAAAAAAAGAAACAGAAAGGCGCACAAAGTAATGCTTTATAATTTTGCCACAAACTTCTCCTTGACTCTGGGCTCAGCCATGTTCAATGGACAGATGCTGTTTGACAGACAGATGCATGTTAAAATGGTATGTTATTTTTAGTTACTATGCAACTTATGTTGAACAGAGGCTGTGAATATGAATTTTAACATTTGTTGTGTGGTTCTATAGGATGAGAAATCTGTTCCCCCTGATGATTTCCGTCAAGTAGAAAAAACACCTCAGTTACCACGTGAGTACAGCTGTTGATATCAAACTTGTATCCATAGCAATAGGCTCAGTGACTTGCTTATAGCACTAACATTGTCAGTGTAAGAGGTATAATATCCTCTGGAAACCAATGACACATGTTGGTAAAATTGCGTAGATGTGGCTGGGTTGGTTCAGTGGTAGAGCATGCGCACGTAAACGTAGAGGTTTATGCCTCGATGCAGAGGTCCAGGGTTCGAGTCCGACCTGTGACAATTTCCTGCATGTCTTCCCCCTCTCTCTCCCCTTTCTCGCCTAGCTATCCTGTCAAATTAAAAAAAGCCCCAAAAAATCTCGAAGGTCACATAAAGCCACCTACACTAGGGTTGGGTGCCTTTCGCATCTGAACCAATACCAGTATCGATACCGGTACCTCAAATTCGGTTCCAGTACCCAACAACACTTTTTTCGGTACTTTCCCTCTTTCTGTTACAAAAAACAATTTCCGTTGTAAAAATAATTCCAAACCTATTTATCCTATTTACTTAGAACATTCTGTTATTTTAGAATATTTTACACTGACAGAAATTAAATAAAAATAAAACCGCTCCCTCTCTCCTCCCAAACCTGTCCCTATAAACTATTAAATTGAATAATTATTAAACTTGTATTCTTGTATTTGTATATTATTCTTTTTTAGCCTATTTTATTTTCATCATGACTGTTTTTAACTGCTCTTTAATGTTTCATGTGAAGCACTTTGAATTGCCTTGTTGCTGAAAAGGTGCTGTAGAAATAAAGTTGCCTTGCCTTCAAACCTCAGCCTGTCAGTCAGTCACCAGGTGCCTGCTTGTCTCTATTGATGTCCTATCGAAGCAAACACTGTCTGCGTGAAGTTTTGAAAAACTGTAACCACACTTGAAACCGCTTTATTGGCATTGCCGTGACTCACTGGGACTTCAACAAAACGTGTGTGTGTGTGTGTGTGTGTGTGTGTGTGTGTGTGTGTGTGTGTGTGTGTGTGTGTGTGTGTGTGTGTGTGTGTGTGTGTGTGTGTGTGTGTGTGTGTGTGTGTGTGTGTGTGTGTGTGTGTGTGTGTGTGTGTGTGTGTGTGTCAGTCAACCAACCAACATGCACAGAGGACAGATAAACTTGTGCTTAAGTGCTCTCAGGTACGGAAATTTGGCAACGTTTGATTTTACGTGAACCAATACTCTATAGTACCGACGTGATTCGGTCGGTACCAGTAAAAGTACCGGGCTCGGTACCCAACCCTAGTCTACACATGATCCGCGGCAAAACCACGAGGTAGGGCGCAGAGCAAAGAGGCGCAGCGCAGTAACGTTCTGGAATTGGTTGCGCCTTGAAAGGTCAGCGGCAACCGGGTCAAAGTTGAAAAAATTTGAACTTTTAGCACAGCGCACAGCGGCAATTCTGAGCGGTGCGTGACGCCAAGGGTAGCGCCTTGTTGGGCGGCACCGCTCTCCCCATAGGAGAACACTGGAAAGGCCAGCGCATAGCGGTTTTATCATGTGTAGGCGGCTTAAAGATATGTCTTTGCAAGTTTCCATTTTACTAAATGACTTTGTATTAAGTGCACTAGATTCTCAATGAATGTCTGTTGTCAGCATAATTGATCGTTGATTTAGCTTTGTATTCTTATGTTATGTAAGCCACCCTTTTCATGTTAGTAAATTATATAGTTCAAACTTTCCTCTTCTTTTCTTTTCTTTTCTTCTTGTGTCTAGGGGGTCTCGGTGGTATCGGCATGGGACTGGGCCCAGGAGGGCAGCCTATAAATGCCAACTGTCTGAGTGGTGGAGGAGGAGGTGGCATGGGGTCCATGGGGCCTGGAGGTCAGTCACCTCTCAAATATTAGCAGTTATGTTTGTGCAGAAATGCTCACGCTGTGTTGCAAACCTGTCGGTCTCTGTAGGCAAATGCTATTAAGATAGAATCTGATGCGTTTCCACTAGCTAGTCAACACAGTAGCACCAAAAGGCAGCGTTAATCAACAGCTATACATACATACATACATACATACATACATACATACATACATACATACATACATACATACATACAATATGTGTTTTGGCATGGCCTGACTGACATCTTCTCTTAGGTATGGATGCTCAAGGTTATGGTGGAATGAACAGAGTTGGAGGAGGTAAGGTTTTTGCTCCCATGAGTTTCCTGTAAAAGACCAATGTCATCTTTTTGTGGAGGAAGGAAAGAACGGTGTTCAAACTTTGTGCTGCTTTTGACAGGAATGAGTGGTGGAGGGGGCTTTGGGGGCATGGATAACATGGGCAACATGGGTGGCTTTAGAGGGAGAGACATGGCGCCAGGTGGCAGGATGGGAGGTAAGTGAGCGTGTTCACTCATACTGGGCAGAGAAAAGGCTCAGCTCTAGGATATTATACTGTAAACAATGAGATGCACCTTTTGTGTTATTGATAACTCAAGTCTAAGGTTAAATGTTTTTCTGTGTTGAGATATGTACCGGTCAGGAATGGCTGGAATGGATCGTGACTTTGGCCACAGTGACATGCCAATGAATCGAGGATTTGGTGATTCTTTTGGAGGAATGGGTGAGTGATACTCTGACCTCAGACAACCCTGAATTAGGGCTGGGTGAAAGGGAGTAAATCAGATATCACGATATTCTTGACCTAATACCTCAATGGCGATATTCTAGGGTTGACAATTGGTGCTTTAACAAAATATCTTCACACTTAGATTTTAGATAAACAATCATCAGTAATGTGGACATAGTGTCTAGGTGGGGAAAAGGCAAATAATACAACAGCTAGAACAGTCTGGTGTGTTCAGAAAAGTACATCAGTTTGCAGCCTTTAAAACCAGGAAAAGACGACCCTTATGTCTTTTCATATCCAAAATCTAAGACGATATCTAGTCTCATATCAGGAAATCGATATAATATTGATATATTGCCCAGCCCTTCCCTAAATTGTCATTCTTAAACTGTTAACACAGTGGAGGTTATGCATATTTCTCTTTGTAGTTTGGTTTTGAGTAGAGATGCACCGACTACAACTTTCTAGGCCGATTTCGATTTTCTTTGAGTTAGGCCAGCTAATACAGATTTTAGCCGATTTAAATTTTTTTCTAACCACTTTACAGCACACACAAATATTTATTTTCTATCTTTTCTTTAATAGAACATTTTGCACAGAACATGGAAAATTTTTTGAACAGATAATGGATCACTATAAAATAGAACTATATAAATTACTCCTGGTGTGGGAAATTCACACACATCTAAAGTGCAATGTTAGAACCATTTCCTTCTTTTCACATCCAATATCCAACTACAAAAATGTGATTTTGGTTTTTGGTGTCGTCGTCCCTCCACGCCCTACTATTTCCTTACAGGTGGTGCATATTGCAAACTTGTTATCTTCTGCACACACGCTGAAGAACAGCTGACATGTTTCATGTTGAGCGGGTACACGCCACACACAGTGGAAAAGTTGAGAGAAAGGAAAAAGAGACCGTGCTGTCGCCTCCGTGTCCTTGTGTGTCCTTGAGAACTGTAACTCGTAGAACTTATGTTGTCCGTTAATTGTAGTATTGACCGGCATGAAATCGGCATATGTCAGACTGACCTGCCGGTCACAGGTCATGGCCGAGCACGTGAAAACCGGCCAATTCCGGTCACCGGCTGGTCTATCGGTGCATCTCTAGTTTTGAGTTATGATGGGGTTTAGGGAATGCTTTTTGTGTGCTGTTCTTTTCATAGGTTGACTCTTTCTGTGTTTACTGTTGTGAAATGTGTGTGGTATGGTCTAATCTAACCTGCTCTGACTTGCATTGTCTTCTTTAGGTGGAGGTTTTGGAGGAGGCATGGGCAGTGGTGGCATGCGGCACATGGGGACTGGATTAGGTACATGAGATATTCCATCCACAGTTTTTCTAAATCGGTTACATGAATTCTTACCCTATGCTGTAGATACACCTTCAATTTAGAGGTACTTGTAAGATACTGTTGGCTCTCTGGCAGAGCCCTGGGCCACTTTATTACTGTCACATTTGAAAGTTATTAGACTTTACCATTTTATAGTCTTTTGACAGTTAAATGGATGAGTGACTATTTGTGTACCATGATGTATGAAGTGTCATGCCTTGCTAAAAAGGTGATGTGTAACAAGGAGGCCCAGTAGCTGGAGAGACTGTCCTTCTATCAGATGACCCTAAGTACAAGCATTGGCTCTGCTCATGTGTTGTCCTTAAACACAAGTCCCTGAGCACTGGTGTATCAATGGTGGTCTACATTACATACTGTATACATAAGAACCATAACATTTAATTTCTGTGTCATTCTGCTTGTAGCCACACAGACAGAGCATGAAAAAAAAGAATCTAATGGGCATGTTGTGTGGATGAAGAATGAGGAAACCTGTATAACCCTTTTTGGCATTTGATCTGGTTGTTACTTTCACAAACATTGTATATGGCTACCATGTTTTGATTATCTAATGTCTTTTAATTTATACACTTTTTTTGAGCTGGATGTAATTTCAGCCCGGTTTTGTGTAAATAACTAGATACGAGGTGTTTTTCTCAACACTACTGCCTGTATGAAAGAAAATTGTGTATCAACATTAGTTTCTTCATTTTTATTGGAGATATGGCGTTGTACGCAAAATACAAAGTGAAAGAGAAACTTTATTTTGTATTCACAAGATCATTTCACAACTTCTATTTACACTTTCTTGTGGAGTTGGTTGGTGACTAAGAATAAATACAGGTCTAAAGTCTATTGACTGTTCCTCTACAAACATGTCACAGTGACTGTGGCAGCTAATGTTTTAAAGTGATTGGCTACCAATACAGTTTAAGTGTTTATACACTTTGCGCTAAATTAATAAAAAAAAAAAAAACTGTGCAAGATGGTGAAAGGCATCATTGTGATAATTAGTGTTTGACAGTTTCGATATGCTGGTATTAAAATATACAGTATATTTTAATTTGCTCTCTCATTTTATGTGTGTGTTAATTGCAGGTGGTGGAATGGGAAATATGTCGATGGACCGGATGGGCTCCAACTTTGACCGTATGGGCATGTCAGGAATGGACATGAACTGTGGCTTTGGTGGCTATGGAGGAGGGGGACCAGGCCACATGGGTGGAGGCATGTCTGACAGGGCCTCTGGGTCCAAAGGAGGCTGTCAGATCTTTGTGCGAAATGTAAGTGTGGGTTAGATATATGAGAACTACCATAGAGATTTAAAAGTCTGAATAGGATTGGAGTTACCGATCCACTTAATTTAATGACATATTTTCCCTCTGAGTGCGACTCTTTATATGATGTATTTATAGTATATGCTTTGTTGATGCACTCATCTTTTTATTTGCATCTTGTACTACTTTTGCCTAGCCTCAAATATGTTAATGTTGAGAAATGTATCGACTGAAGTATACATTTGTGTGTTGCAGCTCTCCTATGATCTGACGTGGCAAAAGCTGAAAGAGAAGTTCAGTCACTGCGGTATGTCTTTTTCTTATTATGAATTGAATCTTTATTGTTAAATACACAAGTCACTCTCTCTGACATTTCATTATGAATAGTCATTGGACATGAAAGCCAAAGTTACAGGTTTAACATTCATCAACATTGAATTACTGTGGTTTTAGAATGCATTCATTGCTCCTTCTTTTATACTGCAGGCCAGGTAATGTTTGCAGAGATCAAGATGGAGAACGGAAAGTCAAAGGGCTGTGGAACCGTGAGATTCGACTCTCCAGAGAGTGCCGAGAAGGCCTGCAGGATGATGAATGGAACCAAGATCAATGGCCGAGAGGTGGACGTCCGTATCGATCGGAACGCCTAGAGCTTTTGGAAAAGTCATGCTAACACACTTCCACATTCAGTCATCTTGCCAATGATCTTTTGTTTTGTTTTAAAAACACAATTACTTCATATCTCCATGTGTCCACAGTTTGTTTTGTTTATATAAACTACATAGCTCTTTTATCTTTTTGTTTTGTAAACCCTTTTTTGTCCGGCAGTTTATTTGAACAAATAAACTTTTTAATTTTTAAAACCTGGTGGTTGTAAAATCTCCTGAGATCAGTCTCGAAGTTGTTCTTCCCAGCATGTGAACTGAATCTGAGGTGGTGATCTGAAGTGCATTATTGCTCAACACTGCCGTGCAGTGGCTTCTTGAAAGCGGGGGAATTCCACACATTACTCACAAAAGCAGCAGTTGGAATAAAGTGAGAACAGAATGGACATGGATTTTATCAGGCTATTTACATTTCCAGTTCTCGAAGATTGGTGGTAGTTTGTTTCAATAAGATCAGATCACTTTTTTGATACATTGCCAGTTACAAATCTAAGTATAGATTAATGTCTGAAGTCCATGTGGGCTTTGCAGTTAGCTGTAAACACAGCTCATAAAATCTCTCGTTTTACTTTTTAGGTAATAGAAAAAGTTTTTGGTTGTTTTTGTTTTACTAATTTCTACATTGCTGACAAGTCTGTCTTAACTCACCCACTCAAAGAGAAGGACAAGGCCAAATGAGTTTAGTTGACAACTTTTATTCCTTGACTTGTCAGTTCTGGATTTATTCGAACTTGGCAGTCACTCCTGTGACAGCACATTTTCTGTTTATGGTCCTTGAGTAAGACAGAAGACCTGTCAGAACTTGAAAATGGTTCTTTGATGTATGATAAGGGGAGTCTGGATCTGACAGGCACACATTTTGATCCTTGGCACATTTCCACCTTAAATTTATATATATATATATATATATATGTGTGTGTATATATATATATGTGTATATATATATGTGTGTATATATATATATATGTATATATATATATATATATATATATATATGTGTATATATATATATATATATATATATATATGTGTATATATATGTATATATATATATATATGTATATATATGTATGTATATATATATATATATATGTATATATATGTATGTATATATATATATATATATATATATATATATATATAAATAAATATAAAACTAATGGCGATCATCCTGTGACCAGCACATGTCTTCCATGGCACAATATCTTAAATCTTTAAAAGAATGGGAGTGGGACCATGCTTCCTTGTCTTGACATTTAATGATTCATAGGTTTAACAATTCTGTTGTGTTTCTGGACTGTTGAGTCTCTGTTTGAAATATGGCCTCAGTCCTTGGGAGGTCAGATCTCAATCACTGCACAGTCTTACGGGATTGTTTCCAATAATCCCTAGCTCGTACAGGATGGACAGAGTGGCAAAGAGGATGTAGCAGAATAGAGAAACGAGTCCCAACTTCCAGTCCAACTTCCATCCGTTAATGTGCACTGCTACAAAAAGGAAGACGATTGAAAGGAGGAGCGTAATGGAAATGAAGACGAGCCCGGTGCTGTTGACCTCTACCGGGTTGTTGGGGTCTACAAAGGCAGTCTTGATGAACCAGGGCAGGCCCAGGCACAGCATGTCGAAAACATTAGAGCCCACAATGTTGGACATGGCCATGTCAGCTTTCCCTGATAAACAGAAAACACTTAACGTTTTAAACATTTACATACTGGATCTAAGTCTATTCACACAGAATTTCGGTATTCAAGTTAAGAAAAAAAAAGTTAACTTCTTGTCAGTTCTACGATGGCTAATGGGAAAGTGGCTCAGCAAAGTGAATGAGTAATCAATAGTTTCCACATGCATATCTTTCAGCAGGTTATTATTTAGTAAATAAATCTGTGGTGTTGCTAATGAAAAAGGAATTTGCAAAGGAGGCAAATTAGTCTTAATTTCAATGTTTTGTTATGGCTGGCCTCAAACTATATCCAGGACTGTTGTGAATTGCATCTGATAAATGTGTTACTGGTGTTTACCTTCTCTGGCCACCATCACACTGGCTACGGTGTCGGGTATACTGGTTCCAGCAGCCAGCAGAGTGAGTCCCATAACTGTATCGGGGATGCCAAGGGTTTCGCCTGTGTTAACATAGAACAAACCCACAACAATCAGAGTCCCCCCTCTTCCAACAACATCAAGCTAGGGAGAGGAAAGCAGCAGATCTCAACTGGTGGTTAATCAGTAATCACTGGAGTCAGGGCCGTAGCAGGATTTTAGTAATACTGAGATCATAAGACCAAATTCTCTCAACAGATCCCCGCCCACCTAAGAACATTTCAATAAGCCTCTAAATTAACACAATGTGTTGAGCACAGTGCCTGAATTGGACCCAAAAAAAGTGCCAGTACCCTAAACAGCAGTTTATTAATCGCATGTGTCTTGCATACATTCATATCCATATGCATATCTTGTAGTGGTGACCCAGAATAGTCCGACTATTCAATCTAAGGAGCGTGATTCAACTGTTAATCTCACAGTCAAATCATCGCAGTGCTTAAAATGTGGTTATGAAACAAAGGATCATTGCATCTGGGCTATATGGGGGGTGCTGAATGTCTGTTCCCCCCCAAGTATAAATATCAGCCTCATGTGGACAAAAATCAGAAGTGCTGATACTCAATACTTGTGAGTACTGGCCTATTTTAGACACTAGTTGAGCATTTAAAAACAATACAACATTTTATGTTTTATTCATGATTTAACTGTTCCATTATGTGTACTGTAAATGTTTTCTCTTACATTATGTGATGGTGCCAGGTGTGTAATTCTGGTGGAGACAATTCCTTTCATTTATGTATTTTATTTGCCCCAAAACTGTCAAATTTAGTCAAACAGTATAAGACCAAGCCTTACAAGAAGACCCAACTGGTGTAATCCTTGAAATCCTTTCATGTCATTATACACCACCCAAATTTCTAGAAATATTACAGACATGACCACGAGTCCTCGTGGCAGCTATGACTCTGATTGGAGGCAGTTGTGGGGAAAATATTTTCTGTTAGTCTACCACCACCTACATTTCATTCCAATATGTTATTTTCATGGCCTATGAAAGTTCAATTAATATTTGTGAACATGAGCTACTCTCGCTCTCTCAAAGCCAGGAAGTAAGTCATCAAGTATAAAACTTGGAGCTGCTCCAAAGCCAATTGAATGGGAGACTGATTTTGTGGACCCTCAGAATGTTTGTTTTCTTTTTTGAGCTTTATTCTATTGTACTTCTGAAACAGAAAATGTACCCATATTTCCCTGGGTGCACTTAGTGTCATCTACATCAGTGTTTCTCAAATTGGGATGCACCTACCCATAGAGGTATTTTGGAGTACTGCAGGGGGTATATGTGAGATTTTTTTTAAAAAGGTAATTATATCAGTAATTATATATAAAAAAAATATATCAGTCATGCATCTATAACATCTTTCCCAATTCATTGTCTAGAGCAGTTCAACACCTTATACTCAATGGCATCACAAATTTTAGTTTAAGCTCTAGTTTTTGGATTTGAAAGAGAGAGTTGTTTTATTTTTTGGACTCTCTTACACCATAGAAGACCAAAAGGTGTATTTAAGCTCCAGTGGTACCCAAATATTTACCACATATTTTGAACCATAGACAGGAATGTTTCCAACATTCTTAATCACATATACTGTATGTTCAGTTCTACCTGCACGGTCCCATGCCTGCTCTTTCATAAGACCAAACTCTCCTCTCATGTGAGCCAATCTGACGACTACAGGATAATAATCTTATTATACTTCAGTAGACCTACCACCGTCACATGATGAAGCTTCCCTTTCAGCCTGATCTGAGGTCAGTTTTATGTTCTTCGACATGTGCCTGTGGCTACTTCTGTATATACAGCCAGGGCTCACATGACTGTTTCCTTAAGGATGAAGCAGGCTGTAATCCTGGTTATGCACTTGGCCCACTGGCTACAATAACCCCCCTCCTTACCCTCCATGACAATGGCATCTCAGGAATTAGCCAGCAGACCAACATGTGATTCTACTCTGCAAATCAGAAATTTTTTCTCACAAGTTTTAAAGACTTTAAAGGTTCTGTAACCTGGTGCGTGACAGGCTGATTACACTGGCAACTAAAGTAAAGACACTGAGGAAATGTACCGATTTTATACAATCTGAAGCGTCACAAAATGCCAAAGTTCAAACGACGATCTTACCGACAATAGTCACCATCCACACCAGCACGTATGTGAAACCTGAGATCCAGACAGCTGACATGAAGAAGGTTATCATGAACCATCCCTTCCAGAACCTTCTCCTGCAGTTAGGGATGGTCAGGAAAAGCAGAGTGATGATGGGCAGAGACAGAACCCAAAAAACCCGTTTCAGGTCGCTCTCCGGCACAGCAAACACACTTTTATGCTCTGCTGGAACACAAGCAGACACACATGTTATGAGTGAATTTGTACCACACAAATCATCAGGGGTCGTGAAGGTCAGCAAAGTGGATTACTCCAGTTTGACACAAATACTGGTAAACAGTGTGCTAAGAAGTGGGTTTTACCTTCAGGAATCTCACTGAGGCCATGCAGGCTGAGGGACAGCTGAGAGTATCCCGAGTCGTCCTGGAAGATCCCACTGTCTGTTCTGGAGCGACTGCGGACTCGCAGACTGGTTTCGTCGCTCCAGCCCAACAGAGGCTGTGTCTCAGTCTTCTCATCGGATCCTTTACCCAGACAGGTGCAGCAAGGGCTCAGCTTCCTCAGGACAAACTCACTGATGCGAAGGTCAAAGCACAGAACCATGATGTAGACGCCATAGACCAGAAGCAGACATGCAGCGTCATACCTGTAAACAGCAACATCTGAGTTCATTACCTTGCCTGTATAAGATTTACCAAAGAAAACATATTGTGCAAAAATGACCTCAAAAGTGTCTGAGCAGTTAGGGCTGAGCGATATGTATATATATCGTCAAAATGATAAATATGTCTATCATATATATTTTTCAGTATTGTTTCTATCGAAATGTCAAAAAAAAAAAAAAAACAGCGACTGAACTGCGTTACAGCAATATTATTTGTCATTTGGACAATGCTTTATGTGAGAAAATACTCAGTAATTTTCGGTTGTCAAGTATTTAATTCATACAGGAGTATTACAAAAAAAATAGGCTTCACCATGTGGTTATTTCATATGGACTATTTATTTATTGAATTACCAGAAAACATGCTATGTCGTGAAATGACGTATATTGGGATAAAATATTTTGGCCATATCACCCAGCCCTAATTAAGCAGGTGATTTTTTTTAAATATATTTTAAACAACAAAAATCAATAGATTAAGGACATTTTGGGAGTTGTTAGCCTGTTTCCGTCACATTTTGTTGTCTTTATGATGTGATATTGTCTTATTTATGGTTAATTAATTGCTCGGTACAGTCAGTGTAATAAATGTCAGTGAGTCACAGTACTGTACTACACTGTGATCTGTTTTCATTTGTTGTTCTCAGTGTCACACGATGCAATAAACAGCTGCCTCTGACTTTGTCTTTTACAACCACCTTACATGCAAGTTGTGTAAGGTGGTTTGAAGATCACGTAACCAGATGCCGATACACACTGACACTCACCAGTACACCTTGTTATCAGAAATGATGGCAATAACAGCAGCAACACTGATGCTATATGCCAGGCAGTCCCTGAACAGTGGCCAACAGGTGAGGCGCCCGGCCTGATAAAGGAAATAAAAAAGAAATGGTTCACAGCTTATAAAAAAACAATTTACACAAGGATTCTTCCGCTTTGACCCAGTAAAGGTGCTGCTCTTGTGTACAGGTAGTTAGTAGGATGGTAATCTTTGTTTGAATATTGCGAGTGTGTGATTGTGTCAGAATGTACCATAGAGGCCAAGAGTCCACATGCAGCGCAGATTCCTAGCAGGTTGTAGACGGCTGATCCCACGATGGTGCTGACCCCGATGTCTCCCTTTGTTACAAACACACCTAACACACATAAAGAGCACATCTTAGTTCTGAGGACAGAGCATTGATGAAAAATATAAAGAAATGTCAGGAGCAAATAAAGAGCAGAGGACAACATGTCCTATTCAAAAGGCCACAATCCCTCTCTGTTCCCTTATGGTGGTGGAGTCACAGTTCATCGGGTTGGCAAAGAATACGGTGACAGTGATGACGATGTTGGTGTCACCATCAACATCGCCGGTTGTAGTTATTATCATAATAATGCATGATTACCCAGAAAGGCTGTGACCAGTTCAGGTGCAGAGCTCCCAGCTGCCATAAATGTGGCTCCTGCTACATCCTGAGACAGTCCCAGACCTGAGAGAAACACAAAATAAAACAAGAATACATGACAATTTGCATGGCGTGTACAAAAATAATAGAAACACCTGATTATTATATGCAATCAAATTCAACTACAGCACAAACTACAACCTAAAATATGACCAGGTAATGTCCATACATGTTATTATAGAGCAGAGCAGTCATGTGTGGTATTGTATGACATTGTACAGTTCCACCCAGTGTAAGTTTATTAGTCAGGTTTACACCTTATTAAGAATTATTCAATTCATCGATTAGTCCATTGACAAAAAATTAACAATTTTGATAATAAATGATTTGCTTTTCTCAGTTTTATATAATTTTGAACCAAATATGTTTGGGTTTTGGACTGTTGGTCGAACAAACAAGACATCTGAAACATCACCTTGGGCCTCAGATCTTGTGTTTGGCATTCACTACTTTGTGAGACTTTTCATAGGCCAAACGATTAACTGATCCATTGAAGAAAGAATTGAATAATGACAATAATAATTAGTTATGTTTATTGTTAGTATAATTGATGATGATGGTACAGAGATCCACATCTAAAGCAAATGTAGAAACACAGAGTGGAAACACCACAACCACACCCTGGTAAAAGCTATTTCCATTCATTAAAATACAACTTAAGAACTGTTCCATCAGTTAAACATATATAACATATTATATGTATGGACTTATACACAATCTGTCCACATATTTAGGTATTCTTAAGAGTCCTACAAAATCTATATCTATCTATAAAGTCTACTATAAGTTTGCCTATAGTAATCGTATAAATCATTATTACCACAATTATAGTATATTACCGTAATACAGTTCATGCTATGGTGCAATAATATTTCTTGTCACTTACGTTCACTGATCACTTCTAAAGAGGGCAGAAAGTAATCATCGCAGATAATTGCGACAGCCAGAAGCATGTAGAAAATAATCATGAAATAAATGACGAGCCCTCCATCCTTCCTCTCCTGCACCGTGAAGAAGCCACCAGGAAACTCAGAGGACTGTGATAAGATGCATTTAGTCTCATTCTCTGAAACAGCAGGACACACACACACACACACACACACACACACACACACACACACACACACACACACACACACACACACACACACACACACACAACATAATGGCAAGTTAAACGGTATTTTCATACCAATATAAGACAAGAGTGAGCGAACAGTGTCACAGTTGCTGAGCCAGTTGCCTATCTAGTAGTATTGTGGGAGATTTAAAAACACTACAAATAGGCTAAGCAAAATTACACACACACACACACACACACACACACACACACACACACACACACACACGATTTTCTTACCAAGAGCCCGACGCACTCTGGTGGAGTGGGTTTCCTGTGCTGTTTTTGCGGTATATGATACAAGATGGACCGTGCAATATAAAAATATTACAAATCCAAGAAAGTAAGGTATAAAATCTTTCCTCTTCTTTCTCTGCAGAGCTGCAACCTTATTCATTGTTATATGAGTAACTAAAGTACAATTAGCAGTTATTCCAAGGAGTCATATGTTTCGTTCTAATAAGCTTGCAAGAAATTAATTGCGGGCTAAAGCTGCATCTAACACTACACTACGACTACAAGCTGCTGAGAGAGATTATTGGGGGGAGAAAGCATCTTTTAAGGCCTGGCGCTACAGAGAATGGGGGGGATCACGAGTTGCGCGTCATTCCAGTCGACTTGAACACGCTCCAGCCTGAGGCGCATCAGGGGTGAACCCACTGTAACACACACACACACACACACACACACACACACACACACACACACACACACACAAAATGTAGCCTATGCCAGTCTATGCCTGTAAATATTTATAAGCTCTGCAGGTGAAGCGTACCTAGACCTACTTTTACATCAACGCTAATTGATGCTTGATCTTACCACCGAAGAGATACACTGTAGTGGCTGCAAAGTGATTTAGTTATTTTTTTATAATAGGCCTACATCTATGTTTGGTATAGACTACTGAAATGTTTTTGCAAAGCCATCATTTTTGGTCACAGCTATTTCTATAAAACGAAGAAGAAAAAACAATATAGGCCTGATATAAATATGAGCTATATGTGACAAAGAATGCTCAATGTTAAAGATTCGGCCTACTAGTTTTTCCGGAGCTCAAATACAGACTGTACCAAAAGATCACACATCTGCAGATCTTGATTGATATCTTTCAGAAGTAGCGTTACATTTACTGTAACAAAGTCTATTTTCTGTAGCCTACTTGTTTGAGTAACTTAAAAATTCATTTTACTTATTGTAAACAAGTGACATCGGTTATCGCAAAAGGCATCCACCCTGTGCCCAGCAGATTGTAAATATGTTGCATCAATGTATATATCTATGGCATCAATGCACCACCCTGGCAGCACGCCAAGTCACCCAAATCAAACACACCTCGGACGTTGCGTGACCCCATACCATGACCCCGTGACCCGCAGGTGCACGCTGGGTCGTCTGGCTACATGTTACATGCTAAATGGTCATTCGGCGTTCACCGAATGTGTGTGAGTGTGAGTGTGAGTGGCCTTTCTTTATACTGTTTTGGAATAGGAGAAGCCTACAGAGCACTAGAGCCTGATGCATGAACCTGGAACAGATAAAGGAGGACTTCGCGGTGCACGAGAATAGACAGTAGGCCTAGTGCACGAGTCTGCATTCAGACAGGTGAGTAGCCTACAACATTACTCATTCTGGAGAACGTTGCTAGCCAATGTAGCTGTGTGTGTGTGTGTGTGTGTGTGTGTGTGTGTGTGTGTGTGTGTGTGTGTGTGTGTGTGTGTGTGTGTGTGTGTGTGTGTGTGTGTGTGTGTGTGTGTGTGTGTGTGTGTGTGTGTGTGTGTGTGTGTGTGTGTGCGTGCGTGCGTGCGTGCGTGCGTGCGTGCGCGAGCTACACTTTTCAAAAACTGCGTAGCTCTCTTTTTGCTTTGATATGTGTGTTTGTGGCTGCAGCCGCTGTGGAGTATATATTAGCCTATAGGCCTACATTTCTGTGATGCTGCCTTGGTGATGTTTGATTCTGCTGTGTGTGTGGCTTAATATTTTTGTGTTGCGCCCGCCGAGGTGTCCACTTATTGTCAGTAATTTTGGTTTAGTTGTCTGCGTTTTGGAAGGAATGCATCTTTTGTTTGGACGCAAGCTCTGTAGTGCGATGCATACATTGACATACGTTTATGCACTATATTATAGCCTAAATGTGTTCCCATCTTTAGTCTATCATACAACATCATACATTTGTTTCTCTACCCTCCCTCCACCCTCCTTTCACTAATTTACTTGTATTTGAGTAATTCTTAACCTATTTTTAGTTGAGGATAATATTCTAGTACTCTTTCCAACCCTGCTACTCTTTCAAACTCTGCTTATAATATAGATGATGGATATTTAAACTATAAACTACTTATATTTCAACTTTTTATTATACACCTTACTTTAAGTAGACTTGTGACAGAAAAAGGGGTGTGTGGGATGACTGGTCTCAGGCTTGTTGGGACATGCCCCAAGTTCCCCCAAATCCCCAGACCAGGGAACATATGTGCTCTAAACCCATGGACATTCTGTCTTCAGTGCAGAGACAGGCCTGCAGAACAAGTGGTAAGTCGCTTTGCTTATTGTTTTTGTCAATGGCCCTGCACTAAACTGGGAAGATTGTTGTTCTGCACTAAGTAGCAGGTTATATGAATAGATAGTATGATATCTTGAAGATTGCCATATAATTAATTCCTGAAAAGTCTACTTGGCATTTTGATTGCATTTGTGCGACCAGCACATCAGCCACTTTAGGCTGCACATGCTTCTTTTGTTGTGATGGATGACTTGCAGTCAAAATAGTGTTGTTTACTGTCAAAAAATAGTGAGTAAATGGCGCCCCTGTGTGGTATAAGTTGATTGGTTTTATGGCTTTTTTAAACAGGTGTGGGTCATCTTGTAGTTTGACTACTTTTTGAAATTAAGGACAAATGTAGACATTTATAAAACAAAATTATGAAACCAAAAATTAAGACAATAATATGTAATATAACTATGACATTGTGAATTAATCCCATACATAAAAAATAAATAAATAACCGGGCTTCTTTGTAGGGAGGTGTCAAAAGTATTCACATTCATTACTCAAGACTTCTGTAGAAGTTGAAGTATCAACTCAAGCTTTTTACTCAAGTAAAAGTGTAAAAGTACTGGTTTCAAAACTCCTTAAAGTATAAAAGTAATGTAACGGGGGAAAAAAATAATATCAATATGCTTTTTCAAATTAGACGCAGAGTAAACAATTAGCTTGTGGTACTTGGGTGCGCAGAGCTTGCAGCACATTCGAAAGGAGTTGTTTTTGCATCCAACCATTTAAAAAAATTCTTCCAGGTACAGCCAGAGATGTAGAAGGGTTGGCTGGTCTTCCTGGCTACCAACCTCCTCGCTGGTGCTTGGTCGGGACATTTGGCTCAAGTTCTCTTGAGTCTCTGCTAGCCTACATACGGCTGCTATTTCCTTGCTGGAGTGTCACGTGATTTGTGTTATGTGCAGGTACGATGGATCACGTTGGAATGGTATATGTTTATACTTCTCATCCAACCACAATCAAAGTCACTCTCTCCGGATGGCGCGATTTATCTGGATAGGTTTTGGTTTTTTTTTGTGTGTTTTTTTTAACGATGACAAGCCGGAATGAAAACAAGCCGAACTGAAATAGGAGTAACAAGGCTATTTTTAAAATGTAAGGAGTAAAAAGTACAGATAATTGCGTGAAAATGTAAGGAGTAGAAGTAAAAAGTGTGCTGTAAAATAATTACTCCAGTAAGGGTGTGACTAGGTTCTCGTTTTACGAGATCTCGCGAGATTAAAGGGGTGATAGAATGCAAAACCGATTTTACCCTGTCATAGTTGAATAACGACAGTTCGGTGGGTAAATAGGACATACATAGAAGCTCAAAGTCCCACTGATACCCCTTTACTACGAAAATTTCATATTTTGAAACTGCCGCTGAAAACTGGCGAATCCCAACAAAGCTGGAAGTTGACGTCAACCTCCCAAAAACCGGAACCTTTGTCAGCCCATGGGTGTATTAAGAGAACGGTCACGCCCCAACATTTACATAGGCTACACAACTGACCTGAGATCAGGTAGTCTTCCGAATCTAGGTCGCGCAGATCTCTGCAATTCCATTACAAAATTCACTTCTGAAACATTTTTATGCGAGAAATTGACTACAGTGAAGAAAATAAGTATTTGAACACCCTGCTATTTTGCAAGTTCTCCCACTTAGAAATCATGGAGGGGTCTGAAATTGTCATCGTAGGTGCATGTCCACTGTGAGAGACATAATCTTAAAAAAAAAAATCCAAAAATCACAATGTATGATTTTTTAACTATTTATTTGTATGATACAGCTTCAAATAAGTATTTGAACACCTGAGAAAATCAATGTTAATATTTGGTACAGTAGCCTTTGTTTGCAAGTACAGAGGTCAAACGTTTCCTGTAGTTTTTCACCAGGTTTGCACACACTGCAGGAGGGATTTTGGCCCACTCCTCCACACAGATCTTCTCTAGATCAGTCAGGTTTCTGGGCTGTCGCTGAGAAACACGGAGTTTGAGCTCCCTCCAAAGATTCTCTATTGGGTTTAGGTCTGGAGACTGGCTAGGCCACGCCAGAACCTTGATATGCTTCTTACAGAACCACTCCTTGGTTATCCTGGCTGTGTGCTTCGGGTCATTGTCATGTTGGAAGACCCAGCCTCGACCCATCTTCAATGCTCTAACTGAGGGAAGGAGGTTGTTCCCCAAAATCTCACAATACATGGCCCCGGTCATCCTCTCCTTAATACAGTGCAGTCGCCCTGTCCCATGTGCAGAAAAACACCCCAAAGATGATGCTACCACCCCCATGCTTCACAGTAGGGATGGTGTTCTTGGGATGGTACTCATCATTCTTCTTCCTCCAAACACGGTTAGTGGAATTATGACCAAAAAGTTCTATTTTGGTCTCATCTGACCACATGACTTTCTCCCATGACTCCTCTGGATCATCCAAATGGTCATTGGCAAACTTAAGACGGGCCTTGACATGTGCTGGTTTAAGTAGGGGAACCTTCCGTGCCATGCATGATTTCAAACCATGATGTCTTAGTGTATTACCAACCGTAACCTTGGAAACGGTGGTCCCAGCTCTTTTCAGGTCATTGACAAGCTCCTCCCGTGTAGTTCTGGGCCGATTTCTCACCTTTCTTAGGATAATTGAGACCCCACGTGAGATCTTGCATGGAGCCCCAGTCCGAGGGAGATTGACAGTCATGTTTAGCTTCTTCCATTTTCTAATGATTGCTCCAACAGTGGACCTTTTTTCACCAAGCTGCTTGGCAATTTCCCCGTAGCCCTTTCCAGCCTTGTGGAGGTGTACAATTTTGTCTCTAGTGTCTTTGGACAGCTCTTTGGTCTTGGCCATGTTAGTAGTTGGATTCTTACTGATTGTATGGGGTGGACAGGTGTCTTTATGCAGCTAACGACCTCAAACAGGTGCATCTAATTTAGGATAATAAATGGAGTGGAGGTGGACATTTTAAAGGCAGACTAACAGGTCTTCAAGTGTTCAAATTAGGGCTGGGCGATATACCTGAAAACTGTATCACGATATAAGTGTTTCATATCGGTCGATATCGATAATTATTGATATTTTTTATGACCTATTTAAAATAAGGACCAGGAGAAAAATATATTAAATTTAAACATTTTTATTTTAAACTTAACCTTCCTCTGATTATAATCCCCTCAGTTATAAAGCAGGAATGTCAACACAACCATGGAAAACACTAAAATAATTAAAATGTAAACATAGGTCTAAAATCACAATGAACACTTAACAATTATCTCTTAACATTAAGGTGCAAACTTAAAGAATAAGTAAGAAATGCTTCATAAAGTGTAACTAAATAGTGCAAAATGTTAAATATAATAAACCTGAGAAACTATTTTCTGCAGGTTTAGTGCTAGGTTGGTAACCTGGCTTCTGAACAGACATGTCTGCCTCCGTTATTTCTTTGTAGCGTTTAGTAAGGCGCTGATGCAGAGTACCTCTCCATGGTGGTCTGCTGCTTGTGCGGTGTAGCAGTTGCAGATGTTGTTGGACGTTGCTGGCAAATACGGCTGTGCTCCAAAGTATGAGCGCGGCTAACGTGGTAAAACAAGTTTGTGGTAGTACCAGTGTTG
Source organism: Perca flavescens (assembly GCF_004354835.1). NCBI lineage: Eukaryota > Metazoa > Chordata > Actinopteri > Perciformes > Percidae > Perca > Perca flavescens. The sequence continues at coordinate 16,173,398 of NC_041331.1, forward strand.
GTGGGGACGACGGTCTGACGACATTGGTCTGTCTACGGTCACACTTATAAAATCCCCAAAAACTGCCATACTGACTTTTGTTTTATCAACAATTTCCTCGCTCGCTGCGGCACTCACTTTCCACTTATCACTCCACGCCGGTTCTGTTATTGAAGAACACGAGACAGTGATGTGGCGCAACCAAACATGATACTGTTACATGATTGGCTGTTAGAGTGTCACTCCCTACGTCGCTAGGTTACCAGAGAGCGAGTGCCTTTGTTCATGCAACCAAACTTGCTTCACAATCTCTGGTTTCTTCTGATGAAGAAAAACAAATTATCGAACATTTTATCGACCGCATTTTCTATTGATATTGATTACGTGTCTATCGCGAGACATAACGTTATCGTTTTATCGCCCAGCCCTAGTTCAAATACTTATTTGCAGCTGTATCATACAAATAAATAGTTAAAAAATCATATATTGTGATTTCTGGATTTTGTTTTTTTAGATTATGTCTCTCACAGTGGACATGCACCTATGATGACAATTTCAGACCCCTCCATGATTTCCAAGTGGGAGAACTTGCAAAATAGCAGCGTGTTCAAATACTTATTTTCCTCACTGTATGTAAGGCTCAAATATGGGCCATTTTACGAAAATGGATGGCTAATTGCAAATTTTATCCAACTGTGTGTCGGAATTCAGCTGCCGGTGCTGCCTGTGTTGCTGCCTCGCCGCCCGACCTGCCTTCCTTCACACACCCCGGCCTGCTCTGAGGTACTTGGAGCTCCGTCACGACTGGCAGCCCACAGCACTCCATACCCGCGCAAAGTCACCGTTTTTTGGATAATGGACTACTAAACGCTGGTGCTCGGACAGAGCTCCAGGGCCTGCAGCTCCTCTCTTCCTGCTAGCTAAATGCCCGTTGTGTGTGTGAGTGAGAGCACGGTTAGCGAGCTTGTTACGCCAGCAATCTGTTACCACAGGTTCCAGTTAATCTTTTAATGTGTGTAATTATAATGTGTTGAGTTATTTAAACAAACGATTGGGGAAATAAACGCCGCTTGTCCGCGAGTCTCATTGATAGAGCCTGTGCCTGGATGTAGCTCTATCAATGAGAGCTAGCTCCTCCTAGAATTCCTCTGAAATTCACAAATATTCATTAACTTGAAATCGGACACCGTTGTTGTGCTTTATAAGACATTTAGGGAGATGTTGTATACGTGGCGTGATGAAATTCAAACTGTAAATATACAGAAATTACGGCAAAAATGAAGCTAACTATCCATGATTTGTAGCTAGCTACACATAGCTAGGATTGAAGGGACAGTCATAGCTAACGAAACCCCCACTGTTCACAAAAATTCATTAATTTGAAATCGGACACTGTTGTTAGCTTTATAAGACATTTAGGGAGATGTTGTATAAGTGGCGTGATGAAATTCAAACTGTAAATATACAATAATTACGCCAAAAATGAAGCTAACTATCTGTGATTTGCAGCTAGCCACACATAGCTAGGATTGAAGGGACAGTCATAGATAACGAAACCCCTAATCTTCACAAAAATTCATTAATTTGAAATCGGACACTGTTGTTAGCTTTATAAGACCTTTAGAGATATGTTGTATAAGTGGCGTGACAAAATTCAAACTGTAAATATAGCTAGTTATGCTGACAGCCAGCCAAGATTAACTGGAACTGTTGTAAGAGATTGCTGGTGTAACAAGCTCGCTGACCGCGCTATCACTGTCACACACGGGCCATTTAGCTAGCAGGAAGAGGGGAGCTGCAGGCCCTGGAGCTCTGTCAGAGCACCAGCATTTGGTCCATTAACCCCAAAACTGTGACTTTGCGCGGGTATCGAGTGCTGTGGGCTGCAAGCCGTAACGGAGCTCAATCGAGCTCAGAGCAGGCCGGGGTGTGTAAAGGAAGGCAGGCCGTGCAGCGAGGCAGCAACACAGGCAGCACCGGCAGCTGAACTCCGACACAGTCTTACCAAATTTGCAATAAGCCATCATTTTTCGTAAAACAACCCATATTTGAGATTTATATAGTTGATTTCTCGCTTAAAAAAGTCTCAGAAGTGAATTTAATAACGTAATAGCCCGACAAACAATGTATAACTTTGCAATGAGACCTGCTGTCGAGTCTCCCATGTGTTTCTATGTAGTTTTCTCAAACCAATCAGCGCGTAGCTCATTCTAAATATTCATGAGCATACCATATTTGGGAGAAAAGCTCTTGTTCCAAATAGAGCCATATTCACAGGGTAGTTAAGGGCCTAATAAAATAGCATTGGGGCAATTTTCAGCCCAACCAATGTTACATACCCCATTAGGAGACCTTAAGGAACAGTGTAAAATACCCTATATAATCATTCTATCACCCCTTTAAAACGTGACGAGATTTCTCGTCGAGGTGAAAAGTTGTCTCGTGAGGCGATGTGATGGAGCGTGAAATTACTATTGAATATCCCCCTGCCACTTTTAAATCATTTGTGTGGCAACATTTTGGTTTTCCTGCTGAAATAATAAACGGCGAAAGAGTGACAGACAAGACGAACACAATATGTAAACATTGTAAGAAAAAAATGCTGTATACCGCTGCTAACACGATCACTATGCAAAAACACTTACAGCACCACCACAGCTCTCTACTAACTACAGCACCCGCGACAAAAACATTAAGAGGGCAAACAACTCTAAAAGCCTTTGCATCTCTGCCACCGGTAAGTGCAAGAGCCACGGCAATAACGAGGGACATAGGCGTTTTCATTGCAGCTGATATGAGGCCATTTTCTGTGGTGGAAAATGTCGGATTTCGGCGACTCCTAAATATCCTTTGCTGTCTCCACTTGCCAAAGCATACCTTTGCATCCCTGCTACCTCTGTTCCAAGTGAGCGTGTTTTTTCTACTGCAGGAGACATTGTTACTGCCCAAAGGTCTCAACTGCTGCTAGAAATAGTCGACATGCTTATATTCTTGAAAAAGAACATGACCATATCTTAGGCTGTTCTGTGTAGTTTATCTCTTTTTCATGCTTGAAGAAAAAAATGTTTTCTGTTTGCACTTGTAGTTTTGAGAGAGCAGTACTTTGGTTATTGATACACTTACTGTTTGCATTTAAAGTGTTATTTTTTCTGTTATGTACACATTTATTTTATTTATACTGTTTATTTTTTTATGTTCGATTTGTGGAAAGGAGTTAGATTTCTCATGTGAAATTGTACAGGGCAGAAGCCAGTTGGTGTTTATACAAAACATTTTGCAGTGTTTGCACCTCCTTTACTGCATATAATTCATTAAAATAGTAAAAAAAAAGTTAAATAACATTCATCATTAATAGTTGATTTCAAAATGCACCTAAATTGTTTTGCATTTTGTGATTTTTCAGTTGAATAAAAAAACTATTTTCCATTCATATATTTCATCATTGAGGATTTCTTTAAATTTTTTTTAAAATCTCGTCTCGTTCTCGTGAAACCAATCTCGTGATGTGTCTCGTCTCGTGGAGTAAGCGTCTCGTCACACCCCTGTACCCTGTAAGTATAGATACCCAAAATTTCTACTTAAGTAATGTAACAAAGTATTTGTACTTAGTAATGAACACCTCTGGGTGGGACTTGCCTAGAAGTTGCGTTGGATCCAAACGTGTCTCCTGTGCGCTTCCAGATACCCAACTCTCGGGGTATACAGTGGGGGAAATAAGTATTTGACCCCTTGCTGATTTTACAGGTTTGCCCACTTACAAAGAATGCAAAAATCTACAATTGTAATCATATGTACATTCTAACAGTGAAAGACAGAATCCCAAAGAAAATTCCAGAAAATCACATCATATGAATTTATTAAAATTGATAACCATCTGATGAGGAAAAACAAGTATTTGACCCCCTGGACAAACAGCAAGTATTCTGGCTCCTACAAGCCAGTTAGTCTTTCTTTAAGACACAGCCACAATCCGAACCAATTATCTACATCAAATACACCTGCCTCACCTCGTTACCTGTATAAAAGACACCTGTCAACACCCAAACAACCAGCATCCAACATCACCACCATGGGCAAGACCAAAGAGCTTTCTCTGGACATCAGGGACAAGATTGTTGATCTGCACAAGGCTGGGATGGGCTACAAGAGAATCGGAAAGCAACTTGAGAGAAAAAGATCAACTGTCGGTGCAGTTATCAGGAAATGGAAGAAGCACCACACCACCGCCAACCTCCCTCGGTCTGGGCCTCCACATAAGATCTTGCCTCGTGGGGTGTCCCTGATCATGCGAACGGTGAGGAATCATCCCAAAACCACAAGGGGGGAACTGATGAATCAACTGAAGGCAGCTGGGACCACAGTTACAAAAGAAACGGTTGGTAACACACTATGCCGTCATGGATTGAAATCCTGCAGCGAACGCAAGGTCCCCCTGCTCAAGAAGAAACATGTACAGGCCCGCATGAAGTTCGCCATTCACCACTTGGACGACTCAGAAGAGGCCTGGAAGAAGGTGATGTGGTCAGATGAGACCAAAATAGAACTTTTTGGCCTCAACTCAACTCGTCGTGTTTGGAGGGCAAAGAACACAGAGTACAACCCAAAGAACACCATCCCCACCGTCAAGCATGGTGGTGGCAACATCATGCTTTGGGGGTGCTTTTCAGCCAAGGGGACGGGACAACTCCATCGTATTGAGGGGAGGATGGACGGGGCAATGTATCGTGGAATTCTGGACCGACATCTCCTTCCCTCAGTGAGAGAACTGAAGATGGGTCGAGGATGGGTGTTTCAGCACGACAACGACCCTAAGCACACCGCCAAAGCAACAAAAGAGTGGCTGAAGAAGAAGCACATCAAGGTTCTGGAGTGGCCTATCCAGTCTCCAGACCTGAATCCGATTGAAAATCTTTGGAGGGAGCTTAAAATTCGAGTTGCCAGGCGACAACCTCGGAACCTGAATGATTTGGAGGCTGTCTGCAGGGAGGAGTGGGCCAACATCCCTGCCGAAATGTGCACAAACCTTGTCACCAACTATAAAAACCGTTTGACATCTGTGCTGGCCAATAATGGCTTTTTCTACAAAATATTAACATGCTGTTTGTCCAGGGGGTCAAATACTTGTTTTTCCTCATCAGATGGTTATCAATTTTAATAAATTCATATGATGTGATTTTCTGGAATTTTCTTTGGGATTCTGTCTTTCACTGTTAGAATGTACATATGATTAAAATTGTAGATTTTTGCATTCTTTGTAAGTGGGCAAACCTGCAAAATCAGCAAGGGGTCAAATACTTATTTCCCCCACTGTAGATATGTCAGTAAATTTGAGTAAAAGCAGGCTTCACTTATCCCGTGCGAATGCACCACCCGAAACTCAGATGTGGGAGGGTAATTTCTAAATCACATGATGTCCCCAGATGATACTAATCTTGTGCAAATAGTGTTTTATACCTTTTTATTATTATAAAAAAAAATGTAAAGTACTTTTGAGGCATTGTAGACCTTTATTTTATAGGATAGCTGAAAACATGAAAGGGGAAAGAGGGGGAAATGACATGCAGCAAAGGACCACAGGTTGGAGTTGAACCCGCGGCCGCTGTGTTGAGGAGTACACATCCTTTTTATATAGGCGTGCACTCTACCAGATGAGCTACCCAGCAGCCTCAGATGTACCTTTTTTTTTAGAGGATATCTTGAAAATGTGATTCCTAAATTGTTTGTTTTTTGTTTTCCCCTCGTTAGTTAATATGGTATTAATGGGTTTCACATTGTGATTAGCTTTCTGCTGTGTCAAGGTAATGATTTCAGTTTCAGGAATTTAAGGGTCATAGTTAGCATTGCATTGTTCCTGCTATCAAGAACTGTGGGCTGCAGCAATACTAAGAATAAGTACCTGGCTCTTTTTATGTACAGATTTTGGTCCCACTGAGATAAATGATTTACTAGCACATTCTAGAAAGGCCAGTGTACTGCAGTGTGTTGGAGGACGAAGGTACAATAGCAGCTTGGCAAGAAACCTCTCCATCTCATTTGTCATTGTGTGTGTGTGTGTGTGTGTGTGTGTGTGTGTGTGTGTGTGTGTGTGTGTGTGTGTGTGTGTGTGTGTGTGTGTGTGTGTGTGTGTGTGTGAAGATACAATGGAAACTTGGCAATGTTACATCTCAGTTCTCACTGGTATGCTAGCTGTGTGGAATAAAGGTATCTAAATGCAGGGAACACCTTTTATTATATGATGTGTGCACATTTAAAGTGACCTAAAGGTCACAATTATAAATGTGTCCATGTATATTTGTTAAAATGTGTGGTAAATGCTAGGGGTGGGACTCACCGTAGGCGCCGCGATACGATATTATTGAGATTTTAAACATATTGCGATATTCTGCGATATATTGCAATTCATTACCTTTTTTCCAACTTCCAACTTATGTCCCAACATCGGTTTTGTCTAAAGAAAAAATGTCTCTGGTTTGTTTATCTCACTTAAGTTTTCCATCTAGTGGACTGAAAAAGCAATTGATCTTATTATTCTAGTACCAAAAGGTTATATTCTCATGTGCAATTTGTATAATAAATGATCAATACTTTTCCCACCCACCACTATTAGAAGCAGTGTTAAAAACCTCCCGGGTAAGTTATTCTTGTCAGTTTACTTTTCACAACAGTGTCTTGGCCACAGAAATAGAGGAAGGAAACGAGCCAAACTAGAAAAACTGGTTGAGTTGCTGTGCTCATCATTACACAAGGGAAAGTTAGTAGCTTTTAGTAGTTTCACAAGACTGCTCCGTGTTATTGACCTATGTACAGGAAATTATCCTTATCATTTGCTTATCGCGTCTTGACTTCTCGCATGCTGTTCTTTGGTTCTCGAAACCGGTCTGTGTGTTTTGTGTACTTCAACTTGTTGAATACCAGCACCCTTCCCTTCCCTCTGTGAAGAGTGCTCAGTGTTCAAGGTTCAGGAAGATAACGAGAGGTGAGTGGCTGACGCACAGCTCGTGTTGCGTTACCAAAGGCTCATATCAGATTACAGTATACAGCAGCTTGGGTGAAACCGTAGCTGTGTTCAGACCGCTGTTGCTCGAACAAACCAGGAACTGGGACTAACAAAGGAGTTTTAAAGAAGTCAAATAAGCTAACGGAGGGCTTCCTGTTTTAAGAAGAGCGTTACCATGGGTAAGAAGACACAACACTGTCTGCTGCTTTTGCTGTGTTTCTCTGGGCTTGTTCACTATTCAGCAGCCTTGGTGTTTTGGACAGCCATAATGGAAATAAGGTATGTTAACAGCAACCATACGACTGAAGACAAATACTGTGACTGTGGGGTGTATGGTCGTAACTCTCCCGTGGAGGAAGTCTCCGGCATTGTTACACTTCCCACGGGAGACCCCAGAGGCTGTGGCCCAGACCCTGTCTACAACCGCAATTTCAGCTACCTGCCTTGGATAGCCCTGGTAAAAAGGGGCAACTGCACTTTCAGTGAGAAGATCAATGCTGCCCAGCGACAAGGAGCAACTGGTGTGGTGGTGTATAATGTGGATGGCAGTGGCAACAGCACCACTCAGATGTCACACCCAGATGCAGATGATGTTGTGGCTATCATGATTGGCAACTCTCAGGGCATGGAGATTGCCAAGTTGGTGACAAATGGGACACAGGTGATGATGCGTATTGCTGTAGGCAGCCCCCATGGACCCTGGATGGACACATACTGGCTTTACTTCCTGTCCATCGCCTTCTTCATTGTGACGGCAGCCTCCATCGCCTACTTTGTGTTTATCTCTGCCAATCGTATCTACAGTCTGAGTATGCATAGGCGCAATGAGAGGAAGCTGAAATCTGAGGCTAAGAAGGCGATCGGGCGGCTGCAGGTACGCAAACTCAAGACAGGAGATGAGGAAACTACGTCTGAGTCCCATGTGTGTGCCGTGTGTATTGATTCCTACAAGGCAGGGGAAGTGGTGACAGTGCTGACCTGTGACCACATCTTTCACAAAGCCTGCATCGAGCCCTGGCTGCTGGAGAGGAGGACCTGCCCCATGTGTAAGTGTGACATCCTGAAGGCCCTGGGGGTTGAGGAGGAAACAAAAGAGAACCTTTCTGCTGAGTCACCACCAGATGTCACTGTGATCACAGTGACAGGAGGAGAACCCCTGTACGAAGTCCCACTGACTGACCCAGCGAGCCCTCACACAGAGAGACCGCAGCATCTCTATGACAACAGGGCCTTCCAGGGAGACTCCGAGGCTGGGAGAAGATGAACAACAGCAACGGAAACCAAGCAGCAGCAAACCAGGACACAAATTCCCTGTTTGAAATAGATTTAATAGATGTATCATCACATTTTTCTGGGATACACTGAACCAGCACAATGGAATCAAACCTTAATGCTCAAACAGGATAAATGATGTTCATCCTGTAATGCAGGCATGCTAAAATAGATTTTCAAAAGAAATTCCAAGGATTTACAATGTTAATGGGCCTTGTGTAATTTGCTTGGATGACACTGCATTTTCTTTGTGTCTGTCTTGGTGCAAGTGTGTAAATACTGGGTGTGTTCATAAAGTGTCCTTTGGATGGCTAGATGCTAAAAACGGAGTATTCATGATGCCGGTGTCAAATTTCTGCTTTGATTAGTAAACACACGCTCCATACTGGTCAGGAAGGAAGAGCAGTAGAGCATTTGAATATCTGTTTGTCATCGCGGCCAATTTTCCTCCAACAAAAAGCTTGTTTGATCACATTGCTCACACTCCCTCACAATTGACCATTGTCTTTTAAAATCCGGGGATATTTGTTTCTCTTAATTCAATTCATTTGAATAATTAGACATTTTCTGCTCTTTTTTTCAATTGGAGTATACATATTGTTTTCCCGTTTTTAATTGTCAGGCTGGATTTGGAAACACACCCTTATGAACACACCCTTAACAGGGAATGCAGCATGACACATTGATGATTGTTGAGTGAATAACATCACCTGACAGAGCGGCTGTGACTCTTAGTAGAAACATGTTTGCTACATATCAAATAAGAAATTACAAGTCCTTAAAATTGGTTGGCCTCTAGCTACTTTTGAGAATGTGGCAAGCAATAAATGTCATAAGAACTGTAGATAATATGCCTCTTGTTTATCTTGACTGTTGGATGGGGAAAAATTATCTTTATGTGTAAAGGATTTTTAAATTATATATATTGAGATTTATTTATCAATCATGTCAAGTTCTATCTGTTAGTATAAAGCTAATCATTTTTTATATATATATATATATATATATATATATATATATATATATATATATATATATATATATATATATATATATATATATATAAACAGCTGATTTTCACACACATTGTTCTTAAAAAGGTCTTCCAGGTTTTTTCTTTGAATTATTTGGAATGGTTTTTATTCAGTTCCTGTGGTCTACCTCTGAGCTCTCACATGGGTAAATTATGGAACATGTTTAAGATTCTTGCATTTCCAAGATCAAGTGTCCCTAGATAAATGATAAAGCTAACTAACTTTTTTTTATTTCTTTTTTTGCTGGTGGGGATTGTGACACTTAATATATTTTTCTATATTGAATCCTATTCACTGCTGTTTTACAGATTCCAGGAGTCTTAAATTGGTCTGTAAAAATGAATATTACTTGATGTATTAAATCACATTGATGCTTATTAGAATGCAATAAATCCCTCAAAATGAGGCCAACTTCATGAGCATATGTGCTTGTATGAATGGTGTTTCTGCGTGTGTGTGTGTGTGTGTGTGTGGAAGGGGAATATGAGTTTGCATAAGTTTGAATGTAGGGTGTCTCTACATCTGGCAGGTCTACTGTATGTGTAAGCAGTGTCTCACTTTCAGTGTTATTGTACAGTAGTTATTTTCCCCAATGACTATGGGAGAGGAGTGAAACTGTAATTACCTCTGCACAGGTGGGAGCTGATCTGCACACCTTGAGCTGGAGCTGGATGCTCATCATATCACATAAGTAGAAGGGTTCGGCTGTGCAAGCAGATATACAGTCGTGAAAAAAATTAGGACACCCATGCTAAAGTTGACTAAAAAGAGGTATTAAAAAAAATCAGCTTTTGAAAATTGAACTTAATGCCTTAATTAAAAAAATTAGGACAAATCCAATCTTTAAGGACACCAATTTTCTTTGTGAATGAATAATGTATCGTGAATAAATAAATGTTCTTCCTTTAAATACAGGGGGCATAAGTAAGTACACCCCTATGTTAAATTCCCATAGAGGCAGGCAGAATTTAATTTTAAAGGCCAGTTATTTCATGGATCCAGGATACTATGCATCCTGATGAAGTTCTCTTGGCCTTTGGAATTAAAATAGCCCCACATCATCACATACCCTTCACCATACCTAGAGATTGGCATGGAGTACTTTCCATCATCATCTCTCAATGCAAATCAAAGCAGCTATTAGGCTAACTGAAATAAAACCATGATTATAAACAGCTGATTGTGACCTCCTTAAAATAAAGTAATGTCTACTGGTGACCCCTCAGCACAGTTTATGTATTTAGTGTGGAAATGGGTTGAGCAGTTCAGAAAAAGAATCAGAAAAGACATTGTGTAAAAGTACCTGGTGAATCCTTTGTTTTTTTCTTGGGATCCCTTGAGAGGTCCTGACCCACGGGATGGGAACAGTGGCCCTAGAGCATCCTGTCACACCTTCCTTATTTCACAGATGCTATCATTTGTTTACTCATAATCCACAACTATATATAGTTTTTTAATTTTTAAGATTATTTGTTTGGGCATTTTAGCCCTTTATTTGCATAGGACAGCTGTAGACCTGAAGGGGGAGAGAGAGGGGGAATAACATGCAGCAAAGGGCAACAGGTCGAAGTCGAACCAGCGGCCGCTGTGTCGAGGAGTACATCTCCTATATATGGGCGCGCGCTCTACAAGGTGAGCTACCCAGGTGCCCCAACAGCTAAATTTTATATTTTTAATATCGGCTCCTGTGCTAAGGTGCCTTGTCTTCAGGTTATTTAAGCGTAGGCCCATATGGTCAAAGGCTTCTAAGCACTGGCCCTATGGCATGCTTGGTAATTCATCCTTGCTCTGGTATCCCCTTTTTAATTTTTTTTGTTTTGTTTTAAATCATTTTCATTTTAAATCCCGTTAAGTCTTAAAATCTCTACAAGGTGCTCCAAGGGTTGAGGTATTTATCACAGCACCTTTTAAAAAAGTTTTTAAAAGTTTGTGTATGTGAGTGGGACATAGGGTAAAAAGGTGTAGAGGCTAAAGCAGGTAGAGAAACGGGGCATGAGTTGAGGGCAGAAGATATTGGTAAAAGCACTACAATCTAGAGCCCATGGAGTGAGCGGAGTCTTGGTGTTCCCTCTCCCCTCCGAGGGCAGAGTGTGCACTGGATTTCAGGCCAGTGCTGTGAGCTCAGCATTCATAGGTCAGATGGTTATAGTGGTATTACAGCGAGACAGAGAATCAATACTGAACTAACTGGCCAGGCTGGGAACAACTGGCCAGCCGTGGGTTCGAAGCACGCTCTGCTCAGCGGTGGCGCTCCTCTGATTTATTGCAGTTGTTAAAGAGAAAATTGAGTCAGAAGGTTTTCATTTAATGGCATACTAGTCTGTGGCTGTACTCTAATACTGCACTTGACCTTCAGTTCCAGATAGGAATCAAACCGTGGAGTTAACTACTGTAGTGGCCTGAGAGCTTATCTGCTCCTGTACCGTCTAATCACAGTAAATGTTTTTCATGGCGACGAAAATACCTGGAGGCTTGGGACTGAATAACAAATATTAGAAGTAGGGCAATCGTTTGTGGTTAACAAAACCTGAAGACGTTGCTTTATGTTCAGGCTTCAGGCCTCTGCTCCTTGCTGTGTCTCATACTCACCCTGTGAATGTTTACGATAGCCCTGCAACACCACCTGGTGGAAAAAATATCTCTAATACGCAATTAATTTAAATTCCGTCCCAGCAAGCAAAGGTAAAACTGGTCAAAGGCAGTCCCATGCTTTCATTTTTGGTCTTAAGGTACTGGGGTAATTTATCCTTGAGTGAAAAGTACAGAGTAATAAATCCAACCAAATTGAAATAAAGTACTTCACTGACTTTGATGGCCCAGTTAAAGAGTTGTAACCGTCTGTCTGTCTGTCTGTCTGTCTGTCTGTCTGTCTGTCTGCTGTGCAGCTTCAGCAGAGCGAAAGAAAGTCTTTCTGATTAAATTACTGTTGGTCTTGTCTCAGGCTCTGTTGTCCCAGACTTTTTGAGTAATTATCTTAATGGAGGGAAATTTGATTAGAAAAGTGCATCAAGAAACAAATATATCCATTTAGTCAGTAAGTACAACATAAAACATTTCTTTCCTCTCTCAGTGCTTACACAGGGTATTAGATCAAATGCTCTGGCAGATATATACATATAATACCCCACCCCACATCCTTCAAATTTCATTGGTTCAGTGATGAAGTGCTAATATTGGGTATACTAGTCTGCTAACTGTTTTTTTATTTTTTTTTATTTTTTTTCCTTGCAGCAGGGTTTTTCGGTGAATTGGTTTATGTTTGCATTATTGGGGAGGCTCTGGCTCTTCTCTGGAAAAAAAGTTTATATTTTACTTATGGTTCATATCTGGCTCAGTAGTTTGAATGCAGTGTTTACTGCCAGTGCTAGCATTATCTAATCGGAAAAAGTAAGTAAGTAAAATTTATTTGTACAGCGCTTTTCACAGACAAGGTCACAAAGTGCTTTACAATGTGCATAGGCAATAAAACGGTCAATAATATAAAATACAAATACAACAAATACAATTATCAAATAAATAAAAGACATAGGCTACCCAAAAGCTATCCTAAACAAGTGAGTCTTCACTGGTCCTAGTAGAAAAGTCTACTTCACATTTTCTGCATACTATTACGACCACAGCAGCAGTGTTTCAGGTTTGTCCAGGTGAGGTCTTAGCTTCTGCTTGACGTTGTCAACCCTTCCTTCCTCTTATCGTCCCTCTGGCAGATCAGATAGTGCTGAGCGCACTGGACAAAACAACTCTCATCCTGTGTCATTGTCGTTACTGTCCTGCCCTGTCCTGTCCTGTCAAGTCCTGTCCTTTTGACGTGCCGGCCAGCTCACCCCCCATTGCTCTCTTTTTCCTGCTGACAGACCTCAAAAGGGCAGGCCGGCATCTAAGGTAAAAAGAAAACAATAGGATGTTTAAAGAAGAAACACCTCTCCTGTTCTGACTCAATGGCAGGGGAAGGAAGTGATGTTGGTTATGGTTATCTGTGTCCCACACAATGGTTCAAGAGATCACGCTATACGTGAAAAAAAACTGGACCTTTCATCTATTTTTTTTTGTATCACTCCTTCCAGTTTTGACTTCTGTTCACTTCAAGTGCTGGATCTGGTTTGGTTAAGCTGCCAAATGGGCTGCAATGATTACAAGTCTGCCATCTACTGGAGACATATGAATATAGCATATGTTGACGAGCTGAGAAATCAAGGAAAACCTCTTAATTAAGTTAGATGGCTTGATTTCTCTGCCTGTGTCTTTATTAAAGTATGTATATTTTGTGTGTATGTGGAGATGGTAATCATTAGTGGTTTATAATCTGTGTTAGATTGAAAGCAGGAATGTATAGTTGGATTGCATTTTTATCAAAAAATACCAAACATTCACTGTCTTTAGCTTTTTAAATGTGTAGATTTTTTGCTTTTCTTTATCTTATGTGACAGCAAACTGAATATTTTGGGGTTTTTAATTGTTAGTGGTTCAAAACAAGCAAATTGAAATTTGTTGCTTTCTGCTCAAGGCCAATTTCACTGTAAAAAAACAACAATTAATTGAGAAAATCATGCTCTCCCTGCCCCCTCCACTCAAACGCCTCCACTCCACACCAAATCCGTAACAAAAAGTTGAGAGAGAAAAAAAACTGACACTGAAAAAAGAGTGACATGACACGGTCTTTGGTATCAAGTATCACGTACTTTTGGTGTCTGTACCGACTACTAGATTTTACGTATTGTAACATCCCTAGTAGCTATTGCACTTCCTGCTGTGTGGTGGCATGCGGGGCACATTTTGTGTTCTCTCCTGCTGGTGCAGATTCCAAACATTCCCAACATTTGTGCATGTAATTACCTCAGTCCTCCCCCAATCTATCTATCATCTATTGCACAAACACACATACATCAGAGAGAGCCAGAGAGAGAGAGAGAAAGATAAAAGGAGTTGCTCTATGTGCCTCAAGACAAACCCACCTTTAAAGCAGAAAAGGTCTAGGAAACATGTCTGCATTCACAATCAGCCTCTAGTCTCAACAGCCACAGTGATGTCTCAGCACACACACACACACACACACACACACACACACACACACCTGTCTGGGACCAGCCCTGTACTTATCAAACCAATTTGCTCAGTATAAATCCAGTCAATACGAATCGTGTGTGGGTTTCCCATCAATAGACCTATTTGTATATACTTCATGAAAATGATTTGTCAGCAGTCTTAACGATTGAGTTGTGTACCATCACACGCTAGAAAATCTCCTCTCATCTTACTCTGAATGTTGATGGCCCGAGGCAAGGCTTCAACCAAAGTTTCCTCTCCAGAAGAAACTGCCGCTCAGCACAGTTTGACTAAACGAATCAATGACCAAGCTGCATTTCATCAACTCCTGCCACTTTCTGTAATTTTATTCATGCACATATCTTACTGGAGGCTCACTTTTCAGAAATGTCAATAGTTTGTGGAAGTGGGCATGAATGTGCATGTGTGTTTGTGTGTCGCGCCTTTTCCCAGCAGTCCATCCATCCAGGCTGATTAACTCCTTGTGTGTCCTGTTGCCTGCGGCGGTTAATTAATGACCCATTTGTTTAATAGCAAAGCACTAGAAGGACAAAAGAAAAGCAACAGAGGCTTCACATGGTGATTGGAGGGGATGATGTTTATGTAAGGAGTCTGACGTAAAGGAGAGAGCAGGTGAGATAGAGTCGGGAACAACTCAAATTAATGTCCGTTTAAAAATGTAGTGTGCAAAGTAGGGCTGCAGCTATCAATTATTTTAGTAATTTAGTGTTCTACGGATTATTCCATCGATTAATCGAGTAATCGGATAAGAAATACTTTTGTTTTATAGAAGACCAATAATATACAATAGTTTGGTTTAATTTTCGGAAAAAGCTACATTTTTATTGCCTACATTGCTTACAATATCATCTCTCAAAAAACTAAACATGAGGTGCATTTCAGTTCCATATTACATTATATTTAAAGAAAACATTTTCTGAAATGCAATTACAACCTCAAACTTAAGGCATACATAAATATTACCTTAAGTTGTGCAACTTAACTTTTGGAACTACAAGTTTCAACCTGAGACTGATCTGTATATAGGCCTATATGTAAATATTAGTTATACTCAGCCTATTTTCATTTATATATTTGATTACAATGCTGCACAGCTCTGTTACACTTATGCTAGTAGATCGTTGATCAGCTGTTTCTCTGAGAGAAAATGGTGCGCTACAATCAGCTGTTTTTCCGAAGGGATAGTCAACAAGTTGGCTCTTTAGATCAAATTGTGGTCACCGCTACGTATTTTCTTGTCTTTGTTTTTGGTGTTTGTTGGGTCCGCTTTGTGGAATGAATGATTGTTAGACTCTGTTTTCTGTTGAAATGCTGAAGCACTGACGTCGTGCTATTATTGTGGTAAGCTAGTTAAATTTTGCAGTAGACACATTGTACAGAGTTGTCGCTTTAATTACGTTTGAACTGATTTCAACATACAAGCTTCGAGGCAAATCATTTTGCGTCGAAGATTTTTAGTGATCAAATTATTCGAGTTACTCGAGGAATCGTTTCAGCCCTAGTGCACAAGTCCCGGGGTGAATGGGCTGCAGGCTGCTGTGTCCTTACCTTTTCCTGCTGGCCTTGTGGCCTTGTCTTTTTCAGTCCCGTTGTGCATGTGTGTGTCTCCATTGATTGTACATGTGGCATTTTATGTGTCTAAAGTGACACAACAGAAGCTTCAGGTTCGCCTCTGTCTCTTCTCTGTGTCATTCTTCATGAATGTGCTTTCCTAGACGCAGCACACCCGTTCACTCTGACCATCTGTCACAGGCCTGCCTGGGCTTCCCTACACAGTCTGTCCACAAGCTGTGGCTGCCATTTGGTTTACCAATAAAAATCACTGGAAGGGTTTGTCCTAATTTGTGTACACAAAGGGTCAGTGCTAGGACATGGCTCAACTTCACTTGGCATTTTTATAGAAAAAGAATCTAAAATTAGAGTGGATTTGATGCAAATAGAGTTACTCATCCATTAGTATGAATAGAAGAGATTTGTCAGTATTTTGTTGTTGTTGTTGTTCTTCTTTGCATCCATGTAATGTAGATTATTTATTTCTTTTTTTCTATACACTTTTAAATATCTTTTACTGTTTCGCCCCACCTCCATGTCTTGTTTATGAAAACAGCATCATCATCGTATTGGTTCCTTGTGACCTTAACATTTATGTGGTGCAATATAATTTTGCACACACTAGCAATCACTTGGAAATCAGATAAGCCACATGCAGGAAACGTCTAAAGTCTAAGAATTCTCAGAGTGACTTCTTTCTTTTTCTGTTACAAACTTGTACACTAAGACAGTGTTTACAGCGCAAATCAGCTGGCCGTGTATCTACTGTATAAAACGGAGTTTAATCGTTTTATTTGTAGAAAAATGTAATTGGAATTGGAATAATAATTTATGCTACCAAAAAAATAACACGTTTTCATTTTACTTTTTAGATCTACAAATGCTTGTGAAGGGATATGTAATGTATATAGTGCAGGGATCTTCAACAGGGGGTCCGGAACCCCTAGGGGGTCCTCAGAGTCTCTGCAGGGGGGGCTCCAAAATTGTTATTTTTTGAAGGGGTATATCCAAAAATTAAAATGTCTTTACATGAATTCAACATATTATTAGCAAATAGAAAGCTCTGCTTACTGGCCTACTAGGTAAGGTAGTCACTAAGGTAGCCATCCACAGATACAGTTAATAAGGATTCACTGTGCCACAGGTATGTTTAACATTAAAAGATGATTTATAAAATCATGCCAACAATTATTTTAATAGCTTAGTATTCTATGCAAAAAAAGGTGTGTATAAAGGCTTTAGGCTGCCCTACACGCTTTTGTAGGCCCAGTTTAATATGCAACTTAATTGTATACAATATATGTAGTAGGGGGTCCGTGCACCATCTCTTTTTCCGTTAAGGGGTTCTTGGTTTAAAAAACATTGAAGACCCCTGATATAGTGCAAGAACATCTTTTGTTTTTAGGCTATATTTTTTCCAGGATATGACTTAAAGAGACACTTCACGCTTCGTTTTGACACTAATAGCACAATATCCGGAACAGTTGGGGGGGCCTCTGGGCTGACCAGAGGGGCCTTGGCTTGCTTAAGTAGCTTTAGCTCCCCTCTGATCAGCCGTTCTGGATAGCTGGTTGTGCATGCACAAACCGTCACAAATTAAATTTACCAGCATGTAACTGTATGTTATTGTTCCATGGTTTATATTTGTTATGTATTGTCTGTGTCTAATTGAACCCAATGGCTGATTGTAACTCTTTTACTTCTTGGTGGAAAATGCAGCGCAATGTATTTTCCTTTTGTAAGAGAAGACAAAAGGTGTTGTTGTTGCTCAAAGAGAATAAAGGCTTTGTCCTGACTTTTTCTATATGTGCAGGCATGAGTTACATCCCAGTGAAGCTTCCTTTGTCCAAGCAATGGGATAGCGGGTGTGTGGATGAGCTGAGGCCTGAGCAGGGGGAGGGATGTGGAGCTAGAGCTGGGAAATGGATAGGAGTCCCTGGCTTCAGGTAGGGTCATCTGGAACACCATGTGACGTTGCGTAAACAAAGAGGATCTTAGCCTCAGGCTCGAAAAGGATTGTTACGCTGATGAGAGAGAAAGAGGGAATCACTTGACAAAGTTTGTTTGTGTTCACCCTCTCCAAACTGCAACCACAGCTCTTTGTGAGAGTTTCCCGTGTGGTCTAGACTGATCTGGGATTTGTGGTTTAGGTGATTTGAGGCTTAGGTGAGGTTTGGGTGCCACCAGGGGAATATCATAAAGTTCTTGCTCGGTGTCAGAAGTAGCGGCACTATTTTCTATTAAGGAAACCTTTTATAAATGGCTTACAGGTTAATGATAACTGGTCTTATAATCGTCCTAAGACAATTGATGAAAACAACTTTTGGGTTGCCAGGTTGTAAAAAGAAAATGTGTAGTTCGATCAGATTTCCCCCCAGGAGGACACTTGCAGTTGTTTTCAGCTAGCCCTCTTGTTCATCAGGAAGACTGATTACTCACCTTCTGGAAAATGCCGCAGAGCATCTGGACCAAAGTCCATTTATTAACAACACATTTAGAACTGCAGACTTGATGAATTGTGGTGGAAAAAAGTCTTTACTAATAACTTACTACCATATATAACTGCAGACATGATTACTTTTTAATAAATGAGAAACCATTGCGTCTACTGTTGTAAATGTCAGTAGGTTGTTGATAAATGGATTTTTGGTCCAGATGCTTTGCAGGTAAGTGGTCCAACAGTTGATCGGAGGACTCTTTCTGAGAATGGTTTGCCATTTCAAGAAATATGCTTATTTGCTTTTGGCGAGTTAGATAAGAAGATTGATTAATATTTTGCTACATATTATTTATCGGTTAGTATAACTGTAGCGAGTGGTATCAGTCTTCTCATCTAACTCTCCACCAGAGAGCAAATCATGTCTCAAAACATCAAACTATTCCTTTTACGGTGAAACCTAAAAGGTAAAGCAAGTGTCAAGCTTGAGGAGGATAAACAAGTATTTATTAACCATTGACAATACCATTCATTCCAACCAAGGTTATTATAGTTTTGCATTTTCATTAGTTTTTATTTTTATTTTGTTTTGACTTTTTGTTTTCGGTTTAGTTTTAATTAGTTTTTAAAGCGGGTTTGGTAGTTTTAGTTTTTACTTTTTGAAAATGCTTAGTTTTAGTTTAGTTTTTATTAGTTTTAGTGTTAGTTTTAGTCTTTTTTTTTCGTAATATGGGTTATTTGTCAGGGGCAAGATTCAAAAAGGTCAGAAAAAGTATTGTGTAATAATAACTCAACAAAAACATCATACAATTTTAGAAATATGTATTCACAATGTATTCAACAATAACACCAGTACATATGATGAGCACAAATATGTAAACAGTCTACACAAGATGCTGCAGTAAGTGCAAAATGTGTAAGTGACGTGTTCCATGAAAAACCTAAATAGTCAATAGACTAAAGAAGACATACATCAACAGGTGTTTTGAACTTTGGTTTGAGGTAAAGTGGCGAACTGAAGTCGGTCAACTCCCACAGTCGTGGAGACATCCCAGTATCAATACACATATAAACCACGCTTCCTCCCGCTTCTGGTGTTCCTGTGTATTTACTAACCAGCAACTATCGGGTCGCCGGTGAAAGCCGTCCTGTAGTGTTCTCTGTCCTGCGGTTGTCTCTGTCATGCTGCCTGGCCCTGTACCCATACATCCATTCCCTGTACTGGGGTTAGCTACTGTTTCGGGGAAAGGGGGCTTTGCCTTCTCTTTTACCTTGTTAAGGTAAGCTATGTTAGCCTCCTTGTGCACGCTTCTCAAATGTACTTTCACATTCATGGGCTTTTTCCCTTTAATAAATTGTCCACATATTTTACCACCTTTCACTGCGAGGCACTTGCTTTTATCTGACACAGTCATAATCAAATAGGTCTCTGCCGCTTTCTTCTGACTTTCGGTACCGCCATGATATATATATATATATGTCAATATAGTATATATGTAGTAAATAGTCTTTATAAAACTGGTCTATGGTCGGAAATGTCAACTCTGAAAGATCGAACGTTATTTGCTCTATGAAAGACATTGACAAAGACGAGGCATTTATTTGATAATTTTATTTTAGTTAGTTTTGCAAACAGACGTTACAGTTTTATTTAGTTAGGTTTTTTTGTAATGCCTCTTTATTTTTATTTCAGTTTACGACTGTTTTTTTTTTCCACCTAGTTTTTGTTATTTTGTTAGTTTTTGTTAACGATTATAACCTTTGTTCCAACTGTATACCTGTTAAATAAGGGGGGTGCCTTATTAGAAAGCGATACAGATTTTGTTTGGACCCATTCAACATGAACACAGATAAAACACCCACACTCACATTTTCCTCCCTCTCTTGATCCTCCTTGTAAATAAATGTAATTTACAGCCGCTGAGCAGGATGGTCCCTCGGAGTTCAGGCACAACAAGTTCAACTAAATCAACTTTGACTACAACAACAGCTCTAACAGCAGGTTGGTCATCGAGGAACTGCTTAGAATACACACACACAGAGAGAGAGAGAGAGAGAGAGAGAGAGAGAGAGAGAGAGAGAGAGAGAGAGAGAGAGAGAGAGAGAGAGAGAGAGAGAGAGAGAGAGAGAGAGAGAGAGAGAGAGAGAGAGAGAGAGAGAGAGAGAGAGAGAGAGAGAGAGAGAGAGAGAGACTTTGTTCACCTACATGCATGAGTACACACACACACTTTGCTTACTCTTTAGCCTGAGGGAGTCAGTCAGAGTCTGAGAGGTCCCCCGCACTGAAATAGTCACCATGGCTCTCCAAGCCTCTTGATTACTGCTTTAGATCTCAGCAGGTGAAGGACAATATTGTTCAGGCATTGTATGAGAAACCTAGCTTCTACTCCACAGTCGTACCTCACATTTGCATTTATTTCTTTCTTCCCTCTTGAATTCATACCTCTCTATCTCTCTGCACTGAAATCCCCTAAGGGAATATATGTGGTACATTATGCATATTTGGTGTGGAAACCTTTTCCTGAGGGATTTATATACATTGATCAGCTTTAATTATGTGTGTGTATGCACCTCACGCTAAATGAGCCAGTGTTTGCGACTGGTCATGTGAAGTGATGTGTGACGCCGTTAACTGCAGGCTATGATGGATATTTTCCCTGTGAGTGGGCAAGCATGGCATTCTCTTCAGGCTTTTATTTTGTGTGTGTGTGTGTGTGTGTGTGTGTGTGTGTGTGTGTGTGTGTGTGTGTGTGTGTGTGTGTGTGTGTGTGTGTGTGTGTGTGTGTGTGTGTGTGTGTGTGTGTGTGTGTGTGTGTGTGTGTGTGTGTGTGTGTGTGTGGGGTTAAGAAATGGGCCTGTCAGAAGTGAATGATCAGACTAATCAGGTGAAAGACAGCAGACAGCGGGATTAAGACACACTGGAGAGAGAAAGCCCAAATATAGCTAGGGTCAACACACAGCTCACTCTAGGGTATATGTGCGTGTGTACTTTAGACCCAGTCTTGTGAAGTCCCATGACAGGCCTTATTTTTACATTACATTGCTTTACAGTGTTATATTATGACATGGGGATTTTAGAAAATCCATCATCAACATCACAAAACTTTTTGTGAGGAGTCTTGTCAGGTGGGAGTTTAAACACACACACACACACACACACACCTTTCAATTGGACAGCCTGTTTGATCGCCCTGCCAGTAAACAAACAAGCAGCTCTTTGGAAGACAAGCCCTTTTACCAGCAGGCCTTAATGGCATTAACTGTTAAGCAGAATGAGTTGTTTTGGAATAAAGCTTGACACATTGTTTACCTCCCATAACAATCAGCCCATTTACCATAAATGAACCTTACAAGCCTAAACGGATAGATCATCAGCAGAGGAGACAACAGCCTTTGTTTATCTCCTCCATCTATCCATTTAGTTATCCAATCACTGAAAATGTACATTCTCACACTCATTTGCTCTGACAAATATTGATGTTGCTTTTGGTTTGTAATGCATCAGAATAAAAACAATCATCAATATTAATGGCCACTCTATTTGGAGATAATGCTCACATTCATTATCATCCATTAATGTTTGTTTACCTAATTTGATTGGACTATAACCTCCACAAAGGCATATTATGCACTCCTCGACCATTATTTATGTGAGGAATCCTGAAAGGGTGGTAGCTTATTGAATTAAAAGTAAAATGCACCCTGTAAAAATTAGTCATATTGCCAATCAGTGGCAAGCTACAGAGATTTTCACCAGGGCTAACCTTTATCATAGCTCACATCATGTTGACATCATTCACATCATTACACTTCTAATCAGACTTGCACAGTATTGCCAAACGGTATGATTCCAATTTTTCTTTTTCTTTTCACCCTCTTTCCTCCAATGATTATGTTTTATATTTTTCATTTGTCTTTTTAGCTATATCGCTCCTGTTCCTCCCTCTCTTCTCTCGCGGCTGTCTCTCTAGAACTGCTCTAATTAAACACGGGGTCGTGGTGGTACAGACTCTTACAGCCGAGCACAGGAAAAAGGCTCTAATTCCAGCTCTCAGGATGGAACTCTGACACACAATGGCCCTGCCATCCTCTCTGCCCCCCATAGATTCCCAATTGAAAGGCCTCTCCTCAGGCAGCTTTTTAATAGGCCTCCCCTAACCCAGCACATACACCCACACACACCCATAGCACGCATATAAACACACACATGCATAAGCACACGCAAACACACATGCACCTATACAGCAAGTACACACAGACACACACACAAGCCATTGGCCCCCTGTGTGTGTCTGTCACTTGTTCTCTAGCTCACACTGCTTTGGGCTTTTTGAAGTGCTCCAAAAGCCAGTCGACAGCCTTTTTTACTTTTCACATAATGCAGAGGCGCAACTGCCACGCTAAGGCTACTACTCTGATTAGCTAGTATTGCAAGGGCAGCACTCAAGGGCAGATTGTCGGGGACTAAAGGTTCTTGGCTATTTTCTCCACATGATGTAGATTTTAAAAGCACTTGAACCGTATTCTGAAAGCAGTTAGTCCTGGCTGGATAGAGTTTTGGAAATATGGTTTGGGTCTATAATTTTGAAAGAAAAGTACATTTAAAGTTAGATTTTACATTGTCGAACGACTACCACCATTTGATGGCATTAGATCCAATTTGGCTGGTATTTGTTATATACCATAGTTTATAAGGGTGTGACGAGATCTTGTTTTACGAGATCTCGCGAGATTAAAACGTGACGAGATTTCTCATCGAGGTGAAAAGTTGTCTCGTGAGGCGATGTTATGTCAGCGTGATGGAGCGTGAAATTACTATTGAAGATCCCCCTGCCACTTTTAAATCATTTGTGTGGCAACATTTTGGTTTTCTTGCGGAAATAATAAATGGCGAAAGAGTGACAGACAAGACGAACGCAATATGTAAACATTGTAAGAAAAAAATGCCGTATACCGCGGCTAACACGAGCACTATGCAAAAACACTTACAGCACCACCACAGCTCTCTACTAACTACTGCACCCGCGACAAAAAACATTAAAAGGGCAAACAACTCTAAAAGCCTTTGCAATAACGAGGGACATAGGCGTTTTCATTGCAGCTGATATGAGGCCATTTTCTCTGGTGGAAAATGTTGGATTTCGGCGACTCCTCCACACACTGGAAACAAAGTACGTCATCCCATCACGCGCGCATTTAACTCGCACTGTAGTCCCAAACCTCTACAAAGAAGCCAAGGTCAGTTGAATAAAAAAACTATTTTCCATTCATATATTTCATCATTGAGGATTTCTTTAAATCTTTTTTAAAAATCTCGTCTCGTTCTCGTGAACCCAATCTCGTGATGTGTCTCGTCTCGTGGAGTAAGTGTCTCGTCACACCCCTAATAGTTTAGGTAGATTAGTATATTGTAGCTTTACTTTCACTCTAAAAAAACATTTTTTCATGAAATTTGTAAATGGAATTCATTCAATTGGTTATGACAACTCTAGTTATTGGCAACTTTAGAGAATAGTTTTGAATTTGTCATTCAGAAGACAAATCTGGCGACCCTCTATTTTTTTTAACTGTCAAAAAATCCAACAAAAAGAACTCACTCACTAAGTATTGCTTGTGTAGCTAAAGCCTGATATAGCTTGTTCCTCTGTGCCGTAGACCTTCATTGTTACATTTTTAAATGTGCCCACACAATCGCACTGGCTGAAATGTTTCTTCATTACCATGCACATGGGCACTGTAATTTGTTTTGAGTCAGTCGCACTGTAAATACTAACTAGTACACCAAAAGTGTATAAATCCGCATCTGAAAATAGTCCCAGACAAATGCACTTATTTTTTTAAGTTGAGTTTGAGTATTTTCTAAAAATTTTTCTAAATTATTTTCTTTCTGCCCAGCTTTTTTTTTTTTTAGAAAATGACTGAGCCTTTAAAAATAAATCAAATTTATGTATTTGTGTCACTATTTAAAGGAACACGCCGACTTATTGGGAATTTAGCTTATTCACCGTAACCCCCAGAGTTAGACAAGTCGATAAATACCCTTCTCATCTCCGTGCGTGCTGTAATGCTGTCTGACGGCTCCAGCGGCATCAGGCCAGCACAGAACATCAGGTGAATGGTTCCAGCAATCCTACTGCTCCGAATAAGTGACAAAATAACGCCAACATGTTGCTATTTACATGTTGTGATTTATAGAGTCACAGTGTGTACAAAAAACAATGTAACATGAGACACAGCCGTCTTCTAACTGTAAACAAACCGGGAACTATATTCTCAGGCGGAAGAATATAGTACTTGGGCGGAGTGATATGCTCGCAGCAAGCCTGTCTGAGAATATAGTTCCCGGTTTGTTTACTGTTAGAAGATGGCTGTGTCTCATGTTACGTTGTTTTTTGTACACGCTGTGACTATACAAATCACAACATGTAAATAGGAACATGTTGGCGTTATTTTGTCACTTTTGTCACAATTTGGAGCAGTAGGCTAGTTGGAACCAGTTACCTGAAGGATCTGTGCTGGGCTAAGCTAATGCTGGAGCCGTCAGGCAGCGTTACAGCACACACGGAGATGAGAAGGGTATGTATCGACTTGTCTTACTCTGGGGGTTACGTTGAATAAGCTAAATTCCCAATAAGTCTGCGTGTTCCTTTAAGGGTAACTATAACGTCTATATGTCATAAGATATTTCATAAGATGTACATTTTCTTAGCTACATTTAGAGAGATGAAAATGGCTGAAAGCTTCTTTCATGTGTGGCTATGTGCTGTTGAGGATGGGGGTGGTGCTAAGCTGTATCTGTAAGTCCAGGGTATTGGATCGTTGTTGATGTGTTTTGGCCCTGAATGATAATTCTGCCTGTTGGAAAGACTAGAGGTTGTTGTGCAACATCTTGGCACTCCGCTCTTCCCTCCTTTCCGTGCCATCTTCTCCCCTCCGTCACTCTCTGTCCTTGCTCCTCTTTATCCTTCCAGCTAGCTACCCTCCTTCAATCCTTCGCTCTCTCTAAGACTGGCGAATGCCCTTAACAACACAAAGAGACAGTGTTCAATCAGGATGGGAAGAGTCAGAGAGAGCTCATCTGCTCGGTGTGACGCCCATTACGTATTGATCTGGACAGGGCAGCGAGGGCACGTTTGTTTGTATCTATATAAATGAAAAAGAGGGAAACGACAGGAGAAAGTTGTTGGCACTGTATTGGCCTCGTGTGTTGATCTGATATCTTCTCAGTGATAAACGAGGTTGGTAGGGGGATGGCTGTGGAGTAGAGGCAGAAAATTAGGCAGCTAATACAGCAGCCCGCTCGTGAAATCTCTCTGTGCTGATGTGTATAGACTATAAGCCCATTGATCTGTAGGGAGAATTAATTTGCTCTGGCACTAATGCAGGAGGGAGCTAACTTCATGTTGTTAGCCAACGTCAGATCCAAGCTATGTTCAATTAAGCCTAGTAACAAAAGCGGAGTGCAGCACTTACAACTGCCCCACATTATCTGAACCATGGGCCATAGTTATATTAGTATAAGTATTTTTGTAATTCATATGGCTTGTCTTCATGCAGGTGTGCTCTGATCAGTAATTTATGTCCGATTGTATTATTCTAATCTGAACAGCGATTAAAAGGGCTCTTTGTTATGTGAGAAAATATTGCGGCACATGGCGTAAGCTTTTTATCATTATTACAGCACCCTCTCTCAGCCACAGTGTTTGCCTGAGGGCAGGTCTACATGACAGGCTGTTTATGTGTGTTTGTATGTATTTGTGCATTGGGGGCTTTCCCAGGCTCAGGGTTTTACAGTAGTAGGTGATGAGGGCTACAATGTGTATGTGTCCCTCGGGGATAGGGTGTGTGTGTGTGTGTGTGTGTGTGTGTGTGTGTGTGTGTGTGTGTGTGTGTGTGTGTCGGGGTGTGTCTCAGGGTAAGTGTCTGGGAAGATGTGATTTTCTTATGACAAAGCACTGTAATAGCAGGCTAGGCTTTAGTCATAAAGCAATTGGGATAATCCACTGGTTTACTAACAAAGCTCCCAAAAACACCCACACTGTAAAGTGCCTGAGTCAGGCTACAGTGGGGGGTGGATAAAAGATGTGGAAAGAAACAAAAAAGAAAAGAGTAATAACGTTGTTTATTTCCACCTAGACAAAGCAGGTTGAGGGTTATGTAGCTATCAAATGGACACTTTCTTGTGATAATCCCTAATCTGAACACAACAAGACTTCGACTCAGTCAGATCTTTAAAGTCTCAGCAAGTGAATATGTGCTTGATAGGCTTGCTGCAAATTGCCCTACTCACATACCCGTCTCCAAAACACTTTTTACACTCTCTCTGACACACACACACACACACACACACACACACACACACACACACACACACACACACACACACACACACACACAGAGCCTGGTGAGCAGATGAAACCTGGCAGATAAGCACCTTTACCTGCAGGTGCTGGAGAAGGGTCTGTGCATCTTAAAGAACCACATCGGCCAGATATTCATCTCACTCTCTCCTCCTGCTCTTAACACTGTTCTCTATCTGTATCTCTTGGCTCTTTCTCTCAGACACAGGCCTGTATCAGCAGGTTGATGCCATGCATGGTAATCCTGTATGACCTGAATCTCGATTCAATTCCGTGTCACACTAATGTCACATAGTACTGCCTATAACACATTTGTTTTCCAGCTGTGGGCAGGCTGCCAGGAATGCTCACACGTTGGACTGGTAAAAATGTAGGTTTAAGCCCAGTTTTTAGTAATGTTCAATAACTACAAACCTAATTAAACTACAAACAAAGCTAGATTAACTTTGTCCGATGCTCGTCCTTACTGAACAGTTTGGCCAATTTCCGGTTTCAATGGTCCAGTCCGGTGTACGAGGTGAAACTGGTTGGATGTTATGCTAACAGGTTGAACAATAGACTGTAAAAATAGGGGACATAGCATCCGTGACGTCGCCCATTGGTTGTTTTGAAGCCATCTTGGTTTGCGTTGCCATCTTGGTTTTTGCAACCGGATGTAACGATTTTTGACCAGAGGGTGGAGCTGTTTGAAAACGGATTTGAAAATGTTGACACCGGCCCAAGCCTACTGTACATTACGTCCACTGTCCCAGCCTGCCAGAATAGGGCAGCAGAAATAGTGTACATCTATTGAAAGTAATGAAAAAATTTAATTAAATTATAAGTTAAATTAACTTTAAACTTCTCTTCGCTAAGGTTGGCATAGGTAATGGTAAGTGACTGAATCACAGACTAACACTTGGAGTGCCGAGGTCATTAATGGGTATAAATTGCCACAATCTTTTAAAAGTGCACTTTTGTTGGATTACAACATGGTAATATTGTGAATGGATATGTTGACCTTATGGAACGCAAAGCTCTTATGTACTGTAGCTCTCTTACTTTGGTGATACATACTGCGGGGAAAATAATTATTGAACGCGTCAACATTTTTCTCAGTGAAGATATTTCTGATGGGGCTATTGGCATGCAATTTTCACCAGATGTCCGTAACAACCCAAGTAATCCACACATACAAAGATATCAAAACAAATAAGTCCATCAATTAAGTTGTGTGTAATAAATTGAAATGACACAGGGAAAAAGTATTGAACACACTTGCTGAAATGTATTTAATACTTAGTAGAAAAGCCTTTGTTGGTAATGACAGCTTCAAGATGCTTCCTCTATGAAGAAACTAGTCGCACACATTGCTCAGCTGTGATTTTTGCCCAATCTTCCACACAAACTGTCTTGAAGGTTCTGGGGCCATCTTCTATGAACTCTGATCTTCAGTTCTTTCCAGAGGTTTTCCATTGGATTCAAGTCGGGTGATTGACTGGGCCATTCTAATTTTCTTTCTCTGAAACCAATTGAGAGTTTCCTTGGCTGTGTGTTTGGGATCATTGTCTTGCTGAAATGTCCACCCTCGTTTCATCTTCAGCATCCTGGTGGATGGCAGCAGATTCTAATCAAGAATGTCACGGTACATTTTTCCATTCAGCCTTCCTTCAATTATATGAAGTCTGCCAGTGCCAGATGCTGAAAAACAGCCCCACACCATGATTCTCCCACCTCCAAACTTCACGGTTGGTATGGTGTTTTTAGGGTGATGTGCAGTGCCATTTGGTATGGTGTTTTTAGGGTGATGTGCAGTGCCATTTCTCCTCCAAACATGGTGTATGCTATGACAGCCAAATAGTTCAATTTTGGTCTCATCTGACCAGATTATATTCTCCCAGTATGTCATTGTCTTGTCCAGATGTTGTGCAGCAAACTTTAAGCGAGCTTCCACATGCCTTTTCTTGAACAGTGGTGTGTTGCGTGGTGTGCGTGCATAGAGGCCATGGCGGTTGAGTGCATTACTAATTGTTTTCTTTGAAACAACTGTATCTGCTTCTTCCAGGTCTTTCTGAAGATCTCCGCGAGTGGTCCCGGGTTCTTCGACAACTCTTCTAAGTATTCTATGGACTCCTCTGTCAGAAATCTAGCGAGGAGCACCTGGTTGTGGCCGGTTAATGGTGAAATTATGTTCTTGCCACTTCCGGATAATGGCCCCAACAGCGCTCACTGGAACTTTCAGAAGTTTAGATATTCGTCTGTAACCAATGCCATCCGTATGTTTTTCTACAATAAGCTTACAAAGGTCTTGGGACTGCTCTTTGCTTTTACCCATCGTGAAATGCTTCTTGAGTGACACCTTGGTAATGAGAAACCTTTGTATCGGCCATCAATTAGGACTAATCCAGCTGATATTAATTTGCACTAATAGGGGGCAGGATTGCTTCCTAAATACTGACCGATTTCAGCTAGTTTATTGGCTTCCCATACCCTTTTATACTCCTTTTTCTTCATGTGTTCAATATTTATTCCCATTATCATTCCACTTTATTACACATAACTTTTGTCATGGACATACATATTTAGATTTCTTGAAAATTTCATTCCAATAGCCCCATCAGAAATATATTTACTGGGAAAAATGTTGACGCATTCGATACTTATTTTCCCCGCTGTATCGCTACCAAATTAGCCTGCTAACATGCCAACATTTCACTGCTAGCTATCTTATTAACAGGTTGCTAATGTTTACATCTTATCTATGATGTCATGTCACCGGGATATCTGCATAAACAGTGATAGCTTTCTCTTTATTATTTTCTGTTGTGAAACAGGTAAGCTTACAAAGCCAACATATTGAGCTTGGCAGGGTAACAAGACTTTATTTCTAGTTTATAACATGTATTAAACATAGCGTTACCGGTACCTGAAATTCAGTTCCGGTTCTTTTGCTCTTTTCTCTGTAATAACAAAAAATGTATTTCATTTGTAAAAATAATTCCAAACCTATTTATCCTATTTACTTACATTTTGTTAATTATTTAGAACATTTTACACACCACACAAAATAAAACCCCTCCATCTCCCCCCAAACCCGTACCTCTAACCTATTAAATCAAATGATTATTAATTTCTTACACTGCACTATAACTTTTATTCTTGTATTTGTATCTTATTCTATTTTAGCATGATTTTATTTTCTATCTCTTTTTAATTGCTCTTTAATGTTTTATGTAAAGCATTTTGAATTACCTTGTTGCTGAAATGTGCTATACAAATAAAGTTGCTTTGCCCTACAACTTCCAGCCTGTCAGTCAGTCACCAGGGCATAGAGAACACTGTTGGGCCTATAATCTCCAGCCTGTCAGTCAGTCACCAGGGCATAGAGAACACTGTTGGGCCTACAATCTCCAGCCTATCAGTCAGTCACCAGGGCATAGAGAACACTGTTGGGCCTACAATCTCCAGCCTATCAGTCAGTCACCAGACGTACACATGCAGAGGACAGATGTTCACGCTTACGTGCTCTCAGGTACCGAAATTTGGCACCATTTGATTTAACGTGATTCGATTTTCGGGTAGTAACGACGTTATTCCGACGGTACCCAAAAAAGTACAGAGTTCGGTACCCAACCCTAATTAAACAGGATTTATATTAATGAAGTTACATTTTTTTGCATGTTTAATTTAATACAATGTCATGTATTGCTGCTGACCATATTACAGACCAGACTGTTCTCTGTATCTTAATAGTTTTTTCTGCCTCTTCAGTGTGTGAATATGACTTTAAAGTTAAGACGATCACAGTGAATATGAAGCTTGATCACATAATCCAGGTGGGATTTCATTGAAGTGCTGGTGAGAAACAGAAGATAGAAAATGAATAATAGTGCACAGTTTGTTATCTTGAGGCAACAGAGCTACTGTATTTGGACTGCAAGAAAACGCTGACAAAAACGGTTGAGGGAACACCATCGATGTTCTATTTTTCAAAAATTTGACGTCATTGCATAATATAATGCATTGCTCTGGTGGACTCCACATAATTATTTCTGTATGTCTCCCATTCCGTAGTCTTCCTTAACAATAATGGCTCATGATAAAACACAGGTGGCAGTTCATATGCATAAAAGGAGGTTGTCATGTCATTTTTCAGAGGTTATCTTGGAACACAGCAGCCATTCACTGCAGGGAAATCTTAGCCGCCATTATATAATATACCAGTGAATTAAAATCTGCAGCCTAGTTCTCTCCCTCTTGCCATCTCTCTCACGGTCTCTCTTTGTGGGGTCAGAGTAGTAGTTGATTGTGGAGCTCGGCTTAAACTCAATAAGGGAGAACTGGGAAAAGTCCCTGTATGTGCTTTTTTTTCTCTCTCATTAAGCAGTTTTGTTTATAGTTTATCCACAATCCAATTGCCTGTATCTTCTCATTTAATGGTCCCTTCCTGTCTGCACTTCCATTTCTTCAAATTTCAACAATCCCTTTCTCTTCCTTGCTTTTACTTGCCTGCCTTTTTAAGTCACTTTTCAAAGCAATGTGGGCCATTAACCAACTGTCAATGTAAGGGTGCTTGGCACCATCAGACTATGATGGCCTTTCCCGACGGTAGAGGCTGTACTGCAAAAGTATACTGCAAAACCTTTTTTCAATCCAACTTGGAGAAATTTTAGCTTCTTTCCCTGTCATTTAATTCCACTTTCAAATGAAGCATTACGCAGACACTCTGTCAGATTTTATTGCACCAGAGAGAGCGCACATGTACTTGCTAAAGCCCACAAAGAAACCCTCTAAGCACCTTTCCACACTAAGACTTGTAAATGTAATTGCTGGTTTCTCCTCCGGGCTTTTAAGAAAAAAGGACAGGAAGGAGTACAGATGGATGATTTTCAGCCTAATCGCCATCCTTGAATTTCTAAAGAGATGCGGCTTTGGCAGAGAGAGCCAGAAAGCAGAGAAATGGACCAAAAGTACTCTCTCTGTGTTAGTATGTACTATGTTTAGTACGTGTGTTTTTGTGTGTATTTCTGTATTTTCTGCTTGCAAGCGTTGCAGTTTCAAAGCACATTTTAATCTGTACTTTCAATTTAAGCAATTTACTTTCATCTTGCTGCATCTAGATGAGTGACCTTGCAGTGTAAGAGATGTTGTTCTTTTTAGCATCTGCTTCCTCCGTCCCTTGTGAAGTGAAATAAACGCACACACACACACACACACGTATGACAACAAACGCATGCTTTTTCTCTGGAAACATTTGGTGCTAATAATGAGACTTAAGTGTGTCCAGGCGGATGGACAAGTGAATGAAATGGCCACAGAATCACTAGTTGTGTTTGATTTGCCATCTCTAATTCAAAGAGACCATCTGATAAATTGAGAGGATGGGATGTACATCAGAATAGCAAGAGGCGCCTCTTTGTTGTTCCCCATTCCCAACCAAAGTGTGTGTGTGTGTGTGTGTGTGTGTGTGTGTGTGTGTGTGTGTGTGTGTGTGTGTGTGTGTGTGTGTGTGTGTGTGTGTGTGTGTGTGTGTGTGTGTGTGTGTGTGTGTGTGTGTGTGTGTGTGTGTGTGTGTGTGTGTGTGTGTGTGTGTGTGTGTGTGTGTGTGTGTGTGTGTGTGTGTGTGCGAGCGAGCGAGCGAGCGAGCGAGCGAGCGAGCTCAGGCTGCAAAAAAGCAGGTCATGTGCTATCAGAGCCCTCCAGCACTTTTTCTTTCAATCTCGATATTTGCCTATAAATGTTTCCGCGGTTGTTACCTTGAGCTTCTGCAGGAAGTTAACATTTGAAGTGATGATTATATATGATGGTCAAAAGTTGTTTGTGATGTTTTTTAAGGTTATGTTTTGGCCATTTCTTGCTTTACTTGATAGTAAACAGTGAAGAGGCATACAGGAAATGTGGGGAGGAGAGAGAGGGGGGGGGATGACATGCAACAAAGGTCCCCGGCGGTATTCAAATCGGGGATGTTATGCTGTTATGTGGGATGTGTTTTTAGACCGCTAAGCCACCGTGACATCCCGTGTTTGTGATTTGGACATCTGCATTCCTGTTGTCATGTTTTGACACTGAATCCTGTTTTTATGATCTATTTTTTTTTCCTGCATGTTTCTGTATTTGTGTGAACTTAACCATGAATGCCTGTCAGACGTTCAGTCCTATGGTATGTGACCGTGCATGTGTTTTTGATGGGAGTGAGTGGTCATTCGTCAACAAGCAATTTATTTCTCCATTCTGCAAATTGAAAACACATGAAAAGTGACTCCATCCAGCCATCACTCCTTTATTCTTTTTTTTTTTTTTTTTTTTTGTTGACAGCTAGTCTTATCACAAGCCTATCTGTGTGTAACATCATGCATTGGATGTTTATGCTGCATGCATCTAAATGTATGCATGTGCTAGTGTGTGTGCATTCTTCCACAGCTCATTGGTGACTCAGATCTTATGCCTTGAGCAGTAAGTCCAGATGTTTGGTGTCTAAAGAAACACACTACTTTGGAAACCTTCCCACATGCTATCTGGTGTAGTTGACTGCGCTGGCCCCAAACTTCAAAACAACCCAGCTCTAAAAATAGTCTGAAGCTTTTAATCATTCTGCAGACTCTTCATGTCTCTGATAGTCAGCTCACAAGAGTTAAGCTAGGACACATACAGTATTACCCACCCAAGTCACGCTGTAAGTACCGAATGTGTCTCATGGCTCCTAGTTCACAAGACACTAAGCATCTGATTGTTAACTCTTTTTTTTTTTTTTTTTTTTTTTTTTTTTAAGATTATTTTTTTGGGCATTTTAGGCCTGTGTTATATAGGACAGCTGAAGATGTGAAAGGGGGGAGAGAGAATGACATGCAGCAAAGGGCTGCAGGTCAGAGTTGACCAATGTACATGGGGGTGCACGCTCTACCAGGTTAGCTATCCAGGCGCCCCAGATTGTTAACTCTTTGCAGCTGTCCGTCACGCTCACATCAGAAACCCATGACGTGACATAAGGAGCCGACTCATGAAATTCCTTGACTTGAAGGAAAAAAAAAACCCAAGACCACTCCTTCTGTGCCATAATGTTTTATTTCAACTATACATGCTGTGTTAAAAAAAATCAACAAAAAATATCATGAAACAAAGACCATCATTATTATTTACACATTCACAGTACAACTTTACAACATATCTACACGCTGAAATACTCTGGAGATCATATTATACAGCTGGCCTGGCATCGCCATGTTGCACAATTTTTAAATCAAAATTACATGACAAAATCCGCTTTATCTGCACATAAACAGAGCTCAGACTGAAATATAAAGGCTTCAATTTAGATTGCAACAGAAATACCCCGTTCATATTGCAATGTACAAGGCAGTTGAGCAGTGTATGTTGAGTGTCTGTCTGATGTCAGTGTGTATGTGTTGAGTAGAAAAGAGAGCCCAAAAACTGGTTGGATGACAGGCAGAAAGTTTTTACATACAATCATCACTTGTAAACAAAATGTGGCTTTGGGCTAAAACAGGCAACTGCCACTTGGATAGGATTGCAGGTGTCACCCAAATAATGAACCCAAGAGAAAGTCAGTCATCACTACTGGCCAATAAAACAATTCCTGTCACTGCAATCCCGGGGATTAACGGATTCTTTGTGACTACTGCCCATGCCAACATCTTTACATGACTGCTTTAATGTGAACACTGTGTTAATACATTGGCTGTGGGCAGGATGTTCTGCATTGAGCCGACTGCTCCACAGTGCAAGGTCTAACCACCCTACATCCCACTGTCAAGAAAATACATTCACTGCATGGCACCTCTATGTGGTGGATAAACACCATCTTTTCAACACCTGCAGTAAAAGAGAAAAATTGATTCATACCCCAATGTTTTTTGACTGTCCTTTTGTATGACTATCATTCACAAGTGAAATGTCTATCAATTTCTTTTCCACATCACTTCCGTTTGCATTAAAATCGCAATTTTTCAAGACATCCTGCTGATTTTCAAATCTTGCTTGTATAAAAATTGTTTATATAGCATATGACAATACAGACAGCAATACAGAGGACCAATTGACATTGCCAATATTATACTGTAGTAGTCCATTTTGTGAATAAGGCACACAATGCACAGATTCAGGTTCACTTGCCTAAAAATATGTATACTCCTTATTTATAGTATTTAAGTATATACAAGATCTTGTCATTCCCAGCATGACTCATTTGGACACATTGGTAAATTATTGTGTTGATTGTACACTGGCCACTCACAGGGAAGCTGCACAGGGAACGCGGGCTGCAGAACCAGCATGGCAGATGACAGAGGAGTTACATCCATGTATTGTTCTAGGGTCGGTTTAATATACCTTTTTAATAGGATTAATGTAAAGGGAAAATTATAGTGTTCTTCTATTAGGGGACACACGAGTTTAATGGAATAGAAGTGCCCTGAAATGTTGGATTCATATACATGGGCTATACCATTGGTGTTGCTTTAGTTTCATATGGTACATTTTTTAAATAACACGGTAAAACATTATAAAGGCAAATCATTTTGTTCAAAATTCTTTTATAGAATGAGATGAGAAATGTATGTTTTTTTTCTTAATACCACTGCTACATAAAGAAAGAAATCTCCTGAACCACCAGTATCATTTCTACAAAGGGGCAGTGGAGGTTAGGGGAGGTTTCAATCCTTTTCTCCATGTATTAGTTTTAGTGCGTTTGGTTGCTGAAAACTTTACTTCTTGGCCTCTGTCTGCAATATAACGCGCACACACACAAGCAGATATGCACACCCATATCAAGGGCTATCCCAGTCTGATAGAGTAAATGCATCAAAGACAAACGCCTATGTCTAAAACCAATAGCAGCAAATGTAAAAAAAAGAAAATTAAAATGTCCCAGTGAGTTACAAAGTCCCTGTCCTAGTATACCCCAGACATGACCAACTTCACCTCAGCCTAACCTGATTACCAAAAACACTACAGAGTGGCACATGAATATGTTTTGGCTCGGTTTGGATGGGTTCAAACAAGACCAACGAAGAGAAAATATTATTATTGAAATTAGAGAAGATGACTTAGGTCTTAGACAGGTCTTAAGGTGCATCCTCTGGCATGTGGCACCACTCTTGATAAACAAGTGTGAAGGCCTAATATGTGTACTGCCTTTATGCAAATCTGCTTTCCAATCACAACCAACACACACACACATTCATTTCTCTGTTCGCCTGCTGCTTGATTCAGCTGTTAGCGGTCGTATGTATCTTAAGCAACACGCACACTTATGATTTTTGAGTTTCCTCTCCACTGCCCCAAGCCATCTTACTAACAAAGGCATGGCCTACCTCTCCTCTTTGTTCAGTTCACATTAGTGGGAAAACAGTGCTCAAGGGCAGTGACAAATGAGACCAATTCTTCAAGTATTCCACTGTTTTTTAACATGGCACCACACGCACAGACGCTGTAGCGGTCCCAGCTGGTGTCTTAAACCTCGTACCTAATATGGGAACGGGCGACACCCAAGCCCATATACAATGGGGAGCAGCAGATTCACCACTGTCCATTGTTCGTATCATGTGGCTACCGTGACGAGGGAGATGGAGATGTAGGGACAAAAAAGCCCCTAGAAGTATCTTTGGCCACATGCGTGATTTCCCTTTTTAGTGTGAATGAATGTGAATATCATTTAAAGGGTGAACACACCTCAAGTCGATACACAAACACACACTAGGACCTACCCCATCCGTAGCCCCCCGCCAAGCCCTCAGGGCTCAAAGCTCTACAGTTAAGGCCAAGAGCTCACTCAGAAGCGTCCATGCTCTTTTAATAACTGTACTTATTGACCACTCGCATCTGTGGAGTCTGTGGTGAAAACCCATTGGGTTTAGGGGGCACATCTGGTTTTAGCGATGGGGTCCGTTTAAGCCCTGTGCGAGGGAGTGAGCCATACCCACTATAGGTCTGTCGGGGTATAGAGGATGGGTGGGCTGAGTGCATTCCTGCCCCCACCACTCCGCCTTGGGAGTCAAGTCTGGAGGGGGGCTTTGGGGGCATGTAACCCCCTCTGTTCATACTGTGTTGGCGAGACACAGACACCCCCATGGTTACCCCATTTGGTGAGGTGGATAAGGATTGCCTGTGAGAGGCACTCCGGTGGAGTTGATACCCCCCTCTTTGTCTCTCCAGAGTGCCCCCCATGCTCAGGCTGCCCGTTGGTGTTGTGGGAGTTGTAGGCATGGGCACATCAACCCTCTTGGTGGGGCTGTGCCTTGGCAGGGATGAGGAGGGAGAATACAGGGAAGCCTCACGGCTGGGCACCTTGGGGGGTAATTCTGTTAGTTCCTCCATGGGCTCCAGTGTAAGCTGTTGCCGTGGGCGAGGCCCTGATCCCTCTTGAAGAATGGCCTTGGGGTTGGCCACTGAGTCATTTAGGTGTTTTAAAAGGTCATTTAGGGTATTTCTGGCATCCACAGACCTTTTCTGGTCTTTCCTACTTCCCTTAGAATCTGGGTTCTTCAGCTTTCTTTCAGATGAATGTGGCAGTGTATCGTCTCCATTGTCAAGGTTAGATTGGTCATGTGTGGCATTGGGCAGGACAACCGCACTAGGGATGTGGGAGTGACCCAAGGCGAGGGGAGGGTGGTTGGAGTTGGAGGTAGGAGGAGCAGAAGAAGAAGGAAGGAACTGAGGATTCTTGGCTGATGAGTTGGACTCCTTACGAGGCCCACTGGCCTTTCCGTGAGCCCGCTCCCACTGATTTTTGATGGGCTGCAGGCTTTTCTGCTGAAGCACTGGGGTGGACTCGGGTGTAGGCAGGGCAGCCAGCTCAGGGGGCTGACAGCCGTCCCGCAGGATCATGGTTTTGGTGTCTCCGTTGGGTGAATTCAGGTCTTTGCTGTTGCTCAGAAGATTGGTGTACAGCTTGGGAGAATCAATGTTGGTCTGGTACTCCTAAGAATGTGAAAGGGGAAAAAATCAAAGGAGTAAGATAAGACAGTTTCACATCCTGTTGAATCACTCATCTCCACCTAAGACTTGGTATGCTAGATGTAGCATTGGAGCTGTTTTTATGGCTGTACCTTAACAGGGCTGTCAAAAAGGCCATTGAGCTTGACAAAGCTTCCAGTGGAGTCGGAGCCAGAAGGTGCAGACTCTGCATCCTTGTGGACACGCCTAGGCTTACGGAGGAATGAGTCTCGGTAACAGAAAACAATCAGACCAGCCAGGAGAGCACCCATGAGAAAAGCAGCAAACACGCAGGTGATGAGGATGTTCATGTGGACCATCTGGTTGGTCTCACCTGCTTGGATATCCCACACACCTACAAAACATTGAAGCATCGGTTAACCCCCTGGTGAAAAGAGGCAAAGTGCTCAGTGAAGCGTCCCTCCACATTCAACAGCAGAAATGTGCATGTTTGTGTGAGAACACAACCATGCATGAGTTTCTGATTTTACAACTCTGCTCTATACAAGGTAGCCAGTCAACCACAACCAAATGTTGTAAATATTGACACATTCCTATTCATCTAAACCTGGATGAAGAAGAAATATGGTGAAAATTGGCAGAAGCTGTTAGGTACCCACATCCATTTCACCATCTATAAGAAGCAGTGCTATGTTAGTGAAGAAGGGAAGACTTAAAGTGCCTTGATCCATGTTCCATTAGAGGCTTTTTGTCATGCGTTAAACCGGTACCAAAGGGTTAGGTGTTATTTGAAATGGAGAGCCAAATTAATTTGCACAAGAGATCAACCAGCAGGAAGTTGTTCAGAGGAAAGCGAAGCAGTGCTCGTCTTCCAGGTGTTGAGATAGCTGTTCTACTGGTAGTTTGTTAGTAACCACAGACATTGAAAGAGTTAGTCATCCACCGTGCGGCCACAATAGTGATGTGGCAGAGCAGGCCCAGTCAATGATCTACCAGCCAGGGTAAACTGTTACTACAGCTAGAGTTAAGAAATCTAAACTGGCAGAGACAGAAGCTAAATCCAAACCAAAGATTTTAAAGACACGATATCAGAACGGTGAGTGTAAAGTTAAAAGGTAAAAGGAATAAATTATTTAAAAGAAACGAAGAAAAAAATATAAGAAAATTACAATTTAAAAAAAGAAAACAATAGTAACATGAAAATATAATTTGTATAGCAACTTAAATTATGTATGGAAATGTCTATTTTTAAAAAGAGAGACTACATTAACATCTGCCATGTTATCTAATGGGAACCCTAAATAGCTGCCAATGTGTACATGTATGTTTGCATATGTGACCCTATGTGTGGATTCACATGTGTGTGTCTTAGTGAGAGTTGTTGGCAGCTATTGGATCAGGCTCCTTGCAGCATGTTGGCTGCCTCTCTGCGGGCCTTACCCTCTTGGCCCCCTGGGATAGAGTCTAAAGAATGGGAGGTGGCTGGGTCATCCTGCAGCACAAAGCCTGAGCCGTAGAGCTCTGGACCAGGCCCAGAGCTGGGGCTCTGAGTGGGTATGAGTACTGGGGGCTGTATGGGCCCACTGGGGTGGACAGTGACTGGCGTTGATGAAAACTCCATGTCTGTGGTGACAAACAAATTTGTTAACAAACTGTGCAGATGAGTGTAAAGCATATGGTTATCATCCCGGTTAGTAGGCATGGGCAATGGGTAATCTTTAAGGTTAGTGTCTGACAAAATAGTGAATAAACCTCATCACAGTTCACATTCATAAACCAATGAAAGTACATGTTTGTTTTTTTGTTTTAAACAATTTGGAAGGGAAAAAAGGAGAGGATACTGATGTTCAAAGAGGAGTTGGTACACAACAGTAAGGGTGCCAAGGGATGGTGGGTGGGCATGCAAGACTGAAGAGGGATCAAAACAGGAAGAGTGAAAAGGAGGAAGTGAATTTGTGTTAAGATAAAGCACAATGTTGCCTATGAATCTGTTTGTGACGATGACAATGAAGCAGGCGACATAAGCATTCAGGAGGTGTTTGGTAAGAAAAGATGGATGGTGGCAGTGGTGGAAAGACAGGGTTGGAGATGCTGAACTCAAGGAAAGAAACCATTTGAGTAAAAGATCAAACTAACCAGAGGTAGGGTCGCCAAATGATTTGTAATCTGGCGCTGATGTAGTGCCCAAAAACGCTAAAAGAATTAAAAGGACAAGAAATCAGTATAAAGGAATTCAGAAGTAAAAACTAAAATTCCTAAGAGACACTAAGAGTGCAGTTTATTTGGTTTAAATAAAGATATAAAGCACCCGCTAGCAGTGTCCTTTTCTCACTGGAGTCACTGTGGGCCCTCTGGTTCTGATCAATACCGAGGTTCAGCGGGGGTCATGTTTAGTTGGTACAAATGAAGGGACAGGCATTTTACAGTAAACTCAAAAAAGCAAAGGCATATTATCTGGCTATCTGATATCTTAAGACCTCTACCATTTACACCGGCTAAACATGACTCCTTAATTGTACATGTCCATGTTTCTGCCTCACAGGTGGCATAAGTTACAGGTGGCCATGTACTGTATGCAGATGTGTGTGTTAATATTGCACATAGACTTATGTAGGGGCAAGTTACTGGAGTGGTTACTGGTGTGAGTGTGCAGGCTTATGGTGTGTGTGGAAATGAGTTTGTCTTTGCGTACATGTGTGCATGTGTGTGTCAGCGTATGTGTATCTCAGTGTATGTGTGTCTCAGGATGGATGGCATGGTATGGAGATGAGATCCGTACCCTGGCAGTCTCCCAGGTGGGCAGTGTTTCCAAATTCAATGTCCTGCTCATATCCAGTCCTGAAAAGAGAGCAAAGAAGAGAAAGAGAGATTTATCAAAGAGTTGCAAAAACTCTTGCCATCTCATTTTCTCATCTATAATATTTGCTCTTTTATATCACAGCTGAGGCTTGAACTCACAAAACACCAGGCTGTATCCTCTCACATGCCCCATGAGGCTTCCAGCCACAGTAGGGATCCCTTGATGCAATGCAAGACCTGGAGCCAAACAAACACACACACTCAGAACACCGGGTTTAATCATTCTGGGAAGTGCACTATAATAATTTGTGACTGAGTGAACATTAACCAAAAGGCATAAGATAAAGCTGTTATCATTCCCTTTATGGCATTTTCTGAAACACAAAACAATTAAGTCACAAACCTATGACCGACCGTACAAAGCACATTTGAACCCCCTACGTGTGCATTTGCGTGTCACTTACTTGTGGCAGGAAGAATGCCGTTCACAGCGACTCAGGGGAATACGGATGACACAGCTTGAAAAGGCAACATACAAGCTGTGTGCCTCTTTGTCCACGTGCAGCGAGAGGACACGCTTGTCATCCTCGTGGTTAGACAGGCACCTGGGAAGGGAAGAGAGAAACCTGATCAGAGGTTTATCAGATAAGTCTGTCTACTGTTTCAGTCTCTGTAGATTTAATCACTTGTTAGGTGGGCAAGTCACATAAAGCTTTCTCCAACAGTCGAACAGGATTTTAACCTCCAACACACCACAGGGAGCGTGTTCCGCATCCACAAATCAGCACTAAAAACATACTGTGCATGCACAGAAAGCAGACAGACACTGCCATCTGTGCCAGGATGCGTCACTGTAAAAGTTGCTGACTCCTCAGACAGAAGGGGAAGAGAAAACGAGAAGAGAGAGGGTGAAAAGTGCGTGTATCCCTACTTGGCCCTGTTGAAGACCTCTATCTCCTCCAGAAGCAGGCTGTCGTTCAGAGACACAGAGGAGGTCTTGGCCAAAACCTTGAGGACAACCCCTGACTCGGCCCCGATGAACACCACGGTGTAGTTCTTGTGAGGTCCTGCTTCATTGTCAACAGCCAGCGCTGTCAGTCTGTACCTACACACACACACACACACACACACACACACACACACACACACACACACACACACACACACACACACACACACACACACACACACACACACACACACACACACACACACCAGAGAAGCATGTGTTAGTCACAGTAGTGGTTATCCCATACAAAATAGGAGAAGCCATTTTGAATACATGAATAACTTCGGCTGTTGAACTACACAGTAAAACAAGTTTGAACTAGTATTGAAAGTTTGGTCAGATTCTTTAGTCTTTTTTTATTTATTCTTTGATCATTTCTAATACGGCTTTGTTTAATTTTACAGTAATTGGGCAAAGTTCTCAGAGACCTGTTTGTGACAGCATTATGTAGTGATGCAATGAGAGAAATGTATCCTATTTGATTGACCATAATAATGTGTTTGTTTCAAATTTATTTTAAAAGGTATCAGAAACTGCGGTATTGCCATCCCATAATGTGCTTCTGCGTTTACCTGACGCGAGTCTTGGTGAACCAAGGCTCATCCCCAATAGAAGGCACAGCTGTGTCCATGAGGGGGTGGGACTTGATGAACTGCAGGGTATCGTCCGGGAACTCGATGGAGCTCTTTAAGGACGCAGCTGGACCATGACCTGCACAGCACCCGGGTCTAGGATGGAGGGCGCACACGGAACACAGGGCAAAAGGTCAAAGGTCAGTCTATACGATCACA
This sequence comes from Perca flavescens, assembly GCF_004354835.1. Classification (NCBI taxonomy): domain Eukaryota; kingdom Metazoa; phylum Chordata; class Actinopteri; order Perciformes; family Percidae; genus Perca; species Perca flavescens. The sequence continues at coordinate 16,215,581 of NC_041331.1, forward strand.
CACCAGGGAGTAATAATAGCGTGTGTCGAAATGGATGAAAAGTGCAACGACGGAGTGGGGGGGAGTGGAGCAGGTGCTTATTAGGATCACATAAAGGCCTCAGCTGGAAACATAAAATATACATATGCATGGTTATCCTCCATTAATGATTTACCGGGGTAATGAGGTGCTTTGTGGACTTTGTGTTTTGGACACAGGGCAGGGCTACAAATATACGTGCTGATTGTAAACCGGTTAAATATGCAACGCATCTAATTATGCCTAATTAATTATTTAATCATCAGCAGATGGTGAATGTGTGTGGGTCAAAGCTAATAACTTGGTCTGTTTACTAGTGAAAAAGATTTGATTTCATTGGGTTTAACCTCTAGAAAGAAGGGTTAAGAAAATTGGAAAAACTGTCCGGTGGTAAACAGCTGCTGAGTCAAGCACCACCTGCTCATGAATAGCCATGTTTAAAATATGAAATTCTTTTTCTTTTATTTTTTTTTTTTTTTACATTTTCTGTATGGTTTGGAAGGTTTAGAATTTGGAAAGTTTATAGGGAAAAATAAAGTTTAATCCTTACCGAGGTTTGGGCAGCTTCTCCTCTGGAAATGGAGTCCACACCGAGTCAGGAGTCTTCTGCTCTTTGAACCGACCCCAGAATACTTTCTCTATGTCAGCCATGGAGAAGGCGCACACTGCTGACCCTGGGATACTGTAGAGAAAGAAAAACCTCAATGTGTAATCCATATATGACTCCGAAATTTCTTATTTCTGTCCTCGGCATTGGTTACTTTAACAACTAACCGCATCCACTGCTCACCTGTTCATCTGTGTGGTGAACACACCCACCACCGAGGGAACTCCGTTGATGTCGATGATGTCAGTGATGGACTGAAGCACATCGAAGTAGAAGAAGGACTCCCCTGGCACTGAACAATTCAGCCTTGCCTTTACAAAAGATGTCCAGTGCTTCTCCAGCACCCGCTGTGACCCACCGACATCATTCTTACAGATCCGGGCCACACGGGAATATACAACCTGCGAGGAGAAGGGGTTTAAGAGAGGACAATGTCGGGTGGAAGAGGAAGGCAGCTGAGTGAACGTCACTAAAAACACTTTAACATGTTGAATAATGCATCTCTTCTACCCTGTAGCAATTCGGTACAGACGACTTAACAAACACACGCTCTCATCTTTAACTTTGTGTGTAGAGATTGTTCACCCTGACTGAAGACATCTGACGACCTTGACTGGCCCAATGCGGCACCATGTGAATGTGTGTTTGATTGCACTCTTTACCAAGGCTTAGAGTATAAATGGAGTGTGTGAAGCAGTTGGCTTTGACAGTTTTAATTATTTACCAGTGCAAACCTCCATCAGAGGCCAGGTGTCACCCAAGCATTAGTAGGGTTGAAATATTTATTGGCTGGTGGCTGATGGAGGATGCTGGCTTCCCGCGGCTCGGCCAGACCCGTTAAGGACGAGGCATGGTCAAATCGGAAGTTGGCCTCCAAACACAGAACATCCTAATGCAGGGATCTTCAAGAGGGGGTAGTAGGGGGGCCTCCAAATTATTGTAAAGTTTTGACGTTTTTTCAAAAATTTAAAAAGTCTTAACATGAATCTAACATTTTATTAGCAAATATAAATCCCCACTGATGATAGGCTTACTGGCCTATAGGTAAGGTAGTCCCTAAGATATCCATCCCCAGATACAGTTCATCCTAAGGATTCACTGTGCCACATTTATGTTTTAACATAAAAACATGATTTATAAAATCATGCCAACAATTATTAGGCTACTTTAATAGCTTAGTATTCTAGGCAAAAAATGTAGGTATAAAGGTTTTAGGCTGCCCTACACGTTATTGTAGGCCCAATTTAATATGCAACTTCATTTTATACAGTATATGTAGTAGGGGGTCCATGCTCCTTCTCTCTTTCAGTTAAGGGGTCCTTGGCCTAAAAAGCGTTGAAGACCCCTGTCCTAATGCCCTCTACGTGTGACGTACCCAGAGCGCACATCTCCGTGAGACAAAGCCTCTCACGGTGTAATGGTTTTACATTAGTAGAACATTCCCAGCGAATGCTGGCTGTTGAAATTCGTTGTGTATTCTATGCAATGTACTGTCATCACCTGAATGGGCCCTATTACCGCTGTGGCCATTTGTTGGCAAAAACACATGCACTGAGGGAGGTGTAAGCATTTTTTTGGATAAAGGCCTGCATACTGTATCTGTCTGGAATATGTAATACTTTTATAAACGGCAGGTTCGCTGTCTTACCTTGCCCAGATTGCTGTGCTCCACTGCAATCTCTCGGTAGAAAAAGTACACGTAATTCCCATACTCTGCTGCGTGCAGGAAATGAGGTTCTAAAGGGAGAGACAGAAGCAGAGAGTTGAAGTGTATTTCTGCACTGTCACCACCACTGTGCATGTTGAATATTTTAGGGATTTGTACAAGGCGGTATATGACTGGGGGTGACCTAGATTGCCTGGGAGAGAACAGGCCATATACCCATGGAGCTTGGCAAGGCAGGAGATCTCTCTATCACTCCAACAACAGCTCTGACAGCCACGCACATACGTGCACCATGGGCATTTAGCTAGCTGGCAGGTAGCACGTGTATCTCGAGGAAAGCAAAGGGAAAGATAAATAAAGACAGAGTGATGAAGAGGCAATCACTTACCTTTCAGCCATTTGGAGTCATATTTGATGGTCCTTAGGGCTGATCCATCACCCATACTGCGATAGATGACAGAATCACTGGCCTGGAAGTCAGCTACAGTTGCTGAATACAGCTTCCCCTCTAAAAAAACAAAACAAGGAGTACAGTCACCAAATATTAGAATACATTGCTCTTCAATGCTTTGTTTCTTTGTCTTTTTTAAAGGCTTGATTGGCTGACTTGTTATCGCTGCCGGCACAGTTTTACTGTGTCAAAGACACTGAGGTGATGAGAGCATAAGTAGGAATCCATTAGTTCTTCTTCAGCAGGACTAACTATGTGTGTGGGTGAAGTGTGTGTTTGACTCTTACCAGCGAAAAGGGCAACGTTGGTTTGCTTGGAGTCGAATGGGCACCGTGCCAGTCCATTGATCTCCTCCCCATCAAACTCGAGGTTATCCAGCTGAAGGGAACACACCAATCACCCACATGTTAAAAACATTTCATCAAGGGACACAGTGCAAACGAACACACTAGAAACACTAGCACGCACATGAATCATTCAAACAAGTCTAGTTTATTTAACTAGGAATTAAAATGAAGGGTGTGTTACCCAATTTACTTTCAAGAGCATTTACACAACAGCATCTGTGCACATCTGAGCGTGCAAGGCCCTGGCACTGGTTACTCACCCTGTAGTATCTGCACATGGGGTTGAAGCCGTTGGTACCGCAGATGAACACCAGGTCATCATTTCTGGGAACCAGCACTTTGATAAAGTTGTGGCACTCGTCCTGAACACAGACAAAAAACACGGGACCGCGGTTTTAGAGGCAGGCAGCTTATCTGCTCACATGCTTAAGCCTCTGTCCGCATGGTGGAATGTAAAACAAAAGGTGAATGGCTTTTTTTTTTTTTTTTTTTACTCTGTGTTTTCCCTTGACGGCACACATGTCTCTGTCAGCTTGGCCCGATCGCCATGTCAGCTTCTGTGAAAACCAACACGGAGCGTTAGACCCACGCACGGCACACTAAGACATACGCTCGCACACACTCGCTCATACACACGCACGCACAGTCCTCCCTTTTCCACTCTCTCATTTTACAACCTGTCCAGTGTGTGATGAATTGCTCTGTATTTTCTATGGAGCCCTTTTAGTGTTTGTGGATTGAGAGAGCAGCTTGTGGCGAGAATCTTACCCGGTAAGGAATGATCTCATTCCTGTAGGATTCTCTCAGACTGACCAGGTACACCTGATCTCTGTGGAGAGACAGCCACAAAACACATAGCTCAGTAACGCTGCACAACCAGGAATACAACTCCTTTTCAATTTTTCTGTATTAAAAATTAAACTTGGGTGTTTATTATTAATATTGTTTTTTTTTTTTATAAATGCGTAAAATTCTCATTAAAAATGAATTCAGGTCTCAATTTCAAAAATACAATTTGCAGAAAATTTACTATGCAGTATATTTTAATTCTTAGATGAACTCTGGTGAATAATCAGCAGCTCATTTGCATTGTTTTCCCCAAATGTCTTTTTCCGGAATTGCACTTGTCTTTAGAGGATCTCATTTACTGTGACCTATGGTTTCAGCCTCTTCTAGCGGCGGGAAACGCACAACATTTTTAATTCGCAATAATATAGAAAATCTGAGGGACATGGGTTTAAACCAATCTCTCCTTTTTTTTTTTTTTTTTTTACCTGGCTAGTCTAATGTCAAAACCTGAAAAACCTGAAAATAATGACACTAAAATATAGTTAATTTAAATGTCTGTATTATGTGAACAGAAAACAGGGTGTGGCAGGGTTGAGGCATAGTGAATTCAGTTTTTTTATGCAACTGCCAGTTGATGCAACTGCCCTATGAAAACCTGAATATCCTCTCTGCTATACCATTTTACATGACAACCACTTATTGTTTTGATTATATGTTGGCTATAAAAATGTAATAAAAGCAGCGGGGATCAAATTTTATCAACCCCTAGAGAACAACATTTCGCTTCACTTTTAGTAAAAATGTGAATAACCCAAACTGGCAAAAGGAGGATCTACCTGACAACAGTGATACGTGTGGCGGTGATTACAGGGACTCCAGAGGTAGGAGTTTTATACTGTAGATGTCGAGTTGATTTCCTGCTACAATATTAGTGCTGGCGGTCAGATTAATCCCAGTGCCCATAAATACCAAAAAGACATGTAAAGATGCCAAGAAATCCCTGACAGAGCGTCAGGCCGGCATGATAGACGCCTTTCCTGGATCAATACTGGCAATATACATCAAATGCAGGCCTAGAAGCCACAGATCCAATAACACTAAGAGCTTCTTCCCCCCATACGCCACTGTTTACCTGCCAAGGAGTGACTGAGTTTATTGGTGTGGGGGATGTGTGAAAGAGAGAGTGATACAGATAGTGTGTATGTGTGTTGAGTTTACCTGCCAGCGATGAACAGAGTGTCCTGTATCTTGGTCATCAGCTGAAAGTCAAGGCGATGCTGTGACTCGTTGCCAGAGGGCCTGCCTCTGAACACAGGGTACCTCCTTGAAACTGTGCAGAAATCACACACGCACACATACTGTTAATGGGAAACTTGTGGTAGAAGCAGACACTTTTGCACGGATAAACCACACTCACATCTTGCTATATTTAACTGTACTGATTAGAAATAAATATGCTGTGTGTGCTTTACACAAATCCTCCTGCAATTAAGGTAATGGCAAGGACCCCTTGGCTGAAAGAGAGATGGAGCACGGACCCCCCCCATAATAGTATAGTATAAAATCGAGTTGCATATTAAACTGAGCCTACAATAATGTGTAGGGTGGCCTAAAGCCTTTATACATACCTGTTTTTTATGGTGCACACAATACTAAGCTAATAATAATTGACTTATTGATATATATTTATACATTATGTTTTAATGTTAAACATACATGTCGCACAGTGGATCCTTGAAGTCCACTGTAACTGTATCTGTGGATGGCTACCTTAGTTACAGCCATCAATATTGTGTGAATAAAAAAAAGTAGGCCAATTTGTCTTGGCTATTAAAAGGTTGGACTTATGTTTATGTATATTTTAAGATATATTTTAAATTTTGAAAACAAAATGATAAAACCATGACTTGGTGGCCCCCCTACAGTAACTCTGAGGACCCTCTAAGGGTCCCAGACCCCATGTTGAATAGCTCTGCGTTAGTAATGGCTGCCTATGTCAGCACATCTCTCTGTTCTTCCAGTACATCACAGAGATGCAAATGAAATCCACTTAATGCTCCAACTGACCATACAGCAGATTGATTGCATTACTATGAATATGGCATGCTGGTGTGCTAGTGTCTGAACTGCTGACGCGACTAGAAGAAGGAGGCTGCCGGTATTTGTCTTTTATTCCACGTGTGACTGGAGTGAGTAAAGTGTATATTAAGGATAGTTGTTGACTCTTCCAGTAATGTTGCAGCAATTCTAATCTCTACCCACGCCTCCGCTGAACTCATTTGCGTGCGTGTACTCACAGTGTGCATCAACGACATCGAGGGCCACGGTGTCCTCGGGGAAGCTGACTGCGAGGAGAGTGCGTGAGGCTGTCAGCAGCAGCAGCAGCAGCAGCAGCTCACTGAGCAGAAGCGCAGCTCTCTGGCCCATGGCTGCTCACAGACGACACTTCCTGTTTCACTCTAGTGGAGATGTTACCTGGAAACACACACAAAATGCATGCTTTTGTTGCTTGACGTGTCATACATTACATGTTATATTTAACCTTTCGCTGCATACTGTAGTCTTATGAGCCAAATCCTAACCATTTGGTTACCTCAGAATAATGAAAAGGAAAATTTCCACTGTGAAGTTTTCCTTTTCTCGTTGATACCCACTACATTAGTGAAATAGAAACATAAGGCACACAGAATGCCCTCTCAGGCATATTGATGACTGAGCTCTCAGTGGCAGTGCTTGGCGTTTCCCCTATACCTCTCCCTGCATCTGCTGTCTAAGGGAAGGTCAGCCAAGTGACCGGTGGGGTGTCTCGGTGTGTGTTGGATGCAGCGGAAGTCCACTCTGTTAGAAATGTAGCGGGCCTGCTGTCTCTGTACATCTGTGCTCTGATTGGTTTGTCCCGGGCGAGGCTCAACACTAATCAGCACATTGCAACTTCATCAGCATCACTGGTGTAGCCTCTGCTCTGACCTTAGCTGACTTCTATTAGCGCTCTGTTGGCTGTTCTTGCTCCAGCCTTTCCGTAGGGTGGGGGGGCTTTATTGCAGTGCAGTGAATCATCATCTTTGTTCTAGGAGGATCAAGTCATGTACATTTTTGTATAGTATACATTTTTGTTTGTACTGCATCTGATTGTAGACATTATACACCAGCAACTACATTGGTGATAATTCATTGTGGGAGTGGCAGGAGTTTAGTGTGTATGTTAGTGCGCTAAGGAGTGCTTTAGAGACAGACTGTGTGCATATTAATGATCGGTGTACATTCAAATATTTATAAGGCAAACAAATTATTCATGCAGGCAAAGCCTGAACGGATATAAACAATTTACCGGGAGACGTCACACAGGCAGAGGGATGGATTAGCTGGGAGCACACTTGGACACACACACACACACACACACTCTTTCAAATGGTGTAATGCAACGATTGATGCATGTGCACGTACACAAACATATACAGACACACACACAGTATTGACTCATTTTTCAATTAGCCCCAAAGCACACCTGCTCCAGTGCTGTCTGCGGGCCCTGCCTGCCAAGCCATTAGTGCTTTGATTGATCCACACAGGAAGCATCGCAGATCAGCGGCCAGAAAAGGCAATCTATGGACTTTACCTTATAATTGTAGCCATGTGAAAACTTTGAAACTCACAATCTGCCCACTTTCATCTTGTAAAGGGCTGTTAAAATAATAATACCATTTTTTTCCCAAACACTTAGTTTAAAACACTAAATGAACTGTAATGTACATGGTTGTCAAGTAGAAACATTATGCGTCATGAGGTGTTTACCTGACAGCGACAATACACATCAGCATGTCAGCCTTTTGTCAGTGTATGTGGAGTATATAATACACAATTTGGCTGCACTGCCTTGAAGCCTATGTTGATAAGTGCAAAAGTGCACAGTGTGTTTTCCGGGGACTTAATAATCCAATTTTGGCATGAGCAGTTCCTGTACGATGATGTGTCACTAAAAATAATGGAAGCGGTGGAGATGGAAGCAGAGTAATGCCAACGTGTTTTAGTCCTAAACTGTGTGTAATCATGGCTATTCAGCACTCTGTGGGATACTGAGGCCTTTGCAAGAGCAATGGTAATGCAAGGGTAATGTAACGCTTCATCTCAATTAGTCCACTTAATAGTTAAATTACAAGTTTGATATTTTGACAAAATAAAAATATTTAATGAGGGCCAATATCTTCCAAAAACTACAACATCAATGATGCTGGAGCAGTCCATATACTCTAATCTAGATACAAATGAATCTAGTCTGGACACAAACGATCCCCAGATCTATACAGAAGAACATCGTCAGCAACTTAATGTAGATGTGACATGATGACACCGCTCTGCAAAGATAGGTTAGGTTAATTGATGTGTACCCGTAGGTAGAATTGGTCTGCAGTAAGACGAGGCATCCATCGTGACACATGGACACAGACAATAGACAGACATGCTAAAAACGTGATAAAAGTACTTAAAGCTCTGATAATCACTAAAATGAGAGACAGCGGTGTTCCTTAAAAGCATAGTACCTGGTTCAGACACTCTCACGACGAGAAATGTGCTGTATTGAGGCCCAAGCAATAAATTGCTGAGTTTCTAGGAGAAGCCAGGGACAGGAATAGATACCAAACGCACCACAATAGAGAAGACTGTGTGCATATTGAAAAGGTAAATAAACCATGCTCCACATTTCAATTCTGTAGTGCTATCATACAGATTGCAGGCTGCGCTTCCAGTCCAAACGTGGCTGTGTTCACAGGTAAATAATTTCCTTGGTAAAGTCAGAATTTAGAGTCCTGCTCTATATCCCCTCTTCGTAAGCATGCAACACTTTTTTCCCCGCCATTCTCCCTCACTAAACAATTCAGAAGAAAAGCACTCCAACAAGAGGCAGCTCCGATCTCCCATGATTCCTTGCGTGGTATTAGCCACACTGCGGAGGCGAAGGCTTTCCTCAGAAACTTTAATGTAAAACAGAAACCGAAGACATCCAGAGGTCAACGATCTAAAATTACTTCTCAATCTCTAGTGAGCCCAGCATGTTTTCTATTCCTTTGCGCTCTCTGGTTCGTGTGTGTGTGTGTGTGTGTGTGTGTGTGTGTGTGTGTGTGTGTGTGTACATATAGGCCTCAACAAGCCTAGAGATGCTGGGCTTGTCACGCAACTGGGTGCCACTCAGCCTTGCCTCACTCTACCTCTGTTATTACAGGCTTTTCAATGTTCTACAACCACGCACTTTCCCCGCTGATGTTGTTGGCCCAGGCCCATGGTGTTTAACCCCGAGAGGGGGAGGGGGGGTCTGGTGGATTGCTATTTCTACTGATGGTGGGTGTAAGGTTCTGTAGTCCAATTCTGGTAGTTACAGCTGAAGATTTAGTGTTCCAAGCTTAAAATGACAGATTAACACATATTCTCCTCTTAGCTGTGCTTTCACTGGCATATGTCAGCCATAACCTCTCCCCCACTGCAACACTGAATGGATTTATGTTTGCATGGAAGTCCTGTTGGGAGGAATTGGGGCTAATAAAAGGAAGACAAACAACAGGGGTGCGTGAGGTTTGGTAAATTGCGTGCGAGTATGATGGGTGGATGTAATCCCAGAAGGACAATGGCTGCTGCTGCTTCAGGCTGCTTGGCTTGTCATCTTGCACCATACTGATCTGTAAACCTAACAGCACAGGAAATCAGATAGCCCAGGAGTTTAGTTTCAGACATTTCACTCTTCACACTTGTTGTATATGGTGAATATATGTCTAAATGACTGTCCAAAACTGGATATGTCCTGTAACACGGTTGTCTCAACTCTCAACGGCTCTTAGAAAGTAATCAAAATGCAGCCACACAGGAACGTGAGTCAGCCAGATGATTATAGCAGCCACCACACAGGCCCAGAAAATAATTATTACTCCTTTTCACCACTTCAGTAACAACCACTACACCTAATCGCGTGCTATTTACCTAAGGATCACTTCTGAGGGGCTTGGTTGGACTTGTTGCTTCAGAGATTTGGCAGAAGAGAGGGCTGTGCCACCCTAAACTGTGCTTCCCTCCCTTTATTCTCTACCTTGGTGATAGGAGGAGTGAAACAGGAGAAAGGCTGTTCTCAGCAGTAGTTCTGCTATAGTGGAGCACAAAAGGGGCTGAGCTGCAGGTGTGACCAGGAAACAAAGGGGGCTTTGGGCAAGTCAACACAATAGAGCCCCACCCCCAACCAGTGGACCTGCATTCAGGAGAGCTGTTCTGGGGCTAATAAAAGGGGGTTCTGAGGGAACAAAGCAAACTATATAAACACATTGACTCCAAATGCTGCACACTGGGTCAAACTTGTATCGCTCAACCAATTTAGCATTGAACAACTGGTTTCCAAGCAACAGTTTGGGGCAACCATGAGGCATATGGTGTAAAGAGTTAACACTGATCACTGTATGGTTCAATGGCGGTTGTTCCGGGGTTACAGCCGGCTAAAGTGGAGGTTAACGGTGATCGTTCTGGTCACTGAGTTTTGACCCCGTGGCCAGTGAGCCGAGGTGAGACACCAGCCAGCTGTGCTGTCCACTAACCCACAGCTGGCTCTGATGTTTGACCTGGCCGGAGTGTGGTGCTCCTGGCAACACCATGTTGTAGTTTCAGTAGCTACACTTCTCCTCTCTCTGTGACAGAGCTCTGACGCTCCAGAGGTTCAGGGAAATGTCCACATCTGGTGTAGGTTTTAAACCAATTTGCTCTTGTTTTTATTTCTGTAAAAGGGTTTGAGAGAATAGCACCAATCAATTTTGACCACAGACAAACTAAAATTAAATCCAGTGTTCACTTTTTTGTTGCCTTTTTATTTATTTATTTTTAGAATTGATTTAGCACACCAGATTAGTCTATAAGGACAACTTCAGAGTATGCCCTTTGATTGTATATTTGGTCCATCTCCTTTTTGCTTATTCACTTAATTTGGCCAAATGTTCTTAAATAATGAGACATGAAAGAACAATTCCTAAAACAACTGTAACCTACATGTCTCCTTATGAAAAAATGAAACCTTCTAATTCTCTCTCTCTCTCTCTCTCTCTCTCTCTCTCTCTCTTTATTATTATTATTATTATTATTCTGTTCATCTTCCTTCCTTCGCTGGTCATTTTTTCAAGTTTTGCGTGAGGATCTTCTGCTTCTCTTTTGCGCACACAATCCATGCAGCAGCCCGGGCTCTAATGCAGGCATTGTGCGGACCGGGGCGTAAAGGCATTCAAGTTTTAACCGTGGAAAATCTTTTCAGATCCCTTTGGCCCACATGTAAGACTCATACAAAAGACAACAAAGACGCGGGGGGACAGCGGTGGAGTGACAACTGTGATGGGGCTGCGTTGAACTGCCTCCACGGCACTTAATGCATGCGCAGGGCTGGGCTCTCGTGCTGCTCTGCCTCCAAGAAGGTTACGAGCGCTTCCCTAATGTATTATCCAATATTATAATACCACAAGGAAACTGGGAATACATTACATAGATTAAAAGGTGAGTGAGCAGTCAACAACCTTCAAGACAAACTGCCCGTCCTACTCGCCTTTTACGGTTTACTAGGTGTGTTTGACAGCATGGTGCGTACAATCATGTGCTGGTCCCCTTTATTCCAAGTTTATTTTATGAAGACTAAATATCAGAACAACTTTAATGTATTCATGCGTTGGACCTTTTTAACATAACTCAGAAGAAGATTAGCTATTGTGACTGAAATTGGAGCAAAAATACATCTGTTTAAGACCAACACTGACGTGGCTCTGATTTTAATCTCGGCAAATCATAATCTATGTGTACATCTCTGCTTTAAAAATGTGTATATATTGTTTTACTTTGAAATCTTACTCGATTCCCTTGAATAGATTCCGTTCACAAAGTAGCTCTCCGGATAGCACGGGAGCCAGCAGTCATGTGTCCTTTATTAAATCCAAGCTCCATCTTAATAATACACCACAGAGTGTATCCTATAAATAAAATACACTATAGGCTACCAACAGTTTAAAAACCGCCGAGGACACCTACCTTGTGTGTCCGAATTCACTCATGAATGGGTCAATCCGACTGAATGTCATATTCCTTTGGTAATCCATTTAAGAGAAAACACCCAGCGTGTAATATTCCTGTTATTTTAAGATCCGTCCGGACCCCACTTTTCTCTTTTATCCAGTTTTCGCACAGATTTCAGCTCCGCTCGCCACATATGAGCATTTGGACTGCCTGCTCTGTGTCCGTCCCCGGGCCCCTGAGCTCTGCTGACTGATCTCCAAAGCTCTGCCACGACCACACAGCCCCCTCCCTCATACACCGATACACCAGCCCCCTTCCACTACTATTAACTTTGGAAACCAGAGGGAAAAGACATAAACATTAACGACGGGCAATCCACTATATACGCCGCGTTCTGACTTCATAGCCTACAATCACTGATTTAATGCTGATTAAAGATGATAAAGGGCGCGTTTACCGACGGGGAGCACGATATCACACACAGCCACCAGAATAATAAAAAAAACAAAAAACCAACTAGATTTACACCAAACTATTTTCTGTGCTTGTTTATCTCAATAGCCAATGCTCACTTAGCGTTAGATTCACCAGTTTGACACACGCTTTAACGATGCGACTGTAGAACTTATTATAGCCTAATAAATATTTCTGACTGCTTCAATAGGAGAGTAAACTGTCTCAGAAATAACATAGGTGACTTTAGATTTGGTTTGCCCTCTTGTTACACCGCTTTATGAGCGCTGGAAAGACACGTAGAGCAGGACAGATAAACGTGCCGCGGACGAATGAATACATGGTAAATTGGATTGGAGCACAATTTAAAAATAGTCCGGACCTGCACTATTTCTGTCCTGCAACAACAGAAACAGAAATTAGTTTTGCAGAGTAGCATAGCGACGTGGTCAGAAGAAATATTTTGTATTCCAGCAAAGACTTATCCTCTCTAGTTTTCCCCCCTTGACTTTCACTGCGTAATGCGGCGCAACAAAGTGTTATATCCACGTAGCGGCAGGGAACTCACCTCATCTGAAATGCTTATTTTGTATCCTTTTTGTGTTGCTGTAATCCAACAAAAATGATTGTGCGCGTCGTAGTGAATCAACTTCTCCTGGCTGAGGGAAAAACAAACTAATGCACGGCAAATGGTGTAATTCGACCCGTGTTAAGTCAATCCATCCAGAGAGAGAGAGCCGCAGCCTACCAATAAGCAGCGCTCTTGCTCCAGTCCCTCCCCCCACCATCCATCTCTCCTCAGTTGGTTTGGGCTTCTCTGTCTTGCTCTGGCTTCCTTCCTTTCTTTCCTAGAGCCCGGAGAGAAAGAAAAAGACCCCCTCCTTCCCAATTCTCCTCCTGTGTGACCCCGTATTGCCCCCCCTCTCTGTTAAACCCCATCCCCCAACTCCAAGTCAGCAAGAGAGCCTAGTAAAAATCATTTCAGCTGAGTTGTGGCTGCTTAGTAAAACACAGCTTTAGAAATGTTTGGATTTAAGAGGGAGAAGCACAAATCTCCTTTATACTTTAGCTTCATGCAACTGATTAGCCTATTCTATTAAAAGTGGAGAAATAAAAACCGTATAGAGTAAAAGTTTACATTTGTCAAGTAACTCTACAAACTCATACATTATATATTCTAGCAAACCGTTTTGCTATAATATTCTTAATTTAGAAATACATATAAACACAATACATCTTTTATAGGAATATTAAATGATCCTTGTCCTCTTTTTTTTGGTTTAAGCTACTCCTATACAAGCAAGTGTATGTAAACATCAGTGTGAGTGCGTGTGTTCCCGTGTGCATGCGAAGCTGAAGTCGTCATCGAACGTGTCAGGTCATTCCAACCAGGTCTGCAAGGCCGCACAATGGAGGCCCATTTGCACCCCATTAGAAAAGCAGGCTGGCAGATGTGTGAGAATATCTCTTCCAAGCGAACATCCTCACCCACTCTCTCTTTCTTAACACACACACACACAACACACACACACACACACACACACACACATACACTCCTGACAGCCCCCATTATTAGCTGAGAAAGTGGGATCTGCATCTCAATACTTGCACAGGAAACACTAGTTTTCACCGCTGATCTGCCTGATCCCGGTTTGGCACTTGCATGTCTTTGTCCCCACTTGTCCTTCACTTGTCCCACCCTCTTCCTCTTTTTATTACGACTTCGCGATATCCAGTCACTTCATTTGACAGAACTTTTCTTTTTCCTTAGGCCCCCTATAGTTCTCCATTTCTTTCTCCAATCTCACCAGGGTTATCTCAACTGATAGAGTTTAATCTGTCATTTATTTGACTTTCAGTCCCTTTCTTCTGGCCTCTCATGCTTCAATCTCGCCACTCAATGTTTCTGTCAGGCCTAGGTTACTAGTGTGCGGAGTCCTTGTATCCCATGGGGACTGAATCAGCACAAGCTTCTGTTATAGTGGGAGAGGGGGACGATGGATAGTGGATCAATGTGTCGAAGGTACTGAGTGTCAGGATGGGTGAACACACATATGGATCTGTGGGTGTGTGGTGATTGGTGGGTGCATTGATTGGGCTTTTTTTTCCAGTGAGTTGACAGTTTTATCATGGGAGTAATGGGAATGTGACACTGTTTCAGTAGGTTTTAATGGGTTTTGGTGCACTATTGTTGGGTTTGACAATTCTCAATCAGCTTGTAGTGCAATTATTTTGCTACCAACATGAATTGTCACCAAACCAAGTATAGTCAAAGAATAATTTATGATTTTACTGACTTCCTACACTTAAGACGATCAAAAATGGTTGAGGCAGTATTTTGATTTTTTTTTTTTTTTTTTTTTCAGTTCAGTTCAGTTTATTCTTTGTCCCAAAAGGGCAATTTGTATGCAGCAGGAAAGCATCACATGAAGAATATACAACACAAACGACACAACAATTAACACAAATAAAAACCGCAGCTTCAGCCTGGTTAAAGAATGAATAGTTGCAGAGTTGTATTGGAGTGATAATGAAAGTAAAAGAAGAACTACAAGAACTCGAAATAATAAATAATAATAATAATAATAAAGTAAAATAAAATAAAGGGGTCATTAATATAAACAAAAAACTTTTTTTGCTTTCTTTTATTGAAAATGTCAATGCAAAACCTGATTTTTCTTGAACAAATAAGATATTGAAGTCATGGGAGGATAAATGAATTGAATCGAGGCATATTTTCAAACGCAGCAGTAATCGAAGTGGAGCAGATGGGCGATTGACAAAGGTCTTTGATACAAATGATGTTTGGATTGATAGTTGGGATGGACAGATGCATGTATTCATGCTGGGAGATGGAGAGATGTATGGTGATGGTGGGAGAGTAGAGTGATATGTGTTGAGGGTTGACAGAGGACAGAAGGCCTGTGCTACTCCTAAAGCCTGATATGCTCCCCTTGGGGACCTTGCAGCGTGTAGGTCAACCCCAGGGGGTGTGTGGGGGTGGGCCTCGGGGTGCAGAGGAGAATGTGAGGGCTTGGCCCCTAGGTTGGGCCTGCCAGAGAGTGCACTACCCTCCACTCCCTTATTTACTGCCTGAAATGCCACTACAGATGGCCATGTGTCAAGGATGGGGGTGCGAGGCTTAAGGTTGGGGCTGAGGCCAAAGATGGAGAGAACCACAGGGTCGGATGTCTTACTACAGCATCACCATTTCCACCCAGCTAATCAGTCAAACAAACCGGGCAAGTTAAGGTGACACATCTAGAATAACAAATTCAAAGTTGTCTAGTTGAATTTAAACATGTCAAGTACACCTCAATTGACTTAGCAACACTGTAATAATGAACAAGCAAAAATAAAGACGAAGACATCTCTGCTGTGAGTGGTCCAGTTTTTAGAACTGATGAGATGACATTAACAGCAGCAGTGATGTGCTAACTAGGAGAAAAGGTTGTGTGCTTTGCGGCTTGGCATTGAGTGTTCTGTCAGATGGCTGCCTCTCAGGGTGAAGCCAGTCTGGACTGAGCCTCCACGGTGACCTGTGATTGATTAAGAGGCCATTTCTGGCACTTGGCTGGCCTGGGGCACCATTTGTCACCTGACTATGCAGTCCTGTTGAGAAGTTTTGTGTCCTCCAATCTACACTCAGACCTTTTTTTCTAAATCCCCAACTCAGCCGGACCCATGAGGGCCACCCATGTCAAAAATCTGTTCACTCATTCTGGTGCTTAGGCTTTTGGATTAGAGTAAACACCAAATGGCATGTAAAAACATTACAAAATATATTACACATGAAACACTTTCTCTGTAGGTGATACCTTACTACATTTGTCTCAGGTTGCTTTTTTTTTTTAAAGTTGAACTGAAATACATTTTGGTCATTAAAGCAGTATATAAGCCATACCATTGGTGTTTGTTTGTGTACTTATTTGTAAAAAAAACCCCAAAAAGTTATTTTGTTTCTGCGGTGACAGCATGTGATTCTGTATGTTAGTTCCTCTGTGTTGTGATTTATAATACAGGTAAACAGACAGAGTGCTGAGGTTAAAAGACTACTCGTTGCTGTAATATTTAACAGTTTGGTTATTTGCCATCACCACAACTGACCTAACTGCTAACGTTAGAAAGCTAGGCTCACTTTTAATGGGTCCTCCCAAATGTTTAATAATGTAAAGGGACAGAAGCACAGTTTCCACATTATGTCCCAAAACGGTTTCATCTCCTTTCAGAAAAATAGGGGTTTTAATATTATTATTTGTATTTACTTACACAAAAAATAAGCGGAATTCAAATGTCAGTTCCACAGATCATAACCGTTTAGATCCAAATGTCAAAGTTATATAATTACTGCTCTACAGATTGTAGGTTTGACGATTATGCCGTCCACTTTACTTCGTCAGCTGCTTTTATAGAAAATTCATCCTATGCAAAGGTCAGAGACAGGTGACACGTTTTCATAGCCAACAGTTAAGTACGCCGACTGGAGGTAGGACTGAAACATATATCTGTAATTTGCAATGGAATGACCTTTGTTCTGTTTGCACATATTGCTCCTTCAGCTTCCCTTTTTTCATGAGATTATTTTGTAGATGAGGTAAGGAGGAAAGCAAATCTATTTTGTCACAACTTGTTTTCTGCTCTAAATTTAAGGAAATTACAGCAGTAGTTTGCTTTGATGCAGTCCTGATTACTGCCACATTTACTCAAGGAAATGCACGGAAAGGTATGAAATACTTTCTGATATAATGGAATTGTGTTTATTGGAGTTTTCTCGGGCAAAATGAGAAAGCTAATCATATTCATAGCCAGTGCTGTGGGTAATTTGCAGCCTGCGATAAGCTGCCATATCACTGTGAACTGCTGATGATTGAGTGACACACGTGACATTTTCAACTCATTATTTATTGATCCCATTTCATTTCCCATCTAAATGTTTGAATCTGCTTGGCTATCGAGGCGCTCACGTGAGAGAGCTTCCATGAAATGTTCCTGGATTTGAGCTGATGGTGACACATTTGGCCTCTGTCTTATGTATGAAATGAATGACGATGTGGCTATAATGCAGTGCCACCTTGACACCATTAGGACAACGCGTCCACCTATTAAGGACAGTACTCCTGGCCCAAGTCTAGCACTGACATTCACTTGGTGTGGGAGGGAGGCCATTGTTAGGGGGCAAAAGTTTTATTACTTCTGATAATGATAACAAATGCTTCCTCCCACACACTATGCCCTTCATTACAGCATTGATCCCATAACATCTCTGCTAAAATCCATCACTGTAGCTCAGTTAATGAATGCTCCAAACATAGCAGTCAACCACGCGGATAGTCCAAGACCTTGTCACGTTCTCTGTAATGAAGTTAATGAGCTAACGGAGGAGTCAACATTTTCGGGAAGGAAGGATATGACTTTATTCAGGGTGGAAGAGGAGAGAAGCGGATTTAGCAGGCCGAGGCTGAAGTGTGAACAGGAAAGGAAGAGCCACAGAGGTTGCTCCGTTCACACGCTCTGAAGTAGGGGTCTATTCTTGTGTGTGATCAGGCTGGCACACATACATTGACAGACATGCACGTAGACGCACACATGCAGACAGCTGCTGTGTGTGGCACTAAGTGTATGGTGAACAGCTGTGTGTAGGAGCTTGTGCTTGGGTGCGCTGGGAGGTAGCTGTCGCATTCTCTGACCATACCACCGGACGCAGCGTTTGACACAGACAGACGGACACACACAGAGGGCAGCTGCAAGGTGCCATTCGAGGGCCCGGAAAGCCAACTGCACCCGCCCCCACACAGATCTCACTGTCTCCAGCATTATATCTATGCTTGACCTGACAGCAAAATGACCCTAACCCTATCCTGCAGCCATATCTATCTGTAATATGCCTCAGACTCCAACCAGACCCCCAAGCTGTCAGAGAGAGCACTTAAACCACAACCGCTGGCCCAAATATTTACCTACCTCCTGACCCAACCCACACACCAGTCATAAGCTCCAACATCAAAACCCTGTCCCACCTCCCATCCTGGCTGTCAGTCGCCAGCTAAGTCCTCCTTGGAGCTTGGAGGCTATCAGGGATTTAAGGGAAAAGCCCTTTATCCAGGGACTTTCTCTACAGGCTGGGGTGAGCAAATGTCTCATGTCAGCAAAACACCACAAATGCTGCAAATGGCATCACTTCTGCCTCTCAGAGGTGGTAAAAAACTTTTCTGAGAGAGCAAACACATAGGTGTATATATTATGAGTGAAATGAGTGATTGGACGGACTGTCAAACTGTCATTTATTTTTTATTCTACATCTGTTTGTAAGCATACCCTTTCCTATCCAAACAGGCATTTGTACTTGAGTGGGTATACATAAAGGTTGCACTGGCGGGATGTGATGCCACATGCTGATTAACCCTTAGGTGGATTGTATAAGATAATCTGGGGAATTAAGATCCCAGCCCTCAAGAATGCCTTGGGCTTCTACGTCCAGACCAGATGTCCAGACACACAGTCAGCTGTGTGCGTGTGTGTGTGTGTGTGTGTGTGTGTGTGAGTGTGTGTGAGAGTGAGACAGAAAGGATGAGAGACAGAAAGATAACGTGTGTGTGTGTGTGTGTGTGTGTGTGTGTAAGAGAGATCATGACATGAATTGACGCATCTTATTAGCAAATGGCCCGATTGTGAGAGAGAGAGTCAGTGTCATCTGTCCCTTTAATAAAGGTGGCATTAAGAGAGGCAGCAGGGAGGAGAGCAGCTGGACAAGGTAATCCCGTCTCTCCAGGTCAGCCACCAGACAAGCTGTAGCAGGCCCCACTAACTCTAGCTTAATTAACATACACCAACAGGGAAATCTTTCCTTCTCTGGAACCACGTTGCAGCGCACACCCAGTTCTCCAGCCAGCCGTTGCAGGGTTAATACTTTCCAGCCTCCACACGCTCCAACATGCTTCGGCTCCTGCTTCTCGGCTTCTGTGTCACACCTTCTCAGGGGATCAAGAGATAGATGAGTAGATGGGATTAGATAGGATGCAGAACCACGCCAGAATGAGTTTTTCTGTAGAATAACGCCAGTCCTGTTTCGTCACTGCCAGGTCGAATTCTGTCAGAAAACTTAAACCAGAGTTATCTGCATGAATAGGACAAGAACAAGAAGTGAGCAAATATGATATTGTTTTTTTTTTTTATAGTTTTGGTAAACCAACTTTGAAAATGTTGTGTAAAGATTGTAAAAGAAAATGTCAAAATTATGTTTGGTCTTATTTAAATTTGAATAGTTCTGGCCATCGTTTCTGTTGGTCATGATGACATTGTACTCATCACTCTGAGAACACACACAACAACCAATGAGGTAAGAATAAAGAGGTCCCAGGACCATAAGGTTATAAACAAGCCAACAGTTAAACCAGAGAGTCGGTCTGTAAGCTGTGGTGACAAACAGACAGTTTGGGTAATGTTTTTACCATTTCTTTTCATTTAGTCTATCAAATAATGTTTCTTGCCGTAGCAAACTACTTTTTAGCATTTCTTCTGTGTTCCCTGATCTCAGCTTTTAAATTCAGTGCAGTGTTATTATTATTATTATTATTGATAGGAATAATGACAAAACTACAAAAACAAGACTTGTAATTGAAAAAAGAATGATCCTTCAAGGCCTGTCTGTAAGTTCTGTGAAAAGAAAGTAATGAAATCGATCACTGACGCTGAGCTTTCAGACAGCTCCACGTTGACCCTTGACTGCGGCGTGAAGGATTGGGAATATGCATGAGACTTTCACTCCGACTGTCACCGACCAGGTGGAATGTGAAACACACACACACACACACACTGCAACAAACACTTGGAGACAGTTGTGTTTGGTGGCGGGACGGAGATGTGCAACCCTGGCGTCTGACCCCTCACACACTCCTCCACAACACCACTCATCCATTTGTCATCCCCCTTCCACGCATGGCCTTCTTCAAGTGTGTCTCCAGCTAAATGGTGGAAGTGGGGGGGAGGGGGGTTGGGGGGGCGTGAGGGTATCAGGTGTCATTTAAAAAAAGCAGTTGTCAGGACTGGCTGAAAATGGAGCATGACTTTATTCACTCTAAATTGTAGCCTGGTGAAAACAGCGTGGCCTCTCAGTGCCCTCCTGCAGTGGAGTGGCCATTTTCTGTTCGGCTCGATGAGTCGGTTTAATGGAACTCTATTAAGTACTCTGGTATTTTTTTTTTTTTAAGGGATTGATTTCCTTCCTGTTGCGCCAAATGAATATTTCGATAGATTTCTCTGCTCCTTCTGGATGCCAGCTGTCATTGAATAAAAATAACGTCTTATGTCTCCCATAGGTAGATTATATTTAAATTAAGTATACCTAACTCATTTCTCTGGTAAATCATCTGGCTTTAGGAGCATCACACAGCGCTACACACACACACACACACACACACACACACACTGACTTCAGCATTTTTTTTCTCTGTATTAGCCTCACAAACATAAGTGCATGTCCGCACACACACAGCTGGTGGGGATTAGGGGAGAGGAAGCAGAGCGAACACACAGGGTTTCAGAGTCAAAACAACGGAGCTGGACTTGACCTTTGACCTGAGTGGCCATTCATCTGTTGATAAAATCAGTCAGTTTCATAAGAAAGGTCCAGAGTGTGTACAGGCCATTAAGTGTACTCCGGACAGACAGACCGATTCCTTGCAGAGAATAAAAACCTGATCGTTGACAATACACACTCCCTTCCAAAGGATTTAAAAGACAGTGATGACTGCAAAGTATAATGGTACATGATAATTAATGGCTTTCATTAGAGAGAAAACCCTTTCTCTGCACTTTTCATGGTGGATGGAGTGCTGAAGTAGCTTAGCTCTGTGTTTCTGCCCTACCTGGGGCTACAGACAAGTGGTATCCTGCATGCTAAATAAAGTATTTCCCCCCTCTGAGCCACTTTTCTGTGGTTCCCATTCCTCAAGTTAAATCAAGTCCCATCTCTGCCTTCTCCTCTTTCTCTATCCAGGCATTGTTAATGGGATAATTTCTTAAATAATAGTATCTCAGTAATCTACATATTATTACTCCTCCTCCCAGTTTGTTGAGTAAGGTAATAGAAAGGGATCAGTGAATATTTCCTCTGTTGAATACTTATACTAATAATGAATATTATCTAGTGTATGTTATGGGTGTGTGTCTTTATCTCTGCAGAGACACTTTAAGTGTGCATGTGTGTGTCTGTGTACTGTTGTTGTCGGATATTAATTTGATCTCCCATCAGGCTGGTTGCCGTGCAGTGGACTAGAGTCATTTGCCAAAGGTTCCGGCTGCAGTCATGGATACCAGCAGATAAGTCATACCAATGAGCCTTATCCTAAGTAATCACGCTTTAAATTCAGTGCTTCTCTCCTTTTTTTTTTTACCTCCTTATTTTTCAGTCTTTCCCCTTTCTTTTATCCCTCTGAAATCCTGTTCATTCCCACATTCTTTTCTTGATAAGAGAAGAGCTAACCAGCATGCAGCTGTCAGAGGGTTATTATACAGTCTGCCATTTTCAGTGGATCATGGTCCACACTACTATATCATATCATGAAGATATGGAAATGAGACAGCGGCTCTCAACAGGGGCTCTCAAAACAATTATCTATACTTCGTAGGCAGGAATGCTGCTGGGCTAGTGGCCAGTGCCCTGGGCTTTCTCATTTCTCTAAGAGGTAAATGTTGCTGACTTGCTGCTTTCACACAGCATCAGCCTTGCCCTTGTTACAAATAGAATGGCAGAATTCTTTTTTGTTGTAGCTTGTCCTTGTGTTTGCAGCCAAATGGCCGAGACAACAGGTATTGTGTGACAGTGAAGTTAGTGGGGTTTTCGAGTTGGTTTAGCAAAGTGGCACAGTGGAGAGCTTGGATAGGAGGAAAGGAATTATGTACCTTTTTATTTAAAAAGAAAAAATAATATATATTTATATATGTATGTATGTTTATATTTGGATATATGAATTTCTGTATATAGATGTACTCTGCTTTTCCTTAAAAGAGATACGCTACTCTTACAACATAGGGTTAGTAAACAGTAGAAAGCAACTTGGAGGCCAGTGAAAAAGTTACATTGGTTATTTCTTTTATGTATCTGTTACTTATTCAGTCTCTCTTTCAAACTTGATGCCGACTATTGTGGTGTTCCAGTGCTGCTTGGGTGGAAACAGACGAAATTTGTGGCCAAGATGACAAAAGTTACCGACAGAGCCAGGCCATCGCGCTACAAAAGGGCTGAATATTACAGTATCTATCCGGGTCTTCTGTTTCCATCACTGCCGATTGTAACTGGAGCCGATTAATACCCGTGCCTTCTACAGAGCCATTTGTCCCGGGAGTAAATGCCAATTGTACCCTTTCCCACTGCAGACATAAGCCAGATGTCAGTGAGTTTTTTGGCCAGTGGAAAAGGGGTATTAGAAAAATTCATTACTTTGTGACACAACCCCAAATTGCCAATGTTTTTTAATTCTCACTTTGAAAAGCTATATCTTAAGAGTTTATATGAGGTCTTGCCAGCTTTATTACTGCAGGCTCTTTGATCTCGGTGCCAGAGTTTTGAAAAGCAAAAACTTTCAAATACGTATTTTATTTATAATAGTGTATAAGCATGGCGAAACATTGCCTCCTCAACAATCTCCAAAGGTCTTGGGTGTATCCCTGAAAGACCTGCAGGTTCTTGATAAGTTCATGAATCACATAGATATTGCTCAGCCCATGTGAACATGTAGTCAGCAGTAATTCCGCAATAAGCAGTTTGTGTGCGTCTGTCTGTTGTGTTAGTTTCTCGGTTTGCCCGCCGGTCTGAGCCTGTGTGTACATGTAGGGCCATGACTGATGCACGGCCAATCCCTAGACTTTAAGGGAAGATGTATGTGGGTGAAAATTGAACTCAGTAATGAGCACTCTGAGCATGTATACAAGAACGATTCTGACTGTATGCTTGCAAATCCGTCTCTTGCCTAAGGGGGTCTGGGCTGTGGTTTCGAGCTTTTGAACAGAAGCCGTGATTAGGCAGGAGAGGCAGTCTGAGATGTGTGTCAGTAGCATGACTAGCTGTGTGTGAGTATAGGATGAATGTTTTGTGGTGGCTGGAGTTCCCCCTAGATCAAGCACACACTGTTTTTAGCTACAGCTGTCAGCCTGCACTCTGGACATGAAAGACTTTGAATGAGGGCAAGAAGGGCAAGATCTAAAGACCGGGGATCCAAACAAAAAAACATCAGTACAAAGAGACGTCAAATCATTCTAGCCATTCTGTTCAGCATTGCCACTGTTGATTATGTGGGAAGAGCCAATATTGCTGCCTGAGCATGCCAGTGCTTTGGGCTGTAACACACCTGCCTGAGTCAGCTGAGTCAGGGCACGCACAGCTGGAGACATGTGGGTGTACACGTCTTTATTTACAGGTATTTGGGTTATATATGGGCTCAAAAGATTGTTCTCCTCCTAGCTCTCACTCTTTATCTTTATCTTTCTTCCACTTAAGGTTGTTATCATACTCCTCCTCAGGTTGTGATGTGCTTCTGAAGGCTCTGTGGGAGGATCAGCTCTCCTGTCCTCTCTGTTTGTGTCCTAACAGCCCCATCCTGCTCTACACAACTTGCTGGCCACAGGCAGTCAATGGAGTGCAGCACTAATTGTGCAGGTCACCGAGGTTACGCAGCCTCTCTGAGTCTTTCTGCTCGTTCTGCCTCCGCCTCACTCGCTTAGATGTGGTTTAGTCTCTGCTCCCCGCTCAGTTACTGTATAATAATGCATGACATCACAGTTTACATTGCCATGACAAATAAGCACTGTGCTCTGACGTTTGGAGCTGGAAACTTCAAATGCATCACTGCTGTTGAGATTTACTTGTGAGGTTAATCATGAAGGGAATCCTTGAAAGCTTCCACATTTTTCAGCGCAACCTCTGCTCATCTAAAATCATTTAGAGCTTGTTTTGTTTCCTCTCTTGTTTATTCGCTGTGTGTTGTAGGAAATGTAGGAGATGTCTGTCTTTTCAGGCGGGTTCCGTTGTCTTTTGTGTGTCTTGTCTGAAACAGCATGTCAGCCAGGCGGGACGGCTCTGGGGGGGGATGTGTGTGTGAGAAAAAGAGTGTGTGTGCTGAATGAAATGTAAAAAGCAGTACGCCTGCCTGCACACACACACAACAGCCTTTGGCCTAATGGGAGCTGACACTCTGACAGGCTCTCTGAGCTCTTTATCTGGGCCTCTCGCCTCAGAATGTGTATGTGTACATTTGTGCGTGTGTGTGTGTGTACATTTGTGCGTTTGTGTTGTGTGTTTCTGTTTGCTTGCATGTGTGACCCCAGCGGTGGTAGTCGCCAGGGCCCTAGAGAGTTCTTTAACCCCCTAACAGAGTCAGACTCATTTACATTGAAATAGAAGAGTGGCAGGGCCTCTTTATGGACTGTTTGCTTTCGCTCTATAGAAAAGCCTCAACTCCACCTCTCTCTGTCACACATTAGTTTATGCATGCGTTCACGCACATACACACATGCAGAGTCACACAATATACATGGGAATCTACTCTGCTGCAGGTCACCCAGTTGTTTCTTCAAACTGTTGGGCTGTTATGCCCTGTTTAGGATCTTATATATATGTGTGTGTGTGTGTGTGTGTGTGTGTGTGTGTGTGTGTGTGTGTGTGTGTGTGTGTGTGTGTGTTTCCACTTCACACACATCAGCTCTCCTACCTTCCTAATGACTGCTAGCCAGAGCTGATCTGGAGTCCCCCAGGTTCCCATCCACTAGCTGGTCCCACACTCCAGATAAACACTGCCCGAGGCATGAGATGCTACGTCAGAGCTCCCTCCTCAAACAACTTCCGCATCTTCTAGGGAAGCTCTGAATCTGACCCCAGACCAGTGTCTGTGCCGGCTCAAGGCAGAGAGGGTTCCTAAAGTTGGTAGTGGCTGCCAGAGAGAGCACAGGTCTAATTATAGCAAGCAGGAAGTGAGTGGGAAGGAACCCTTTGATGATCCATACAATTATATTTCTGTCTGGGATGGACTGTCTGTGGATGTTGAGGAGGGGGAGCATCTCTCCTCTTCTTTCTGAAGTCTATTTCACTGCCTCTTACATATAGCAAGGACTTCTGCCCACTTTGGAAGCCTAGTGTACTGTCTTCCCACTATCTTCCTTCTTATCTCTCAGTAAGGGCGTTCTTTAAACAAGGCAGAGCAGAGTATGCTGTTTGAAGTCAAGTGGCTGGGTAAAGAGCAAACAGAGTCAATGTTTTTCACCTGTCTTGTTCTCTCTTCTCTAATTTCTCCCTGATATATGTTCACTTATACAGCTATTTCTCTGTGTGGCTGCAACCCCCACCGTTGGAGTTCAAATGTTTCTGTTAAAGATCACAGAGGAATGCACAGTGGAATCTATTTTTAGCCACTTTCTGTATGTATTGTACATGTACATGTAAGGAGGTATGCATGTTGTGGCTATAATGTAGTTTTCAAATGCTATGGACTGGTAAACAAAACTGCGTACAATTTTTATGAGAGTTTTCATTTTTTTCACAATACAAATATAGTCTTTCATTAAAGTATATGAGTTTGTTTATATGCTTTGTATTGAGCCAGCATAACAGGTGGTCAATAAATAGCCGTTGGATCTCATGGTTGTGAGCTGTAGGGATAAAAGTGTTTCCGAGTTTGTAAATCTTTGCCATAATTGATATATTCCACAAATCTTTAAAAAGGATTAAGATAAGTGTAATTTTGCAAGAGGCGAAAAGAAAAGGAGGTCTTAAGATATGGTGAGAGATAGGGGTGTGCAAAAAAATCGATTTACATTTGTATCCCGATTCAAGCTCTACTGATTAAAAATCGATTCATAGAATTCCAAAAATTCCAAAATAATAATAATATAATAATATTAATAGGATACTATTGTCCTGAAATTAGTTTAGCTCGTCATTCCCATAGATGGCGTTGCGTCGAATTCACACTGACGCCTCTTGTCACACTCTTGTCATAATCAAAAGAAGAAGGAGTCTAGCAGGAGTAGTTTAGTCGACGCAAACAATGGCAAACCTCACAGAATTATTCAGCCTGCGCCATTCTCATTGAAGGCGAGAGTTTCGGCCTTTATAACCTCGAGGGGAAGACGGAACTTGGTAGGAATCATGCTATGTGCAGGCTTTGCAAAGCGAAAGTTAAGTATTTTAGATAAATAGATAGTTTTATTGATCCCAAAAAATGGGAAATAACGGTGTTGCAACAGCAAAATATCAGACACACAGCACACATACAGAGTATACATTAAATAATAGGAAACACTATACATGAAATAATAATTGAATACTACACGAGCAATATTTAAAATATATACAATTTGGAAATAAAATGTACAACTGTTTCAATCAATAATAATAATTCTAAGAATTTTGGAAACACCACAAATGGCAAATTTCAATGCTCTAAACTACCACTGAACTCTGACCGAAAAGCACTTTTTATTTAACAGTTTTATTTTATATGAATTTAATTAAATGTATTTGAATGCTGGCCAAAGCTTGGCACTTTGCAGTTTTTAGTTGCAAAGGTTTTTATTTTTGTATGAAGACATATAAAATAATATCGAACTACATTTAATTTGTTGTTTCTTTTTTTTTAAATTGTATGTCTACTGCAATCATATGGGAAAAGTAACTACATTTACATTTTTTTAATCGAGAACCGTTTGTGAATCGAATCTTGAGCCTAAAAATTGATATTGAATCGTGACATTTTCTGAATTGTGCACCCCTAGGGAGAGAGAAACGTAGGGGCAAGAAAGCTCACAACTTGCCCAGAAGACAGAGGAAAAAAAAGGATATCTCACTTTTCTATCTTTTCCCTTTGCTGCTGACTTTAGCAGTCTTCACACAAGTGCTCATATTATGCTCATTTTCAGGTTTATAATTGTATTTAGAGGTTGTACCAGAATAGGTTTATGTGGTTTCATTTTCAGAAAACACCATATTTTTGTTGTACTGCACATTGCTGCAGCTCCTCTTTTCACCCTGTGTGTTGAGCTCTCTGTTTTAGCTACAGAGTGAGGCATCTCACTTCTGTTCCATCTTTGTTGGGAGTCACACGCTAGCAGCTAGGCGAGCATTATAACGTGTTATAAAGTGACACATGTTTGTCACGGAAGTAAAGGCTGGACTACAACAGAGCTGTTTGGAGCAGTTTGTGAACAGTGTTGATTTTTCTGTTGGAGATGGTAGGTCACTTTGGGGTGGACTTTGGGCTTTTTCATTTTGTAAACCTATAACGTGCACAAAAAGATTTATCACACAATAAAGGAAAGGGGCAAAGCCAAAAAGCATAATATGAGCACTTTAATACAATAATTGTTAGCATGAATTGAAACCGTAAGCAGAGTGTATTTTTTATCAATTTTAATTACATAATTATGAATGAAGCACTTGTGTGCCAGTTACATGTTATATGTATGCTGCATACAATGGCAGCCACACTGTATATCAATCGGGCCATGCCCAACAGCGAAATGTTCATGCATGGTTAGCTTGATTTTTAAAACTGTTTTTAGGATGCAACAATTCATTTTAGGTACATTTATGCTGCACACCACTTCCCTTTCCTGTCAAGGATGAGTCGTGTGTGTGTGTGTGTGTGTGTGTGTGTGTGTGTGTGTGTGTGTGTGTGTGTGTGTGTGTGTGTGTGTGTGTGTGTGTGTGTGTGTGTGTGTGTGTGTGGTGAGTTCAGTCACCGCAGTAAGAGCAAGCCACTCTCTGCCTCCCTGTGATGAGATCCAGATGGGAATTTTCAATGGATTGCCCACTCTGCTAACCATTATGGTTCCTAAAATGTTCTCCAAAATGTTTTTTTTCTTCCTTCTTCTAAAGTCTCTTGTGTTGTAAGATAGTTTCTTACAGCAATGGACACTTTTAGGCTTGCAATTCACGTTATCTTACTACTGCAGTGAATAAGTTAAATCTACTACATTCCCATTATGCCTGAATTATCAAGAGCATGCCACACATTACCTGCAGAGTCACACACATCAAGAGGAGAAGGGAACTGGTTATGCCCTTTTTCACTGCCACAAACCAGATCAACAGGATCTCTCTATATGCTTAATTTTTGGTTGTAAGAAAAACTAGGGCACACTAGCGCTGGGACAGTATGGATTTTTATCTTACCGCGTTTGAAAAGCAAGAAATTCCCATGGTATTGAGGTATACTTCAACCCCCTTACGAGAGTAGCGTAAGTTAGAGCGAGAATGGCAGGGTGCCTTAAGTCAGTGATGTCAGTGCCCGTGTGGTCCAAGGGGGTAAGCTTCGCTTCAGAACTCGAACCTCCGATGGCGCCATTTTGTTGCTACAAAGGTATCACCTCTTGTTAGCATTCCACTGACCGCCATTGTCACTTTACTGCGAATAAGACTCTATTTGTCCATTGTTTATTTCTAAAGAAACACGACAATGTATAAAAGGCTCCATTACCTTGTACCTCACGTTATGGCTCCGTAGCAGACGTTTTTATAAAAATAGGCTAACGATTGTGTCATAACCAAGTGACTTACTGTCGCACAGTAGAGGAATTACCGTATAGTACAGGAGAAGCTTGCAGGCAGTTTCGACTTACATTAGCTGTTTAGGTTTAATTACTAATGTTAACTAGCATGTTAGTTAGCAATAATTAGCCTGTGCTTATGTTATCTCCTTACATATACCTACGCTCTCCGTCTCTGTAAGATTGGGAATGATTGAGATTTCTCTTGTCACAGCTACCAGAAGACTTACAACTTTCAGACACGTTGCTCACGTCACATTTACGTTGTCTCTGTCAGTTGGAGGCTGCGCAGTAAAGCAAGAGATCACCGGAAAAGTGCTTCTAATAGCCTTCACTGGTCTCCGTCCAGAGCAACGGGGTCTATTGGTCCATTATATATATGTCAATGGTGTGGTCAAGGGGGTAAGCTTCGCTTCAGAACTCGAGCCATCATGGCGCCATTTTGTTGCTAACTGGCCATCACCTCCTGTTAGCATTCCGCTGACCGCCATTTTTTTTTTTACGTCACTTGACTGCGAATAACTTTACATCTGAAGCGTTTAAAGACTCTATTTGTCCGTTGTTTAGTTCCAAAGAAACACGACAATGTATAAAAGGCTTCATTACCTTGTACCTCACGTTATGGCTCCGTAGCAGACGTTTTTGTAAAAATAAGCTAACGATTGTGTCATAACCAAGTGACTTACTGTCGCATAGTAGAGGAATTACCGTATAGTACAGGAGAAGCTCGCAGGCAGTTTCGACTTACATGAGATGTTTAGGTTTAATTACTAATGTTAACTAGCATGTTAGTGATCAATAATTAGCCTGTGCCCATGTTATCTCCTTACATACACCTACAGTCTCCGTATCTGTAAGATTGGGAATGATTGAGATTTCTCTTGGCACAGCTACCAGAAGACTTACAACTTTCAGACACGTTGCTCACGTCACATTCTCTCAGTTGGAGGCTGCGCAGTAAAGCTGGCCATCACCGGAAAAGTGCTTCTAATAGCGTTCACTGGTCTCCGTCCAGAGCAACGGGGTCTATTGGTCCATTATATACTGTCTATGGGTGTGGTCGCGTCAGGAGAGCGAGCGGTAACGGAGAGTAGCGTATGAGTGCCGCTGTGAGGAAAAGCGAGAGGAGAAAGAGTTAGCAAAGTTGATGTAAAGTGAGTTAAAACTGAACAATAAAACAACAAGCTAGAGCTTCTCAAGACACGGTGGCTTTATTTATTGTCAATACTGCCGGTAAAGTGAATGGCGTCACCCCAGAAAAAACATCGGCTTAAACCTTACAACATATATGTTGTAGCCACAGACTGTATAAAAAGATTGCAGCACGGTGTTTCCATTTCAGCTCAATATGAGAGTCTTTACTGAGTTTTGCTGTCATTTAGGGACACACTGGTTTCTCTCATCTTCGTTGATCCATTCCGCAGACCGTTCAGGAAGCTCTTTTGTCAATAAAGTAAAATATAAATAAAATAGTTTGCCGACAATGCCGAGTGCAGCCCGTCTAGCAGCTGAGCAGACAGAGAGCAGAGAGGGCGACTCGGCAGTTCCCTAACTTGTTGCTCCCTCTACCAATATAAGCCGCTCTGTTTTAGGCTATGAAATGTGCATGCAGGCTGAAATTCAACCGGGCCGTTTTAATCGGGATAAAGCTATAAAAAGAAGGAAACTCCGCTAGCTGCTACGCTAATGTGCACACTGCAGTTTGTTAAGCTAGTTAATGTGTCTACCTAAGCTGAGAACGGAGAAATGAAGAAGACATTTCTCAGATACAAGACATTACACAGGTGCTCCCACATATAGGCCTGAGCCTCTACCTACCTACCTACCTACCTACAGGAATGGTGCGGACTGTTCTGGCTCCACACCTGGCTGGAACAATTCTGCACTTCCCTGAGCATTCCCTATGTCAACAACTTCAACTTGTTCTGGGACCGGCCCAGCCTACTGAAGCATGATGGTCTCCACCCAAACCGACACGGAACCAGGATGCTATCTGACAACATAACGACCACACTGAAAGGCAAGTATTGACATTCTGTTGAAAATATCACAGATTCATGCCCCCCAGGTATTGATCCTGATAGCACTATACAAGTGGATGAATCTGAAAATGTTTTCTGCAGGGTAACATGTAGTACTAGTATTATTCCAGTAACATGTAGTACTAGTACTATTCCAGTAACATGTAGTACTATTCCAATTATAATCAACAACAGACCATACAAAGTGGTGAATCCCCTAAGTAATAAGAAGTTGACTGCAAACATAGTCAATTTAGCATCCAGTTCACGTCAGCCACAGCCTGTCCCAAATAATGAGACGGTGTCTGTTCCTCGACTCAGATCAGTTAAATCAAAGGTAACCAAGAGAGGGGCAATACATAACAACATAATTGGAATTAAAACTACCACTGCAATGATAGAAAAGGATAGGAAAATTAGATGTGGATTACCAAATATCAGATCTCTGTCTTCTAAAACAGTACTAGTAAATTAATTGATATCTGATAATCAAATTGATCTATTCTGTCTTACTGAAACCTGGCTGGGCCATGAAGAATATGTTAGTCTAAATGAAGCGACTCCTCCCAGTCATATTAATACTCAAATTCCCAGAGGCTCAGGCCGAGGAGGAGGAGTTGCAGCAATATTTGATTCAAGCCTGTTAATTAACCCTAAACCCAAACTAAATTATAACTCTTTTGAAAGCCTTGTTCTTAATCTTTAACATCCAACACGGAAATCAGTACAGCCAATTATATTTGTTGTTGTCCAGCTCCAGGTCCGTATTCTGAATTTTTATCTGAATTCTCAGAGTTTTTATCATGTGTAGTCCTTAAATCAGACAAAGTACTTATTGTAGGGGATTTAAATATCCATGTGGACGTTGACAGCAATAGCCTGAGTATTGCTTTCAACTCACTACTAAATTCTATTGGCTTCAGTCAGAGTGTGCATGAGGCCACGCACTGTTTTAACCACACCCTCGACCTCGTACTGGCATATGGTATCAAAATTGAAGATGTATTAGTATTCCCGCAAAATCCTTTATTATCAGACCACTTCTTAATTACTTTCGAATTCTTAATACCTGATTATACGAAATTAGATAAAAACTTCTATACTAGATGCCTATCTGACAGTGCTATAGCTAAATTTAAGGAAGACATTCCAACAGCACTAAACTCATTACCTTGTTTTAATACAACAGAGGACCTTTATGTAAACTTTAGTCCCTCTCAAATCGACAATTGTGTAGATGGTGCTACGGCCTGCCTACGGACTACTTTAGACTCTGTTGCTCCACTCAAAAAGAAGATGATGAAGCAAAGGAAACTAACACCTTGGTATAACTCCCAAACTCGTAAATTAAAGCAAAACTCGCGAAAACCTATAGGACAGCCCTCAGACATGCCAGATCAGACTATTACTCATCATTAATAGAAGAAAATAAGAACAACCCAAGGTTTCTATTCAGCACTGTAGCCAGGCTGACAGATAGTCACAGCTCTACTGAGCCATCTATTCCTCTAGCTCTGAGTAGTGATGACTTCATGAGCTTCTTTAATGATAAAACTATAACAATTAGAGATAAAATTCATCACCTTTTGCCCTCAACTTCTAATGGTTCACCTTTCAACGCAGGACTGCTAGAAAGAACGACTAGACCTGACATATACTTAGACTGCTTTTATCCTATAGACCTTCAACAACTAATGGTAAAGGTATCTTCAGCTAAGCCATCTACCTGTCTCTTAGACCCCTTCCCAACGAGGCTACTCAAAGAAGCATTACCCGTGGTTAACACCTCTCTACTAGATATGATCAATATGTCTTTATTAACAGGTCATGTACCGCAGTCATTTAAAGTAGCTGTGATAAAACCTCTTCTGAAAAAACCCACCCTCGATCCTGAGGTCTTAGCCAACTATAGACCTATATCTAACCTTCCCTTTCTCTCCAAGATCCTTGAGAAGGTAGTTGCTAATCAGTTATGTGATTTTCTCCATAGCAACAGTTTATTTGAAGACTTTCAATCAGGATTTAGAAAGAATCATAGCACAGAGACGGCACTGGTGAAAATTACTAACGACGTTCTAACTGCTGCAGACAAAGGACTTGTCTCCATACTTGTTTTATTAGATCTTAGTGCTGCTTTTGACACTATTGACCATACAGTCCTGTTACAGAGATTGGAACACTTAGTCGGAATTAAAGGAATTGCACTAAGCTGGTTTAAGTCTTATTTCTCTGATCGATCTCAATTTGTTAATGTTAATGATAAATCCTCTAAGTACGCGAAAGTTAAACATGGCGTTCAACAAGGCTCAGTGCTTGGACCAATTTTATTCTCCTTATGTATGCTTCCTCTTGGTAATATCATTAGGAAACACTCAATTAACTATCACTGCTATGCGGACGACACCCAATTATACTTATCAATCAAACCAGACAAAACCAGTCAGTTAGCTAACCTTCAAGCATGTATTAAAGATATAAAATCCTGGATGACCTATAATTTTCTGATGTTAAACTGTAACAAAACTGAAGTTATTGTGCTGGGCCCTAAACACCTCCGAACTTCATTATCTAAAGATATATCTACTCTAGATGGTGTTGTCCTGGCCTCCAGGACTACTGTCAGAAATCTAGGAGTTATTTTTGATCAGGATATATCCTTTAACGCCCATTTAAAACAAACATTGAGAACAGCCTTTTTTCATCTTCGTAACATTGCCAAAATTAGGAATATCCTGTATCAAAACGATGCTGAAAAACTAGTCCATGCATTCTTACTTCCAGGCTGGACTATTGTAATTCCCTACTGTCAGGTTGCTCAAATAAGTCCCTTAAGACTCTCCAGCTGATCCAGAATGCTGCAGCACGTGTTCTGATGAGAACTAAGAAAAGAGATCATGTTTTTCCTGTTTTAGCTTCTCTGCATTGGCTTCCTGTAAAATCCAGGATTGACTTTAAAGTCCTTCTCCTGACCTACAAAGCTCTAAATGGTCAAGCACCATCCTATCTAGAACAGCTCTTAGTACCTTATTGTCCCACTAGAGCACTGCGCTCCCAGAATGCAGAGTTATTTGTGGTTCCTAGAGTCTCTAAAAGTTATCTTTTGTAGTCATCAGATTTGTTTATCATATAATCAATAATATAGTGAGAGTAGAGGGAGGCAGGCCAGTACAGCCTCTCATCAATGTTTTCATTTGTTTCCTTTTGTATGCATCCTGTCCCAGAACTGCTTGTTACTAACCTAGCTTTGGGGAGTTTACTCCCCGGAGTCCTTATGTTTCTTCTTCGCAGAGCCATGCTCTGCGATTCCCTTCAATGTCCAGCCGCGTTCTGCTGCGTCCACCGCATCTACCCATGCTCTGCAGCGCCACGTTTCATCCCGCAACGTCCTGCTGTGACATGAACTACAACGACTACCTTCAAAGTCACTGTTCCACTATCTTTAATGTGACTATTATTTGCCACTGTTCACCAC
Source organism: Perca flavescens (assembly GCF_004354835.1). Classification (NCBI taxonomy): domain Eukaryota; kingdom Metazoa; phylum Chordata; class Actinopteri; order Perciformes; family Percidae; genus Perca; species Perca flavescens. Next base: position 16,249,960 of record NC_041331.1, read on the forward strand.
ACCCCCAACCGGCCCCGTCAGACACTGCCTACCAAGAGTCTGGGTCTGCCGAGGTTTCTTCCTAAAGGGAGTTTTTCCTCGCCACTGTCGCAATAGCTACTGCTAATGCTTGCTCTTGAGGGAATTACTGTAATTGTTGGGGCTTTGTAAATTATAGAGTGTGGTCTAGACCCACTCTATCTGTAAAGTGTCTTGAGATAACTCTGTTATGATTTGATACTATAAATAAAATTGAATTGAATTGAATAATAGTCAACATGAATGGGATGTTATTATGTGTCATGGAACATTGCGCTCCCCAAGTCGCGAAAGGTCGGATTTGCTCCATCTTTTGATGACTTTGAATCCATGTAAGACACAATCTATGTCATTAGAATCAATGAATCAATGTTATTAGACACAACGTGCACACATGTGCATGCCAATGTTTTTTTTGCGGTGATGACGGTGACGAGCTCAGACCCGCGGTAGGCGTCACGTGACCGGTGGTATGCGGTAACCGTCCCAGCCCTAACACACACTCATTCACACAGGGACACACGCTCATACTGTACATCCAAACAGAGTGTTCTGAGCAGTGACAAACGGAACCACCAGGGTCCAACAAAGAAGGCTTTCACGTTTAGCCAAGTGGTCTACCACTCATCCCATCCGTCAGCTCCCCTCTGGGCCATATTCAGGGGTCATCTTACTGTTCACAAAAACACATTCTCAAACCCACACACAACACTAGCTCAAGATGTTGTCTGATCATCAGTGTGGTGAGGTAACAGGTTTCCTGCTGTTTGTTGTCTTGGAATCCTTTGTGCATGCATTGTTTTAGTCTGGTTTTAGTACGGCAGTGCCACTGCTAGTTAGCTTAGCATAGTGAATGGAATCCTATGTTGCCGGTTAGCATGTTGTGAGTAAAAGTGAGCCAATAAAAGACAAAAAAACCACCTAATTACTTGCACTGAGACAAAAAATGCGTTGGCCCACCTATCTACAGCTAGGGTAGACCGTGATAAGCCCTATTTCAACAAACGGTGGCATATTCCTTTGATGTAAGACAGAAAGGATGAGAGCCTGAAAGATAACTTGTGTGTGTGTCTGTTTTAAGGGTTCACATGTACAAATAAATATGTAATGATTCATATCCAGTGAGTGTTTGTGAGCCAATAGTATTGTGCGACTTGGTAGGTCAGGGGCACTGCTTCATGTTTGCATAAAAGAAAGCTCATGCTGAGAAAATGCCAACAGCTGATGAATTCTTCCACAGTGCAGCAAGGTCAAGCAGTTACCTTGAGGACACACATCTCCCTCTGCGGTTGTCTTCTTCTCTGAAGATGAAAATCAATTTTAAAAACTGAACATGTATACTTCATTGTTCCAGACGAAACGGGGGTCTTGGGGTGGGCTGACGAAAGGGTTTATCAGCAGCATCACACAGAGCCACCGACGGTTACATTCACAGAGAGCAATGTGAACCAAGCTGAAAAATGAAAACAAAACATTAATCTGTCTTTTATCTCTTTCGCAGCCATACTTCCCTGCTTATCTCCAGCTCTGTTTCCAACTCTCCCTGCCTTTTACTGCCTACTAAAAACTACAGCTGCAAACTTTGCTCAAACCACTTTAGAGCGGTGACCTCAAATCTCAGCAGGCAGGCAGGCAGGGTACTTGAGTTGAGTTGTTGCGTAAATTTGTGTATTTTTTATTTTTTGTCAGACTGCACTTGTATTGAATTATTCACTGGCAGGCCTATATATAGGGTTAAGACCACTGGGGTTCTGTATTATTAGCTAGCTCCAGGCTTTACGTAAGGCTCTTTATATAATCCTAAGGTTTAATGGTACATTTTGCTGTTACTTCGCAGTCTTAAAGAGCAGACAACTCATTATCAATCACTTTAGGCACACACGTACACATATAGTACACACTCAGCTTGGCCCTATTATCAGTGCAGTGCATGTTGTCAGATCTGTGTGAGGACATAATTAGCACAATCTTTTGCAGAGGTGCATAATTTTGTGCCAGATTTGTCTCCCTTAAAAAAACAAAAACCTTCCATCCCTGCCTTTTATTACAGTACAAGCTATATATATATATATATATATACACACACACAGCGATGTACACACCACTGTGATATCACACCTCTCTGGCTGCCCTGCACAGATGAGAATGAGTCACCAGCCAGCAGGCATGAAACAGGCTGAATGGAGGCTGTGAAAGAGTTATTAGTAAACACATTTATCTTCCTGCGTGTGCCCTCTGTGAAAAGGGACTTAAGTCTGCGTGTACCGGCGGTGTATCCAGCTGTTTCTTATCATGAGCTAAATAGAAGTTGTGGTGACAACCACAATTAGGCAGGACAGCACAGAATGGGAGAGGGTCACACACATGGTAATTACTCTATCACTGCAGCGAGGCCAGTGTCACTAAAATACTGGCTACAGCCCAGCGAACACACCACTGAGGCAAATATACGCATTATTAAGATGAAGACAAAATACACACAGTCGGGCGTAGTTTGTCAGGCATCAGAAGCCAACTATGTGTTTATTAAGTCATCAAAATGTGCAACATATTCAATTGCCACATTTTTCTCCGTGAGCTGTGGAGTGGAGTTGAGTGATCGACTTCAGAAGTAAATCATGAATGACTTGAATTTAATTAAAATGGGGTCTGAACTCTTGACTTCCAAAGGAGCAGCGGATGGCTAGTGCACTGTCATACCTTATACAAGTACTTGGCTCTCTCATTTGTTTGCTATTTCGTGGCGGAGGTGAAAATATTGAAAGTTATCTCAAGAGTGAGTTATTATTGCAACATGGGGTCCGGGCAGGTCCTAAGAGCCAAAACAACAGTGTTGGCTGGAACGTCCTTTGAAAACAAACCTGAACTCTCTCTGGCACAGGACGTTTATTTATCCCACAGATACAGGCTCTGTTGCTCCAGGCTGCCTGACACAGCCATGCTCCATATTTCATATATTTACTATGGATAAACAACACTGACTTTGACAAGTCCTGCTCATTTTGAAGTGATGTGTATCTGTGTGTGTACGTGTGTGCATGTATGTGTGTGATAAATGTTAAATCTGTGACAGAGCAGCTCTGCCTAGAGCAGTCCTCGAAGAAGCTGCTACTTTATGCAATGATTGAACTGTCTTTTCTTCCGTATCTCCTCCTCTTCCTCACCCAGTGTGTATCTATCTGTCTTGGTCTCACCCTCTCCCCCTGCCCTCATCGTTTGCAGTGAGGTTTGACTTCCTTCTTTTGTTCCCTTCCCCATTCTTTGTCTGAGACCTGGTGAGACGCTTGGATAGTAAATAAGAAGTACGCTGTACCTGCTCAGACATATTGATCACACACACAGATCAGTCAGATGGCAAAAATAGATTGGGATTGATAGTGACTAAAGGACTGGATGCGTTTGACAGACTGCGAGTTGCTGTGTCTGAGTGTGTTTTTGTGATGTGTGGACATTTCCCACTGGGCCCAATACGTTCTCTGGGATATTTACACCCCGAGTTGACTGATAACATAATTAAGGTCGTGTAGTGATCTGTAGCGGCTGTGTTCCCACTACCCACACACTAAAACTCGGCCAGTAAATAAAGTCCTGACCCAGGAGGCCATCATGTGACACAACATATATTCAGCAGAGTTACACAAACACACACACACACACACACACACACAGACAGACACACAGAAATAAATGAAGAATTCTATAGTCATGTCACAGAGCAGCGAGGTATCTGTTAGTGAGCGCAGTGTTGTGGTGAAAGTACATTGGTGCTACTTTGTGACCAGACACAGCTGATAAAGACTGTTTATTTAACATTTCTCATCCTTTTTATAGTAGGAGGAGGTGTTTTTCAGGAGGCCAAAGAGACCAAAAAAACGTCACCGTTTTATAACATATGACAAATTATTCCACCTGCTGCCGATACCGATACCTGAAATTCGGTTCCCTCTGTAATACCAAAAAATTAAAATTCCAAACCCATTTGCCCTATTTACTTAGAACATTTAGTTATTTATTTTACACTCAAAACGAAAATAAACAGAACAACAAAATGAAAACACCACTCCCAAACCCGTCCCCGCAACCTATTAAATCAAATAATTAATTTCTTACACTGCACTGCATCTTTTATTCTTGTATGTTTTTTATTTTCATGACTGTTTTAAATTGCTCTTTAATGTTTTATGTGAAGCACTTTGCGTTGCCTTGTTGCTGAAATTTGCTATAGAAATAAAGTTGTCTTGCCCTACAATCTCCAGCCTGTCAGTCAGTCACCTGGGGTCTCATTTATAAAACTGTGCGTAGGATCCAAATCAAAAGCCAAAAATGTCATACGCCAAAAAACATTCAGATTTATAAAACTGTGTGTATGCACACCTGTAAGCAATGTTCCCTTTATAAATCACAGATTACCGACAAGTGTGCGTACGTGAATCAGCCTCTTATCCTGCCCTGTACACGCCAATTTTAACTATAAATATTCCACAAAGCACCTCATGAATGCTGATCAGTATGTTAAGGACCCTGGCAGTTGTTCTTTCGTTACGCCGAATCATGACGACTGGCAGGAAAAAGCAGAAAACTTCTCAGACGCTCGGGAATTGCTGCAAACTGAATTATAATTTTGGCCTGTTCTCGCACAGTGTAGGGAAACCTGATCTGTAGACTACCTATATTAATAATAGGCTAATGTCCAAAACAGCAGGCATTTCGGCACACGGGGACAGCTTTGATATACCAGACCTAGATTTAACAGAACTATATATTATATCCAAACAAGCCTTAGTGATAAAGGTGAAGATTATATATAATATTTATTAAAAAAAAACACTTAGCTGTCTGCCATTTCTATCTGGAATCAGCCGGATGCCCCCTTAGTGGCGAGGACCTGTATTTGGACCGGGATGGCACGGTTCCGGTGCGTTGCCCTCTCTACTGGACCCAATTCAGTACATAAATCCAAGAGCGCAGCTTTAGGGAATCTAAATTAGCCAGTCATCGCCATGTTACCTGAAGTCTCTTTCTCTCCTGATTCTTCCATTAGCGTAGGCCTCCTGCAAGGCCAGCAGTGTCATCATGCAGCATTACGCATGGGGGTCACCGCAGAATTTATATGTTTACAACATATTGTGATTGTTAACACCTTGCCAAAATCAAAGCATCAACTAGTGGTATCCCCCACCCCGAGACACAATTTGAAGACGAAAGTGTAATAGGCAAACCCACTTTTCTTCATGCAGGTTTTGTCACAAACAGTATTAAAGTTCGGACCGATAAAGAGGACATTAAGGGTAACAATTGCGCGAGGCTGTATTTCCAGATTTTGACATTTGATGATATACTGTATGCATAGTATTAAATACAGATATTTAGTTATTTACACTGTGTTCTGTCGTTATCTAATGGTAGAGTATTTGATGCCATCCTGTATTCCATGCAGTCGGGCCGTCTCCTCCTCCTGTGCTCCGTATTGGACAAGGTGACGGTGAGACAGCACCAATTAAACATTAAGAATGAATTTTTATTTAAGATTTGAGTTGGAGGTGTTTATGGAACAACTCTAACTCAGTACAAGCGCAAATAACACTGCTGGATTTAATCTTTATGATAAAGTGGATGATATGGAGTGAAAAAATGTGCGTGAGGCATCAATACTATATAATCAATAACATATTACGAGTAATCGTTATTCCCACATTTACTTTCTGCAGTCTGACATCAGTTTACCACCTCACCATCTGCGTTGCCAATTCCCAGTGTCTCCAGACTGTGCGTACGCATGGGTCCACACATTCTGCCGTCAAGTTTGTTTTTTTAGAAATCCCAACCTTTGCGTGGGAAGTGGCGTATGCACATTTTCAGCCCCGTTTTGTGCGTACGCCACGTTTATAAGTGATGCCCCAGGGCATAGAGAACACTGTTGTGCCTGCCTGTCTCAGAGGAAGTGAAATGTTAACGGTACCACAGCCCTTTTTGGCCCGACATTATTATATTGCAGCGAACAGTTTTGAAAATTGTAACCACACTTTAAAGCAACCGCTTTATATACATTGCCTTTACTCACTGTGACTTAAAGTGCCCATATTATGAAAAAAACACTTTTTCTGGGATTTGGGGTGTTATTTTGTGTCTCTGGTGCTTCCACACACATACAAACTTTGAAAAAAATCCATCCATGCTGTTTTGAGTGAGAAACTATTTCTGAATGTGTCCTGCCTTCAGTCTCCTGGTGAGCTGTTCAAAATCGGCCCGGATTGTGACGTCACAGTCCGAAACGAGCTGGCTAACTACAACCGTTAGCTCGTAGCGTAATGCTAACGCTAGCATGCTACCTCATTCTCAACAGCAAAGCACTGCTACAACACACACAAATTCACCATAATCTACAAAAGAACTACTTACATGTGCGCCCTCATTTAGAAGTCTCCCAGCTAATCCTGCCTTGTAACTGACCGAAGTTGGAGAAACAGGCTCTCTTTTACTGTCTCTAGAGTTAGCTAGCTGACATGATCTACATCTGAGCTACTGCGCATGTGCGAGTGCAATCAAAGATAGTACAGAAGAAGAAGATGAAAAGAGGTCTCACTCTGTAGCTAAAACAGAAACCAGGTGAAAAGAGGATCTGCAGCAGTGAGAGAGAGCTGTGCAGTACAACAAAAATATGGTGTTTTTTGAAAATTAAACCATGTAAACCTATTCTGGTACAACCTTAAAATATAATTAGAAACCTGAAAATAAGCATAATATGGGCGCTTTAAACAAACTGCAGATCCGACGTAGTTTGCTCCGTCTGCACCGCAGCTGAGCGCCGCTCTCTGTCAACATGCAGAAAGGACAGATAAGCTTGCGCTTACGCGCTCTCAGGTACCGAAATTTGGCACCGCTTGATTTAACACGAATCGGTCCTCGGTAGTATTGACGTATATCGGTCAGTACTTAAAACAGTACCGAGTTCGGTACCCATCCCTAATGTATAGACAACTATCACTGTGTTACTTCGATATTGAAGAAAAGTAGTGATTCTCAGGCAAGTTCTGAAGTCATAAGGAGCATCTTTTTTTTTTTCTATGATTTCTTAGAATATTGCAGCATTTGGGTGCTAATGTTTATATAGTACCTTAATTGCCTCCAAGCGCTGCTGCTCCTGCTATTGCTGACTGTTTTAATCAGCAGGCCGAACTACAAAAACTAACTTCCTGTTGTTGTTAGAACATTGGCATACAGCTGTATACACCTTTCACCTCACACAGTATCTTTTCCCCTCTCTCTCTCTCTCTCTCTCTTTCTCTCTCTCTCTCTCTCTCTCTCTCTCACTCTCTCTCTCTCTCTCTCTCTCTCTCTTGCTCTCACTCTCTCTCTCTCGCTCGCTCTCTCTCTTTCTCTCTCTTCCAATTGTCAAACTTTTCCTTTTAATTTACAATTTTTACAACTAACTCTTTAGATATTAAAAAAAATACTCACTCTTCCCCATCTGTCACCATTCATGACAACATCTGTCCTTTTGGATGTGTCTAACTGAAGATTCACAGTATGTAAGTTGGGGCACCTGCTGACACATTGCTGTCTGATGTAAATTTCTGGTTATTATTTGCACTTTTAAATGTTTTTTTTAAGGTTGTTTTGCTAAGGTAGCACTACTTTGAAAAAACCCCACCAGTGGACCACATGGTTTTGCAGAATCTCTGCTTGTAAAAAAATGTTTTGGAATAAAAACCTTGATATCTTTGGGATTATCACTGAATTGCTAAATTTAAATTGATACGAATGCCTCATCGATGGCTGTAATATAATTTTTCCTACATTATTAAAATGCTCTCTTAGCATGTGGGCCAAAACTATTCTTTTATCCCATTTGTTTTCTCTAAGTTGAGGAAGGTTCTGCTTTCACTTGTGTCAGTATCAGTGTCAGAGTATTTGCATGCTTTTTAGCTTCTTATCTTTTTTCTTTCTTGGCTCTTTATTATGTGTCATTTGTGAATTCATGTGTCGGTCTTTCCGTGTGTGTGGTTTCTCTTGAGAGAGAAGATCATCCCTCTCCGCATGTTACAGACTGACAGTTCCCTTCATTGGAATGTTAATAGCACAGGCCACTGCAACTAATTGGGCTGTGTGTGTGTGTGTGTGTGTGTGTGTGTGTGTGTGTGTGTGTGTGTGTGTGTGTGTGTGTGTGTGTGTGTGTGTGTGTGTGTGTGTGTGTGTGTGTGTGTGTGTGTGTGTGTGTGTGTGTGACTGTATGACTGTATGGATAAGTGAAGACATCTAAACTTGGTTCTTTATTCACTCAACTTAAATGAGGTCCTGAAATATGAGCGAGAACCGTCAGGCTGAGCATGTCTGCATGCAATTGGCTTCACATTCACGTCTCAATCAACGGATCAAAACACAATTTTATCATGCAAATTTATGTTTTGGAGTGAAGCATATCTTTCCTTTTAGAAGTCTTTACGTAACTTTTAACTGCCAACCTCTTTACGGCGCACTTACCATTAATCCACATCTTTATCTTCAAAGAGAAACAAAAAGACCCTTCATCACATGATCCAGACTGACCAGCCAACTGCTTTTAGACTTGTGAGAGGATTAAAGACACTTTCAAACTAAAAACAAAACCTCCACATCTCAGCTAGCTGACAGACAAGTAGGATGGTAGCGTGGGCAGAGTTCTGAGAAGAACTCTTGGCTGAGACAGAAAAGGGAAACTAGGCCAGAGAGGCCAGAGGGGTTGTGTGGTCCACTCTCCTTTGTTACTCAAAGTGATGATTTTGCTTATGTGGGCATTGACAGGTCCAGAATGGATTTGTCTGCTACCACAAAGGTGTGGATACATAATGGGGTGCCACGTAGTGCTGTTGTTACATTTGTTCTCTCTGAAAGGATGCGCTTTGGCCTACAAAAGCATTGGAAGGAGAAAGGATCCATAGCACATCCACAGAAAGGCTACATACATCTGAAAACACAGTTGACATGTGAAAATGACACCGATGGATTTTCAGGTCCTTTTCATAAATATTTCTGTCTACTCTGAAAAGCCAAAACAAAAGGGAAATAGCTAAATTTCTTCTTTCTTCTTCTTTCTTCACTTCCAAGTGACAGTGGCACAGGCACAACCAATCTTTCTTCACTTCCAAGTGACAGTGGCACAGGCACAACCAATTCTGCTGAGTCTTGGCAGGTTTAAACCTGAAGTTTGTCACCACCTGCTCTCCATGGACACTTATATTGTGTTTAAATATACCTGAACACAATTTTGTTTTTTAAAAACATTTCTGTTTTCAGACAACTGAATGAGTATAAAGTACTAATTCCAATTAACACGGATGTGAAGTGTTATTTAGTTAACTAACTCCTGCTTAGGGCTGGGTATCGTTAAATGTCAATACAAATACCGTGACTTCGATACCGGTTCCTAAACAATACTTTTTTCAATACCAAATCAAGGCTCAAGACCTTTCCTTTTGATGCTGCCTTTCTTTAAATAATTGTTCATTATACTGCACTGTAACTTCTATTCTCGTATTTTATCTGTTTTTAATTTTTTTATTGTTAAACTGCTCTTTAAGGTTTTATGTAAAGCACTTTGAATTGCCCTGTTGCTGAAATGTGCTATGCAAATAAAGCTGCCTTGCCTTGCCTTACCAATTTTATAAAACAAAAATAAATTACAACGCTACACATTACAGCACAAATCTTTTTATTTATTTTTCAGCTCCTACTCCCAGGGTACAAGCGGCCGAAATGAGCCCCCCAGTCATCCGTGAGGAGCTCGGAGTAGAGCCGCTGCTCCTTTTTCCTGGGCGCCTCCCTATGTCTCCCCAGGACGGTGGAGGGATTATATCTCCACCTGGCTGATGAGATTGACTCCTTAGGAATTGCAATTGGCTATTGAATGACGAGGCATTTTTCGATACTTGATACTTTCAAGGGAAAGAAGGGAAGTTAATCTGAAAAATAAACCTCATCTTAAAGTAGCATGCTAGCAGCAGCAGCAGTGTTTGGCATCAAGAACAGAGAGATATTAGAGTGGTTACTTACCCCCTTTGGCAGTAAAAAAACCTGCCAGCAAGCAAGAAAACACAACCTAACTGCTAGTTTTACCAGTTTTCTGTCTGCAATAAGGACAGGTACAAAACTCACCCCTGGCTACGTTTAAAAAAAAACGTTTAACTTTGATCACAGCTGTTGGTTCGTGAAACCGGGCCTCTTAACTGAAACACACTTAACTGAAATAGAATTTTGAAATCTGAATCTTTCTGTGGTTACATTAGTTTAATGAAAAGAGACAAACGTTGAATTTGTAATCTCATTACAGCTTCAAACCTCCCAAATGACGCCTTCAATTGAGCCACAACAATACCAAATAGCCACTGCATTGTTGCCAATCAGAAGTCAAACAGCGACCTTCTTAAGAAAGACAGTAGGCCTGCCAATTGAAAGCAGTCATTCTGCGGTCTTGAAGGAGGCCCTGTGTTACCACATCTAGTTTTGTGAGACCTGTCTAGAGCTCGATTCACAGAGCATGAGGGTCTTTCATCTCCACTCTAAGCTGGGAAACAGGAGCTAAGGGACCCTCAACTCGCAGTACCCCAGCCCGGCTTCCCTGCCCTTAAACCCCTCCTACTCCTGCCTGTCGTACTGGCTCTCTCAAAGGAGTCTTTCAGTATTGTGTTGAGGCCCAGTTCCAGGTCAATAGGGGCCCAGAGATTTAGAGCTGGAGTCTGAGTGGGAACAAATGGTTTGTTTGGTGAGCGGTCTGAAGTAGCTTCAGAGCTTCCATCAGACTGAAGGTATTGCCGACTTAAGTATTTAGTATTACTGCGGCAGAACTAATATGACTGTGATGACAGAGGCGCCGGTTCTTGCTTTAAATCCTATTGCTTGGTCACAAGCGGCAGTAGGGCCCCGGTCCTCAAACAAAAGTTCATGTAATCTTTTAGTTTTTTATATATATATATATATATCGCAAAAGTTATTCAATACATCTCAACAGAATGCCACAAAATGCCCAAGATAAATTATAGCCGGTGACACCTGCTGTGGCATTTTCAGAAACACAATTATACTGACCTGCGAGGGGACTGACATTTAAAAGAAACACATTTGCACCCATCAGTGGAATTACTGCAGCAAATACGATTTAAGAGACATGAATATATCCAGCATCGAGTAAAGAAACCAATTTAATTGCCACAGGCAGCAGCAGTCAGGCTGAATCAGTGTGTGTCCATCAGTCTGCTCTTGTTCTGATCTGTGCCACTGGAGGAATGCTTCTGCATGTGGAAGGTGGTATCCTTGTGCAGGGTGTGCTTTGTCTTGTCCCCCATCTGCCTTGAGTGGCAGCTCAGCTTCATTTGGGAGACATCACCCCTGTACTCTATCTCTAGCTGTCTCTGCTCAGGCCTTTGTGTGAGTCCCAGTTGCTGATTGGGCCGTATAATGTGACTGATGTCCTCTGGGCAATCTGCTGTTGGGACAAGGACGGGCTCAGGTGATCCGGAGTCTGATTGGCGCCCGGCTAATGGAGAGGACACGATGACCCCTGAGGCAGTCAGGTGCCAAACCGGCCCGTTAATTATGCATCCGGACACTCACCTGCCGCTGGAACCAGCCTGCGCTGCGTCTAGACATGCAAACCCCTAAAAATTCACTAGCATCCCAGCCTCATCAGTCACCGGCTATTTGTGTGTGCACATGCAGGTGTGCGTGTGCGTGTGAGAATTTTGAACCATCTGGTCTCAGGCTGAACTGTCTCTCTGCGCTGTGTGTGAACATCAGAGCAGGGGATACTTCACCACTGCTCATAGGTGTGTGAATTGTCCATATCCCCCCGAGCAATGTTGGGCAGCTGACCGTCTCTGGTTCTTTCTTTCTTTCTTCTTCTTTCCATCCTCCTCCTGCCATTCTTTACTTTTAGAACACATCGTTAATATATTTCTGTTGACCTGATAGCAGTGCCTTTCACCTTGTCACCTTTGTATGGAGGAGTAAGCAAATATTGATTTATCCGCTCTCCTCCTCCTCATCACCCACCACGTTCCTCTCATAATCCTACCTTGTCTCTCTTTAATTGGTCTTCTGTATGCTTGATCTACCCCCTCCTCGTTTGTCTCTGTGCTACATCTCCTTATTTGTTTTAGCTTCAGATGGTCTGGCTCATTTCTCTCTCCTCTATCACTATCTGTAATCAGACGGGCTCAAAGGAGCATTGTTCTGCTCTTTTACATCCAGTACTGTATACGTGTGTGTGTGGCCTATTTGGTTATTGCATTGTTAGAGGCACTGCCTGCCAACACTATTTCTTTTAGACAAATGCCTTGTTTTGGATGAGCCATGTTTATTGTTCATGCTGACACTGCTTTTATGACAGCATGACTAATGAGTACACTCTTGTGTGTGTGTGTGTGTGTGTGTGTGTGTGTGTGTGTGTGTGTGTGTGTGTGTGTGTGTGTGTGTGTGTGTGTGTGTGTGTGTGTGTGTGTGTGTGTGTGTGCGTGTCATAGACACTATCAAAAACAACGGTGCTTGGCAGCATTCTAAAATCCTGGCAAAGTGAAATTCATGATTTGAAATGAGTGTGGTATGCCTGTCAATGAAGGGTAACTGAAGGACATTGGCATCCTTTAGGGAAGCTTTTTCTGAAAGAGTTCTCTATTGTACTGCAAAAATTAATAAATGTGAAGCAGACAGCATCATGGGTTGATAGCTCCATGGTAATCTACAATAAGAATAAAAATGGAACAACTCTTCACCTTTGCCTGAAAGCTGTTATTGTATAACAAAATCAAAGTCATGACCACATCGTCGGGTCACTCACCCATAAAAGTTCAAGTCTAGCTGTCTGTATCGCACTTAAATCAACAATGCAGACATTTATGTTGTATCGACAGAAGAATATTAAACCAACATTGCAAGCAATAAACAGTAACAACTACATGGGTCAAAGTCAGAGCACTCAGACATTACTATTAATATATAAAATGTCCCTGCGGCTACACTTTGAAAAGGGTTTAAATGAAATAAAGATGCACTTCTTAAAGAAATAAGAATCAGGCCGAAAACGCATTTAACAAGATAGGAGGACTCTAACAACTTAAATAACAAGTAGTGCAGAGATTGGGTATATATCTTTGAATTACTTTTTAAGGAGGCAGGTTTTCATTTGATAGCAGGAGATTGGACCTGTCGCTTCAGCGCTGAGTAGAATGGGAAGGTCAGCCAAACAATGAGGATCCAGAGGGCAAAAGAGTCGAGGCCGGGTGGATTGTAAACCACGTTGCCGCAAGAAAGAGATAAGTGCATGGTCGCAGTCAGAATTTGTTCATATTCACATTATTTGAATGATTCTTTAAATGAATAATTATTTAATATGATTTTATTATTATTTTTTATTTGATTTATTGATAGTGGTTTTTCTTAGGGCTTGTACTGGAGGAGAGATAAGGGGTATGTTGTAATGTCTGAAGACATCTCAAGGTCAATCACGTACCTCAATCCCAGACAGGATGATGTCATCTGGGAGAGGCGGGGGAGGGGGGGTTAACAAGGTCTGGCATCGGTTTCCTTCTGGTTTTTTTTTTTCCTACTCAAGGTACACCATAGCAATAGATAACAGTTTTATACCACACCTTAAATCTGTTGAGTTGTTACAAAACCATAGAAAATATTAACTAGACTGGGGGAACAGGAAGTGAACAACAGGTAGCTCCTGTTCTGAAAGTTTGAACATACTCGTCTAACTTCCCTGCCCTTAGGTTTCTAATGTTAACCCAGTCAGAACTCTCAGAAAGGGGTAGGAAGATAAGAGTCTGAAGACAACCATATACTAATGAAAGGTTTTACCTTCCCAAAAATAATGCGCATAAAAAAATAGTCAAAAACAGCAACTCACACAACGTATTTGTGTACACGCGTTGAAGGCGCACATGCTGCTTGCTCCTGATTTTCAGTACATCTATGAAGGTTGAGTGAGTCAGCCTCTCTTATTGTGCGATTCACACAGCGTCGGTTCTCACCAAATACATGTTCTTCTCTTTCAGTGGCAGCTGTGCGTGGACACAGCTGGATGCTATAGTGAACAGAGGAGAAGTGAGATGTTTGTGAGTGAGTGAGAGTCTGGGAATTTATATCACCATTAGTGTATCACTGCCCTGCTCATATATCCAATGTTAATTTAGAGTGTCTTATTTACTGCAGCTTTTATTTATTGTGTGCTTATAACTATGAAATATTAACCCCTTCCCTGAAGCCTTGCAATAACACTGGCGAGCTGCATACCAATGTGGGTTCACTGACTAACAGAAGACATCTTAATTGATAACTGCAAACAGTAAACTGTAATTCTAAAGTTTGACTTACACACATTGTTTTCTTATTTCAGAACAACCTAAATCACAGAGTTCAATGTTCAGTTAATGCTCTGCGCCCAGTTCAAGAGTTTACACCCTTTCCCAGTTACTGTGGCTGAACTGGTTCAATGAAACACAGGACTCAACACCAAACCCATTTAAAAGTGTTTTGCTGTCCATCTGATGTTGGTGGTGAGTTATTGCCTAGCCTTCCCTATCTAGCGGATGGAGCTCTCCATCCAGTTAGAAAAACATAGAAAGTAGAGATAAGCAAACTCCCACACATTGCGAAAAGCATGTCACATATGTCTTGTGTACCAGGAATGTCAGATGTATTTTGTGACTCTGCATCTACATAACTCTTATGTCCTATTCTCTCTTGGTTTCCTGGCTTTCTATCCTCCACGCTTGCTGGTTTATATTTCATCCAGATGGATATAAATGCATGTGGAATAGAAGTGGGGACAAAAAGCCTGTTTAAAAAAAAAGACACTGCAGTAATTATGAGATGTTCACACAGTCTAGTGCAGATCAGTTCATCCAAGCATTCACTGTCCGTTACCTTATTGGATGTCTTGTCCAGAATCCGATATGTGACAGTGGCCTTCTTACTACTAAGCTGAAACAAATAGTATTTCCATTTAGGACCCCCATGAGTGGAAGCCTTTGTGTTTGACCAGACTGAAGAACAGCCCCTGCTAAAACACTTTCTATTGTGCTTTCTCAACGCCGTCTGCCTCTAAGTGCTCCCACTGTCTCAATATTGACAGATTACTAAGGTGATTTGGTCCACCCATCCCCTTTATATTTCAAATCAGGTTAAATGAATGACATCATCAGATAGATTGGATGCTGGATGACCAGACGGTTGCAGGGACATTCTGTATATGGAATCACAAAAGACAAATGTAAATACATTTCATGAAAAAGACGTGAATTTGTGAATTTAATTCAGTTGCCTAGAGTCTCGAGGGCAGCCTGTTACTAAAACATCCATTTACTTAAGCCTTTTTTATTCTTTTCAGGGTCATGGAGACCTGACTCATATTCCAGCATGCATTAGGTGAAATGGAAGTCAATGCAATTTCTTTTGAAATGCTCACAGCATTAAAAGTAGCAGTTAAAAAATTCAAAAGCAACATCTCTTTCCAGAAACAGTAACCCAGTTGCTCTCTGGATAATCCACAGGACACATTGTAAGCAGTTTTTATAGGGACTATTTCCTCGGTAGAAAGTACCTTCAAATTCAGAGTACAAATCTTCAAACATTGTATTGTTATTATTTGAGAATATATAAGAATTTGTTTTGGCAGTGGCAATGCATCCTGCTGCTTTGCTTATAGTTTAACTCTACTGTATATTGACACACAAGGACCAACTGGTTACAGCTAATTCCTTCACATGTAACTATAACATTATTTCACTTATTAGTTACTGTTTACATATAGATATGATATAAAAAACACCATTGCTATGTTATTGAAAGGTTCATTTGTCAGTATTAGGTATTCCCTAAAGCACACATACAGTACAGTAGGAATGTTTTACAAGCTCATAAAGTTGTGCTTCACCATGTTCCTATTCACGTTGGAATTGCAGTATGCATTGTGCAACCATGCATTATGAATTGCTTCAGCACCACGTCACTACTGGGGTTTTGAAATATACCAGATGAATGCCGGTTTTGTGTGCGAAAGCATTTCCCCTGACGCTGAGAGCGAACGTCACTGGTCGAGACAAAAATAACGTAGATAATCTGATTCAAATATGTATCCACAGGGGGCACAGGAGGAAGTGCTGTTCTTCTCTTTGTCACCGCCAGAGTCCTGATGATAGCACTCCCCACATTCCTCTTTATCCCTCTATTCCCAACTTAATAAGCGAATACTAATATATATTGTTCTTTTCCGGATTTGTCAAATTTATTTGAACATTTGTTCTAATGGCACTTGTAAACCTCTTCTGACAGATGTATGAAGGGGTTCCTGCCAGCATTGTACATTAAATTGAATCCTACCTGCAAACCAGGATTCTAGATGAATCAAATTATAATTAAAACTGCTAAGTCGAAGAGAAATACATAGGAAATCAGAGGAAAACCTACAAGGTTGCAATCAAGGGCGAGTCAGCATCAGGGAAGTTGCACATATTTGCCAGGTGTGGGTCTCTGTCTCTTTTTCTTTCTTTCTCTGTGTCTCACACACACACATACTCACACTCTGCGCCTCTTCTCCAAAACCAGGCCAATCTCCTCCTGTCTGTGGAGATTGAGCAGCTCATCAGAGCCTGTTAATTACACCGTTCTCTAAAGGGATGACAAGTTAAGCCACCCTCTTTTCCTGGTTGGGGTCTGAGGCATGGAGGCGGGCCTAAAAGCTAATCTCAATAATCCATAGGGTGGAAGGAAACGTCTTTGCTGTCATCAGTCATCGACTCATCCAGCTATCGTTTAGCAGAAAATAACCGTATCTGTCTCCTGCCAGCTTCTACATGAATATTAGGAAACATAACTAAGTCCTGGCATGGCGCTTCACCTCTGTGGTCGTTCCACACCTCCCCCAAACTCAGTGTACATCCCCCACTCTCCCCTATGCCCTGCTCTATTACAGCATGAACAAGGACATAATTGCAATTTAACACAGTTACATACACCGAGGAGATATGAGTGTCTTATGGGAGCCTGACGGCTATGTTTTCCTGCTCCCTGGTCTTTAATGCCTCCTCCCCTGGTGAGTGCAACACAGCCTACATGGGAGCACTGATCTCTGCATGACTGGACTATCACAATGGTTTTCTAGGGCTTTTTGGAATATGCTTTGTTAGTGTTTGTGCTGCAAAAAGGTACATCAGGTTATGTCTGTGCTTCCTTTTGCTGATTCTTTGGCAGTGCTCAGTTTGTCATTAGCAGTGCCCCCACTTCATCCATGTTACCATCAAAACATACTAATGTTGCTGTCTGTTTACTCATGCTCCATTTTCGTTTTTTATGTTATGATGATGTTTGGAAAAGGTCAAGTGATGCATCTGCTTACCCTAACCTTTCACCAAGAGCTTTTAATTAGTGCCAGGATCACTCAGCATATGGCGTAGTTTGTGTGAATGTGTTTTTGTGGGTGGGTACGTCTGTGCATGTACAGATGGGTGACAAATTAAAGGAGAAGACCAACATGAGTTGCCTGAACAGCTTCAATAGTCTCTGGCATATATTCTATGAGTCTGTGGAATGCTACAGGAGGGATGACACACCCTTACTCCAAAAGCTATTCCCTCATGTGGTGTTTTGATGATTGTGTTGGAGAGCGTCTTACAGGTTGATCCAAAATCTACCATAGGCGTTCATTTGTATTGAGATCTGGTGACTGTGAAGACCAGAACCTAAAATTTTCATACCTATTGAAACATTACTTGACACCATAACATAATTGACAACAAAATAGTGGCATAAAAATGATAGGGTATGACAGGGTTGCCTCATGTCTTGTATGGAGGCCTCTACATCCAGTTTGTTCACTCACTTATACATTTTTCCTGTAATTTGTCACCCATGTTTTTGAGATTGTTGTTGCTTATCAAAGTTTGGTAGTAGCTCTGGATACACATATGGTCGGCATACACCTTCGTCGTGTTCATGTGTGTGTAGATACTCATGACGTGTTAACTCAACAGGTAACCTTATTGCCTGGTATCTTAGCAAGCTGATAGTGCTTCGGCGGGTTTACCACTGGTTGGATATTAATAGGTCTAATGAGAACAACAGCAAACACTGACTCCCTTAGCAAACAACCCCACCTAGGTCACTCCTTACTTCAGACATAGTCCAATACCTATTCACTTGTCTGGTACTGTGATTTCTGTTTTGTCATGGATTTCACTTTGGTTTGACCAAACAAATCTACACAAGGGCCTTTTCTGATTCTCCTACTTTCCTTCTTTTACAATTCTAAACCTTCCTTCCATCCTTCCCTACCACTTCCATCTCCTCCTTCCTGAAACGTTGCCTTACATAATGAAGTCTGTCCACTCCAGCTGTTTTCTCTATAGCCCAGTAAATATCAATAATATCTGGGTGATATTTAGTGGTGTGGGGAACATAAATGTCCTGGGGCCCGTTTCAGGAAGGAGGTTTAACAAACTCTGAGTCCAACCCTGAACTCTGAGTTGATTTATCCTGAGATGGGAAACTCGGTTCCAGAACAGCTGATTTGAGTTGGTTCAATCAACTCAGAGTAGGTTCTCTCACAGTTAAGCCCGTGCACCACCACTATAAAAAGGCAGCATGAATGGAGCCATGATACTACGATTGTAGATACCACAAACAAACTGATCGGCAGAAATACTCACGCGCACATACAGCAAGTATTTCGTTAAAAAAGCAACACAGCGGCTGCTGCAGAAGAGAAAGAATTTGCGTGGGAGAAAATTGCTGCAAGAGTAAATGCGTAAGTTCCAATATAGTGTATTAATTTCATATTTAATCATAAGTATAATATTACTGGTGAAATGGTATTGAACCTATAATCTATTTCATTTAGGTGAAATCCTGCGGGCAAAAAAGTCCTAGTCCTACTAATCCCATTCTGAGGCTGCAGCACCATCATTAACAGAATTATAATTCATATCTTTCACCTGCAATACTGTGGAACTCCTTTTTAATGTCTCTTCCTGGTTTTGTCCAGGGAACACTACAAAAATGTTTATAAAACATTTCAGAGCGAGTCTCATTCTTCTGACGACGCTTTGCTACAATGGCTTTACTAATATGCTCCTCGTTACCAATGTTGTAAAAAAAACTGCCGTTTGCAAAAAAATGTCATGCGACACAAAGAATCTGCTGGGATGTAGAGCATGTCCACGATGGGTGACGTTAGTGATATGAGGACGGATAAGGTTATGTAGGCTACATAACTGGAAATGGAAATGCATCTATAGTCTGGGCCTCAATATCATCTCCCGACGTATGTTTAACTCCCTGAGAAGTAATACAGCTTCTTCATCAACGGGATCGTCGACAAACTGCGCTAAAATGCGCCTGATACAGACTGAATGAATGAATGAGGAAATGAAAGAGAGCGCTGCGTCAGAGGGAGGAGACTGAGAGAAACTCAAGCTTTATTGAAGAAAACCTGCTACCGACCAAGTTAGGTTCACTGACTCTGAGGTTAAGTTACATCTCTTTCTGAAACAGGCTGGAGTTCCCCCTCTCTCTCAGGTTTGATTAACCTCCCTTTCTGAAACAGGAAACCCAGAGTTTCCCTCATCTCAGGGTTAACAAACTCAGAGTTTTCAATAAACCTGCTTTCTGAAACGGACCCCTGCTCTAAATGCTTCAACCGCATTGCCTCTTGGAGTATTAGTCATGTAAACAACGTCTGCTTATTAATGGTAAAAGCTTTCCCTAATGATCCACACCTCACATGAGTCTGAAATATCAAGTCAGGGTATAAAGAGCAGCCATAGATCATCATAATGAATGATGGGAGGCTGGCGGAAGGCTGGGGGAGGAGATCTGTCCCAACACTAATTCACTCTCTATTTCCCTGCCTGATTCATATGCTGTTTGGTCATAATACATCAAGGCTGTATGGTTCTTCCATTAAAGCAGCAAGTTTTGCCTTCACTACACTGGAGGCCATTCGTCAGCATTATAGGACACTTATGTATTTGGTAGTGATGTCAGCTTTCCTAAAAGTCAACAGCAAGGAAATACACAAGTCACTGTAATTGCATGCGAAGATGAAATCACAATCTGACTTCCATTTGCACGTCAAGTTGTTTTGTATCCTGAAGGCAACTCCACTAGGAATGCAAGTAATTTACAAACCTAATCAAATGCGTTCAAAAGAAACGGTATGTGTCTTTTAACAAGTGTTCTGTTATCTGGCTGACATGATCAGTCCCCTGAGAGAATCCATCAAAGCCCTGTTGTCTTTAACACGCTGTATGGTTCCGAAGAAAATTGGCATGACTGTGAATTTGTTCTTGTCGAATGTTGTGTAATCAAAAGCCAGCCGGCGTAAATAAACAAATTCACTTCACTACATTGGGCATACTAACTAGCTTCACCACAATATTGCTCATAATGGAGTTTGATTATTTTTATGGCACCGCTGAGCGGTCAATGACAGTGATAGTTCCATAATGAATCCAGAGTGTACCTGTGAATTTGCTCTAATTGCCTCTGTCGCTTGTTCAACACATCCACAAGCATGTTAGTTTTAATACATCCATTCTGTGTAAAACACTAACCCGTTCATATCACACCAATAGGATAATGAGTGCCTCAGGGTACAATGGTTAGGGGTCAGAAATGGGGAGCGGTGCATAAACGCTGCTGTAAGAGTGTAACATTATCCACTCGGCAGGAGGATGTGCCTTCAGAGCCTCTTAACTCTGATTATTTGATTCCACAATTAGCTCTCAAGGTTTAGATGGACAAGCTAATGGACGGGTGACTTAAGCGGTGTCAAAGCTGCCTGTTGTCAGTGCTGCTTCTTTTCAGCTGATGCTGTTGAGAGGCAACCCTGCATGACATGGGGATGAACATGTAGTGGACATCACATGTCACAAAGTATTTATTTTAAAGAAAATACAAATGAGATTGCTTTAGTGTTGCTACAGTTTTCATAGCGTCTGTGCGTGAGAGAGACAGTGTGGGTGTCTTGCAACACAGGCAAGACGTGTCCTGCTGTTTTCTCCTTTCTGTTCATGGCCTGCAAATTGAGCAACCAAGCAACTCCAGAGCTTACACTCTGTTTTGAAAGACTGGGAAGAATTGTGTGACTAACCTGTAAAGGAGGGGGTGGAGATTTTGTTGTGAGATATTGTTGGGCGGAGCATCAGTCGCATGAATTGAAACATTATCTGGAGTGGCACAAGGATCTAGGAGTGTTGCCAGTCAGTATAAGGAAGTAAATGCTTGCAAAGAAAGTTGCAAGAAGCTGCTTAAAGCCTTTAAGCACTAAATTGCACATTACTGTCATCACAGCCATTTTTAAAAAACAGAAACCCTATGTTACAAACTGGTGCAAGTTGAATTGCGAGATGTGTAGGATCCAGTGTATTCTTTTTTTCTTTTTTTTTTAAGTTTAACCCATATTAGGGGACTTAAACTCAGGATATCTCAGCCTCTGCTGGATCGATACTGACCATTCTTGAAGGACACTGTCTCTTGCAAGTCCAACATCATAGGGCCTGATTGGTCCTGGTCAGTCAACACAACTATTTAAGGTTGAGGTGAATGTGTGAATTTACCTGATGAAGGTCTAAGACCGAAACGTTGTTTTTACTAAATAAATAATTGCTTGGGTAATGGTCAGTGTGCGGGATTCTTTCTAAGCTCCTGATCTGCTACCTTTGGCCACATCCTACGCATCTGCCCGACAAAAGATGTGTGCAAAAAGCTTTCCTACGTTGCACTAAGTCCAACATTATGAAAGACTAATAAGAAATCACTAGAATTGTATTGTATTGTACCCCATATGTAGGGGTGTCACAATAAGAGACACTAGATAGCAGAAGGGTACTTTGCAACAACCGTTTGAGTTTATCAGAGTTTTTTTCAGTGGTAGTTAAAATCGATTTTGATCAATTTACGATTTAAAAATCAAAATTGTGACACCCGTACTTATGTCAAGACCTGTGTAGTGTAGTCTTAACTGTATATGAGTGTAGGGAAGTGTAGTCATGACAGTATGTGGAATGGGTTGTGGCGCATAGACAAACATTAGTTGTCAGTGATTGGTAGTTGGTCATGATAGCTGGGTAGATGGGCAGTCACAGCTTCATGTTACAGATACACAGTTATTCGGTCCACTGAACATGGATCTTTCAACTTGCATAAACATCAGCAATTCTGTGGGCTGGAGAGCCATAGTGAGCAGAGAAAATTATCTTTTTTTTCTGCTCAGAAAAATCACTTAATATCTTTGCTAGGATAACTTTAAATGATGCTAGTCTGTGAAAGTCACCAAATCTGTAAGTTGGCAGTCATGCTCAATACAGAGCATGTTGTGCATGAAATCTGGTGCACAGAAATGAAAAAAACCTTCAGTAAAATATTGTGGTTTGTAGAGTTAACAGTAGTACTTTGTATCAGTTTTCACTTTTTATCAGTATCATTTGAACAGCCACCGAACACAAGCCATTCAGTCAAAGCGAAGATTCCCACAAGACCTGCAGTCTGGTCGTGTAGACCGGGTTGCTCCTACTTATGAGGCCACCATTCAATGGTCACCTGCCCAGCAAGCACTGTAAAAGATCAATCACCATTTCCACTCCGACGAACCCCAGAATCCTGTCCAAGAAGGGCGATCACTCCCACGAGCCCAGATCAAATCTCCCAGTCTCACACATAGTGCATTACTTAGAACCAGAGAGCCACTTGACACAGGAGTGGTCAAGATTATTGCTTTATTGGTGGCGAGAGGATGTCATTTGAGATGCAGCACAAGTAGCCAAGCTTTAAAAGCACAGTGGCTCTCAGATTCCCAATTTAAAAAAAAAGTGCTATCAGACCTGTCCAGCCAGCTATGGCGCCTGTGCTAGCCTTGGCACTGGCACTAGGCTGAAACTGGGCCAGGTCTCGGGTCGACTGCACATAAAAACACAGGGACCATATCCTGAGAGGAAATACAATCCCTCGCTCCTTCCACAGCCCCATCCCCCACTGTCTGCTTCACTGGCCAGGGCCTGGATCTTCTCTAGTGAGAAGTGTGTTTGGGATTGTGCGTATAAGTGCCAGCGTATATGTGACTGTTTATTTTAGGGCAGTGTATTAGGGGTCACTGTGTAAATGTGTAAAAAGGAGGTCTTGTGCCTGCATACCTTCCACGGTCTTCATAACCTATGGAAGTTTTCTTGTTTGTGTGCATTTCATAGTTCCATGTGTATATCATCCTGTCAGAAGGGATTTTGTGTAGGTCTTAATGTGAATGTGCCTCCGCTAAGGCCTTACAGTATGCTGTTATATGGGAAAGCGGGACGAAAAGTGATGACACAGGATCACTTCGTTTCACCCTGGAGCCCCAGCTTGACCCAGGGCTGTATCATAATAATAGCTCTATGTGACAACCATACTGCTCCACTCAGAGCAAATGCTAGCTGACAGTTGTTCCTATGTGAGGAGGACCAGTGGGCTCTAGCTGCTGCTGGTGACCTAATCTCCAGCTCCATTGTACTGTAGGTAACAATACCACTGAATGGTACTAAGCCAGAGCTGGTGATGCTATGACCGGGGCAGTTGTTGTACACGGCAGCCAGAGCAACATGCAATATCAATAATGTAGCTGGGTCGAGGCTTTGGGGAAAGCAGAGAAGATGTGACTGGTGTTTTCAAGGTTGAATTCGCATCAGTGAATATATATATCCTACTGGCTATAGCAACAATAGCAAGATCCATGAAATATTTCTTTGTGGCTTATGTTTCATTCACACTTTGTCGAGGAGAATGTTGCCAGTCTAATCGCAGTTTAAAACCTGCCTTGAATAAGAGAGAACCAATCGGAAGACAGATTGAGCCAGGTGTGTGGATGCACTACTGTACTAATCCCATACCCATACACCCCCTTCAGGATAAGGGGAATCCCCAAGCTTCAAAAGAGCAATCTGGCTGGCCAGGTATTTAGGCTTTGACAGGGTCATTGTTTGTAATGGCCATTCTGTGGTTGCAGGGGACACGGGAGGGTCGAATATCAGGCCGCCTGGCCAAACAGTCACCCCACTGTTCTCCGCCAGAGAACACACAGAGAAGCCTCAATTAGTTTCTCCAGTAATCTCCCTCCCCTGTCACATGATCTGGGCTGTTTGTAATAACACACAGGGGGCCGGGGCTGGCCCGGTCAGGAAATGAGATGATCCATGGATGACAGCTTAGACACACAGCAGTCACTTATCTGTTATTACTATGCTGCACAAACAATCTCACTCTGCCCTGTGTGTGGGTATGTGTGTGTGCACGCATGCATGTGTTTGCACACGATTGCATGGATATAAACAAAACTAAGTGTAATATAAAAACAAATCAGAGATCAGAAGTTTGGAAGATAGCTCGATATAGAGCTATGGTTGAATAGAACGCTCTTGTGAAACAGAATAAAGCGAGTCTCACATACGTGTGTGTATCAACATGCTGCCTTGTGTGCACAGGTTTGAAGCATAATCACAACTTGTTGATACCACTACTGGGTCCACTGTGATTTGGGAGTGTATGCAGGTTTTATAAGGACAGTGCTGTTAAACCTTGAACAATCCTTTTACTATAATAGGCCTCTGTCAGCCCACGAGAGGCCCAGCGTCTCAAATAATCAGCATCAACATCACCTGTGTCATGTTCTCTGTTAGTGATGTGGATATTCTGCTCTGCCCTGTACTGTATCCATCCCCACACTGTCCTGCTGAATATGTAGGCGCTATCGGTTGTGGAGCAGGATTGCAAATGATGACTGAATGTAGAGTGTACACACATTAAATCTCTATAAGAGAGAGAGAGAGAGAGAGAGAGACCTCCTCTGAAAAGCCCCAGTTCAAAGGCTGAGACTTGCCTCTCGCTTTGGCTCTCAGCAGAGTCAGAGATCAAAGCTAAACGCTGCGCAACAAATGTGTGTTTCTGTCACTGGCGATTTGTCTGTGTGTTTGATCAGCAGCCTCCCTTATCTCCCCTGCCTCACTCTACTGCTAATATGCAGTAATGGACTGCCATTCATGAGACAAGAGACGGGGGCTTGATGTAAAGGATGTGACTGAGGTGAATGGAGCAGATGGGAAGACACTTTGCAGACAAATCACACAGATTCCTGAAAACTTGACAGTGCATACATGGGCTATGTCCCTGCAGGAAGATTAGAAATAATGCATGACCAGCGGTTATCGTTCTGACATTACTGAGGACGTCATGTAACATGCACCTTTTTTGATAAAAACTCATTTTACGTGATTGAAAAAGAGATATGCACACCTGAGCCTTGCATTTCACAATCTTTAGCGCTGATAACTTCCCTCACTCCCTGCTTCCCTCGCTCCTCTGTAGGCATACCGTGGTTTGAAAAGGTCACGGTTTCAAAAGCACTTAAATGTTCTGTCATACCGCTCCTGCGGACGAGCTGTTTTCGTATGAGTCGTCATGGACAGAAAGTGCAGGTAAGAATCCCTCTGCCTGCCAGTGTGCAGCGTAGAGTATCACGGACAACCCCCATTCAGTTGTTGGTGTGAGCAGCCAGTGTCTACCAGATTATGAAAGTTAACGTGTCTAATAATAGTGAAATAAATACTATAGGCTGCTACCAAGGCAGATCACATGGCTAACGTCAGCTAGTTACCTCCCCAATGTAACTTCACAGAGCGTAGAAGAGCAGAGATGTAGGCCTACTAACTTTCTACGAAGTTAGTACTTTTACAGTAGTGCTAAAATGGAATTGAGCTGATATCACGTCTGTAGACTTGTTTAAGTCTTCCACCATGGTGTACATCTGGTTTTGCGACTATCTGTGTTGTACAGAGAGAGCAGGTGTGTAAAAAATAATATAAATTATATTTTTTATAATATATATATATATAAATAAAATACATTGTGTTCAACCCAGACAAATAATACATTTTAAAGCTGTAACTGCAATACAGTGATATTTTTGCTGAAGGTTCCGTACCTTCGGTACCATCAGAATCTCATACCGGCCCATGCCTACTCCTCTCATTCAGGGCTTTGCATAAATTAAGACAGCAGGCAAATAAACTCCCTTCTCTTAGTTATTTGGATAAAAGAAAATCCTGGCTTTGACCTTTTTATGTTAAAAGCCATGTGTTGGTTGGTAAAAGGATAACAATTCCCACAGGATGGGCTGAAAGCCTGTTTATTCTGTCTTTTCTGCCTTTGGTCTGGCAAAAGAGGAAATAGCTTGGCTTTTCCAGTTGCTAAGTAAATACTAGAAGAAGTGTGCCACTGTGCTTTAGCACAACACAGCATGGTGTTTTTACAGTGCATGTTTAACTTCACGAGCGTACACGGCTAATCCACACAGAGGCTTTTACCTTCACAAAGAAGCAAACACTTTTCGCTGGTTATAAGTTCTAAAATTTCACTGGTGTTGGATTCTGTGTTTTTGTACCTCTGGACACAGACACTTTCACACTTTTGGAAGAGTGTTTTTTGAAAAGTGTCTGCCGGCCAGAACTAGACAGGCATAATTGCTTCCTGCCCCATGTCCTCCCAAAAGTGAGAATGTGACACTATCAGGCTCTCCACTGAATTACTCTCCTTATAACGCTAGCATGATGGGTCTAATTAGAAAGGTCAGATATAGCTATAGATAGGCTGTAGGAAAACTGTTCCCGTAACGAGTCCATGGACTGTTCCTAAAAGCAATCCGCTGATAAAATGACCCCAGTAAAGACCTGTGTTTTAGATACTACACTATTATCCCAATCCGTGGCCCCTACTGAGCAATCACCTTCGCGGTCCAAGTCAGGAGAGCTCCAATGACACCAGCTGGCTGGCTGGAGTGCAGACCGGAGGGTATTGGGACCGTGAGTCCGCCTCCTTCTTCTCCTGCCAGCACCGCCTCACACTGTGCACAGCTGGACAGGAACTAGATTAATGTTGTTTGTGAGCCCAGTGTTAAACAAGAGTTCAATAACGCCGTGAAGGAGGATTGGTTTGTTGTTGTTGAACCAAAGAGGCAGTGAAAGGGCAAGTCTGAATTTGACTGTTGATTTTTGACACTGCTGGTTAATTGGGCTGCACAATTAATTGCAATTTTATCGAAACCGCAATATGGACTAGTGCAATATTCAAATCGCAAGGGGGCACAATATTTGTTAAAGGCAAAATATGTGTCAAACCATTCTAAAATAAAGTATTGTGGTGCTGCAGAGATGTCCCGGCCTACAAATCGTATCCTACAGGCTAAAGAAAAAAATCTTTGTTTGGTACAGATCCTCGCAAAAAAATTACACTTTTTTTTGTAATATATATTTTTCAATGAAAATGAGAATAATGATACAAAAATGATCATTCCCTCCAATTTCTTGAATCATATCGCAATCGCAATATCGGTCAAAGTAATCACAATTAGATATTTTGCAGCCCTACTGGTTAATCAGAAATGTTTTGGCATGCTCATCATCACCCTACCATGCTTTGGTCTTTGATAGGCTAATATAATTTGATAGATTATTTATTAAACTGAAAATTAAGCATGACTAGTTAACTTAATTGGCCGTGAGCCAAATAGAAAACGTCATCTTCACACAGAAATCATTTTCAGGAATATTCAAGGTGCTTCCACCTTGGTTACGCTGCTGGTGTTGCAATATTCATCGTTTCCATATTTGTTCAAGTTAGAGAAGCTGTTGCCTCTAGCGTTCATTACCAAAGTGACAGATTCAAATTAACTAATTGTTTTTACCTAGTTTAGCTGGGCAACAACACTAAATTTAATGAAAAGCGGCATTAAATATTGCTAGAGTGCATCCCAGATAATGGTATGCTCATAAATCACAGCTCTGTTTGTTTGCTAGGAGCAGCATTTTTGTGGTTTATGGTAGAGCTGCTGCATTTTAGAAAGTGTTTTATCCATTTATGCATGATTTGCCCTGAGGTTGGCCCCTTTTAGGGTGAATGCCATTACCTGCAATACACACTCACTATCCTGTAATGTTTATCTAAACTGATTAATTATGATGCATAAATCTGTACTGTCATTGTGATCTTGATTATTTTTATGTTGCTCGCTTTCAATTTGCATCAATCATATGCTCCCAATTATATCATATTTATTGTCTAATTTTGTATGTTAATTTTCTTTTTTACCTGTTATTCTCAGATTTCTTTTTATGCTGCATGTAAATTGTGTTGTCTTAATATTTCCAATGCCTGTTTTAAGATTACACTTAGAGCTGAATTTTATTTATGACCCTATAGATATATTATTATCACAGTTCTTGTGTAAGGGACACATAACATTGCCTTTTCCTTTCATAACTGAAACAAATTTTTCCTCTCTCGTTTACAGTGTTTTGTTTTAGATGAATGAATGCTCTGTGCGTCTTTGTATTGGAGTGTGAAAATTGTTGAAAAAAAAACCTGACATGTAAAACACGGGGATAAGTATTACAGAGCAGATTACAAGTGTAAGGGCTGCTACCTAATGGCAAAGCTGGCAGACAGACTGGAGAGTTGACTTAAAAGCAGTAGTAAGAGCAGGCAGATATATTCTTCTTTAGAAAGCCTCAGTAGTCAACTAGCAAAAGAAAAACCCTGAAGACTTAAATATATGTCTGTCGGGGAAGAAGATGAGCATTTTTGTCCTCTGTGAAAAATGACCTGTACTTTGCAACGAGAGAGAGGATTAACGATTTATCTTAGGATGCCTTTGTACGGATATGATCTGTCACGGACCTCTGCTAGAGAAACTGTAATCGCATGCACCAAGTGTCTGGTTCCTGGAGGCAACGGGGCAGAGTGAGTAAGAGTCTCAGGGGGGATAGGGTAACAGGTGGGCTGAATGCCATTCACAAGGGTCAGACAGCACAATGCTAGCATCTCCCTTTGATGGTGATACCATCTTCTGTGTGTCTGCTCAGCCCTGCTCCCTATTTCACTGCTCAGCGACTTTACATCCAGTTGCCTCTGAATGTGTCTGCAGAGCTGCCCCTGGATCCAATAATGCAGCACCAATGTAAGACAATTACCCGCTTTAATAACGGGCGTCATTACACACCCAGTGGATAGAATATGAATACGAATTCTAAATGCAAGTGTGTGCCTGTGTGTGTTTTAAGTGTATGTGAGCAGCATCAAATCCCATCTGCATCCTCACTGATCATTACAGGAAGTCTTTATGAGTTTAGTTTCATTAGAGCCTTTAAAGTTCTCCTTAATGACAATGTTCAGGTAAGAATAATTTTCATTGTGTGAGTGATGACTATGTCATAGCCTGAGTCCCCTACGTTTTATTATGTGCACAGAAAAACACATTAGCTGACTATCTTAAATGTGGCTTTACGTAAACTCCAGGCGTCGTGACCATAGTCACTCTAACAAAAGCATTACCGCAAAAAAAACAAAAAACAATCCGTCTCTTTTACCAAGCTGGAACTTTATAGCCGTAGAACACTCATGCATTTTCATTGGCTTAGTGGACCAGTGCCAGCCATCCATAGCATGCATGGGACCATAATATAGAGAGAATGAACTGAGAGAAAAAAAACTAGTGGAGAAGGAGCTGATAAGTAATTTATGAGGCATAAATTATTAATAAGCATCATGATTGCAGAACAGAGACTGAAAACACACAACGCCATCTGGACGATGAGTATTGTTTTGTCAAAACAAAATGGATAAATGAAATTTTGATTAACTTTATTAGTGGGTCTAGATCTAATTTACACAGTCATTCCATTGCCATTTGCCCAAGAGTGCTTCGGGTCAGGACATTGATTATCATGCTGAAAGTATGGCACAGACACAGGCATCCTTAGATTCTGAGCTACTCAGTTCAATGTGTAGTCATTACAATATGATGATAATGTGCTTCTCTTTTATTATATAGTAAAGGTTTAATGGAGTCGGTTCAGGTTTATGAGAACAATGAAAGAGCGAATACCATCTTTACTAATATTCTTTTGTGGTATGATAACAACAATGCTGGCCAGTGAGTTTGTCCATATTCTATCCCAGCCAGGGGTTATACCCCACTGGGTATTTCTGCAGTTGCCAGGGTGCATGTGTAAAGATTGTGGAGTAGCTCAACTCATTTTAAAATGTTTTAAATTATTCATCCAAATTTACAAATTGGTGTGATGCTGACCTGTAGTAAATGTATGCTAACAGTGAGGGACCAGCTATGATATGCTGACTAAACCATACACACCTCCCACCAACCACCAGTTTTAACACCTTAAGCCAAGCGTCAACATTGAGAGTCCAAGAAATTAATTAGCAAGTGATTAGAGAAGCTGAAATAGTTGGCTGAAATGGTTAGTTAAAAGTAGTTTATAAAAATCCAAAATAATGAGCTAAAAGTAATGGATATGTGTTTGAATTAGTAAACTGAAAGAAATGTATAAACACCTGAAATATAATAATTAAATATTTGACTAATGATTGACCGGTGGGTCCAGCTACTGACACTCCAGATGGATATAGTACAAATGCAAACTTGACCAAACCAATTGGCATAATGATGGGGTATGATGATTGGGTATAATGAAGGGGTACTTTTGTTGATCTGATAGGAATGTGTAGACGCTTCAGACAAAAAAGGTGGGGAACCTTTGCACAACCTAGCCTTATCAATATTACCAGTGTCAGAAATTAAAGGGGGGCAAAGGGCAAAAATGCCCCAAGAAATCTCAAAATGCCCCTAAAAAACGTGAATGAGGACTCCCAAGATTTTGAAAAAAAAAAAAAATACATATATATATAGGCCAATTATAATAAAATGTTGGCTTAATTTAGAAATGTGATTTCCTACAGTGCATATAACTAGTTTCTGGTGTCCATTGTTTTGAATGTATTTTTACTCTTTTGGGTTGTATTTCAACAGAGTGATGTCATTGTGCCCTAGGTAATACATATAGGCCTGGCACTGTCTCTGCAGCCCATAGGTCTGTTAGAAGATATCCTTACCTCTACTACGCAGCACCAGCTAGGGGCTCATTTCACTTCTTGTTGCTCCAGCAGGTGTTTTACTGCTGTGGGAGAGTTGGCACACACCCAGAGATCTAGAGAGTAAAAGAGAGAGGGAGAGAGGAAAGGGAGAGATTCTGTCATGCACTGGGTCAGAGGATTGCCTAACTATAATCATCTATGATGGTATAATCATAGCTCAGTCAAACTCCACTCCAGGCTCATATATCCCTTCTCTCTTACCACTGTGCAGCTCTCTCTCTCTCTCTCTCTCTCTCTCTCTCTCTCTCTCTCTCTCTCTCTCTCTCTCTCTCTGATATGAGTGAAACTGGCAATCTGACTTTAAAGAGCCAAGTCTCAACTTCGTCTGAAGAGTCTTTATCATTCCAAGAGTTTCTTTTTTCAGGCTAATCTACGAGCGCTTTCCCCATTTTAATCTGTGTCTGTGTATGAAGAGTGTCTCATTGGGGCTGCCATACACTAGAAGATTAATGAACCCAATTTGCAAAAGTGACCTTTTGGCTGCTGAAGCACTGCCGCTGCTAAGCCTCTTAATGCCTGCTTTAAAAAAATGTTGTTATAGAGAGCAACTCTTCAGATAAGAGCAGGGAAAATAACCATATCAGAAGTTAGAGAAGGAGTCTGGATTAAAGTCAAACTGATGTGGCCACCACACTAGGCCTCAGAGGACGGGTTTCAGTGAGGAAATGTAGGATGATCAGAGCATTAAACAACCAATTCAGAAGTTAGGATGATACTGACAAACCTTGTAAGCACTTTCGACAATGACATTTCTAAACTAACAACAAGCTACGGGTTCACATGTCATTGGAAATGCAATATTAACATATCTTTACAATGGAAAGGACAACAAAAACATGTTAAGTTTCATTAAACTGCCTCCTCTTTAGAAATGAACATTCCCTTGGGCATTATAATCATCACAAACTGACAAATGACTAATAGTATGAATTTGAAAAGATATTTAATGACACTCCCTTCAACATTACTGGATGAATAGTTAAGCGCCATCATTCCCCCATCAGGAATGTTTGTTCATCACTAGTCTTTAGATCTGTCTGACATTTCTGACAAAAGAAAATGGCAGAATCCTCTTAAAGAAATTGAAGGAGACCGCAGAGAAGATGGGGCTAGTTATATATATTATATTTACTCCAAATCTGATTTATTTCGATCTATTATGAGTTACAGACTAATGTATCCCAAAAAGCAAGTGAATGGATGCTTATATATATATTGTTGACTGTTAGTTGTTCAGACATAGATGCCAACACATTGATTAAGAGTATGTTGTTAGCTTCATCAGGGAGGAAGAGATAAGGTTAAAGGTCATACACATCTGTGATTTTCTTGGGACTTGGGGATGGCCAAAACAGAAGTGCCGATAGTTGCTATTTTGCCAATATTTACCAATACTTCCCCTAGACAGTACGGACAGTCCTAATAGCAATTGTGGGTCCCATTTCAGTTGCAGTCATGATAATGACTAAAAATGTGGTGAAAATCTTAACATTTGGAACAGGCACATCTTGAAATTTGCATATCACACCCTCAGCTGAGTTAAGCCATTACAATGAAAGATTGTTGGCACAAGGCCCAGACAAACAGTAGTTGACAACATAAACGAATGTGAGACTGAGAAAATAAAAATTCCAGGAGCTTTTTATGTCATTTTCTGCTAATCAGTTTAAAAACTCTTTCATCTTCATGTCCTGAAACAGGAAAATGTGCAGGATTTCATTTTATTTGGAAATGTTGTCCACTCAGTGTACAGAACCTAAAATGCATTTACTGCGTTTTGAAGGTACATTTAACTTGCGAATATGGATATTACATTTCTCAGACACAGACTTCTGAGCATTTGGCAACAAAAGGAAGTGATGGCAGAAGCACTACGAAGGAGCATTTTAGTGTGAGCATCTGGTATTTTAGGTTGGTTTAAATGTTTGTAACGAGCAGTCTCAAGCTGTTCATTCTACCCCACAGTCCCGTGAGCCATCACTCTCGCCGCGAGGACATATCACCCAGGCTTTTAGAGGTATTGTAAGTGCACTAAAATATGATTTAGCTGTGAAGCACAGCTCTTTTCTTTAGTTATTTCTCGCATTCCCTGCCATATTTATTCCATTAAGATTAATTAAATGTATTTAAAAGGAGTAAACTGGGAAGTGGGGTGTCTTGCCATGCTCCAAATTTTGAGACGGTGGCGATTTAGCAGTTCCTTTCTCTGATGGTAAATAGTAAAGTTTCAAAGAGGCAGTAAATGGTTTTGCCATTGACTCTGACATTGGCAGAGAGATTGATTATAGCGTCATTCGTTTGACACAAATGTATGTTTTAAAGCAAATGGGCGAAACATCAGGTCTGTCAGGAATATAGATGAGGGACCTTTAGCAGAGGCAGTCTGATAGCAGATATGTACTGCATTGACTGTGAGGTACTGTCATTCTTCTCACTGAGATTCAGTTGTTTTTACTTATTGGAGTTTCTTTCACAGCCTGTAGGCCTAGTATGTATGCAGTATGTGTGTACAAGTACTGTTTGGGCATGCATGCATGCGTGTGTGTGTGTTTGTGTGTGAGTAACAACATTTTGTCATTGAGGAGAGGCATTCCGGCAGTACAATGTTATTTCATAATATTAAACCTCAGTCCACAGACTACATCTTGTCAAAGCTAAGTTACCATTCTGTTCGCCTCTCTGTTTCTCTGCTTCTCCCTTGTCACTTGTGAAAATGTAAACATGTTGTTGCTCATATCCTCTTACAACAAATGCAATTCAATTCTGGTAATTGTGGAAATTGTTTGCCACAAAGTTACGATTATTAGAACAAGCATCTATTGCCTTGAAACAGCATACTAATCTTGTTTTATCACTAATAATAGGACCTTAGATTTTTCTTAAATTACTTGAATTGTGTAGGAAACAATGGAAAGTATGTTACCGTAAAACAAGAAGAAAATAATGTACTGGTTGAAATAGGTATTTTTGCAGTTTCCTTCTACTTGCATGTGCTATTCCCCTGTTTAAGCACCATTGTTTTTCACCATGGAATACATCAGACAGCACATGTTGAGTATTAGTGCTTTTCAGCCTGCTCGTTGCAGTGTGTTTGATTGTATTGAGGAAATAGCATAATGTTGTCGTTTTTTTTTACTGGACAAGAGCATTCTGTTGAGAGCGTGGTCATTGGGTGAGGACATTAGTTACCCCCTCTTCATTCACACAGCATGCTCACAGGAGCTGAAGCTGTCACCTAGCAACCAGCGGAAAGTTTAGGGAAATTCCTGTGTGGTAATGCTCACTCAAAGCAGGAGACGGTTCAAATTGTTTAACTGGAGTAACAGACCCACACTTATGTCAGAGAAGACATTGTACATTTAGACAGGTGTCTGTTTCTCCTTCTGCCCCCCCCCTTGGTCTCTATTCATAAAGCAATAGTTTGCTTTGGGAGGCAAACACGGTCTGCGCTCTGCTTATTATTGAAGTATTTAGCGTCTGTCTCTCGATAAGAAAAGCTCAAAACTAATGAATGCCATCTGAGAATAGCGTGCAAAACCGCTCCTGTGTCCTCGCAGTGTGGGACTTGTTCACAGTGGGGATGGGGACAGACAGAAAGAAAATTAATTTGAGACAGGAGTGGGTAGTGAAAAAGGGAGGAGGGACAAGCAGAGAGAAAGAGAGGTAGAAAGAAAGCGAGTCCAGGGAAGCAGTTCAGTCTGGCCCAGACAGGGTCCCTGGGTTCCCCCCCTAAGTCCTCTGTTTACACACAGAGAAATTTCGGACAATTTCACAGCTCCCCTTTCAGTGGCCATTGAAAAGGGACAGATTCCTTCCTGGTTACTCACCATCTATCCAGTGAGAGTGGTTGCTATCATGGGAAAATCCAAACCTTTGGCATCCTCAGTGGGTTACCGCTCTGCGTCGTGCTATAGCCTCAGTGCAAACAGCAGCCCCGCGTAATGCCTGTGAAATCTGTGTGTTCGTGAGGTTCAGGGCGCATTGCTGGGATTAAATCAAACAGGACCCCTCATTCAGGAGGTCCACTCCGCGGTGCTGGGTCTGTTTGCATTCATGTGGTTCTTTCACTAAGGTCCAGTAGGAGCGTCCCTCTCTGTTTGCTCTGCGCTGGAGAATGTATACGGCATTGTTACTTGTATGTGGGGTGACCCTGCCAGATGCCATGGCCACAAAAACCTCTTTCCTTAATCAGACAAGAGTGCTCAGAGGGCAAGGTGGCACGCCGCCATTCATGCCCAGTGGAAGGAGAGAAGAACAGAGAGGAAGATAGTTGAAAGACAAGATAATTACGAATGGATGTGGCAGAAAAAGGGGATGCATGATAGGATGGAAGTCTAGCCAGGGGAAACGACAACGGGACTCTGCCTGCACCATATTTCAAGGAGATGGAAGAAGCTCCGCTCTCTTTATGATTCCCTTAAATATGCTAACCGTGGTTTCTCAGCCCTCCGTCTCTCAGACAGGAGCTCTGGGCCTCTTTATGTCCTACCCCAGGTGTCTTGTTACACAGCCACCTTAACACAGACACACAGAGAACGTACTCGTATAGAGTAATGACACTATCCGGTCTGGTGTAAGCTGAACTATTAGAATAACATTAGGTCCAAGCGCAAAAGCAACCACGGACATTCTGTGGCTCTCTATACTTGTTACAAGGTTATGGAGGCGTGCGTGTGTGAGAGTGCAATTTCAGCTATGAGTTAAAACTGTGGGGATCTCCTGGTAAATCCTACTGATGCAAAAAGAAAGCACTTTCAGACTCATTCGTGATACTATGTCTATTGTGTGTGAAATTGCCATTTGAATTGAGGTAACCAGGTGTGCTCGGCAGTGGTCCTCTTTTCTATTGTTGTTGAATATGGTGGAAGTTTTGTGGGTTATGTATGTAGTTAGCATGAGTAGTGTGAGACAATCCGAGGCGTAGCTGTGAGCGGAGTATATTGATTGCTCTCAGCATCAAAGGGAGACGGCAGCTGGGAGACAGCGGGAGGGATCAGCTTGTCGAAGCCCAATAGTGTACTTCCTCTCGTATTCTGCTTTGCTTGTGTACTTCCCTCCAGCCTCCCACTCCATCCCCCAGCACCACCTCCTCCTCCTCCTCTCTCAGCAATGGCCACTCAGAAGGCAAAAGAGATGGGCAGAGCAGGGGAGGAGTGGAGGAGAGAGAGCAAAAGAGAGAAAAGGGAGAGCACTTAGTCTGTAGGGCATTAACAAGCATAGCTCTTGGCGAGCAAGCGCTTCCTACATTCCCACACAAAAAGTCATGCACAAACACACACGCGCATATTCAGTCACTCACAGACTCAGTGATGGTTGGCCACTTGCCAGCGCCTCCCTGGGGTTGAAAAGAGGGTATGTGTAGTGCAGACTACAGCAGGAGTGGCTGTCTGAGGGAATGGCAGAGACTGTGTGGAGCGCTGCGCCACTGTGGGACTGTCCATTATCCATATCCCTCGGTCTGCATTTCAATGGTTCCTGCCAGAAAAGAGAGCGCCAAAGCGTCAAGCAACAGGCAAAGGCTTCCTCTCCTGAGAATCATATGCGTCTGCACATTCACATATCCAAGTTGGCTGCATGATTCATATTCAGGCTGAGTGAGATCAGCAATGTTGTTCCTGTTTTAATGACCTCCCCTGTCATTCGTCTTATCTCTAGCCTCATGTAGATGTGGCGAGCTTAGCTGGCAGGGACTAGACTGGGCTGCGATGGCCTGTTTGACCCGGGTGAACAATAAGCTGTTGGCACGACCACATGCAGAACACCACAGTAATCGATTTGGCAAATAACAAAGCAAGCCCCTGTCTCAGCCTCGTTTAGAAATGCTCGTCCCTACATGTTTGGCCACCTGGCCGCATCCACCTCACCCTGCAAGCCTGTTGTCATCTTTAGGGAGTGACATGATCTGGAAGAAGGCCAACAGCCCAGACAATTTACACAAAGACCACAAAATGAACAGACTCTGCCACGGCAGAAAACAGGCCGGAAGAGAAAGAAACATATTGAAGCGGAATGGTCAGCAGAGAAAGTGGGCAAGAACAGGGTCAGTTTTAATGTGACTGAAGAAGTAAACATTGAGCTAAAGCATGAGCCATTTCTTATCCTTTCTTCATCAATCTGAAAACACTAAGGGCCCTATCTTGCTAGTTGTGTCTTTGTGTCTGACGCAGTCGTCAATTTCCCGTCCACAGCCCGCGTCGTGTAAATAGCAAATGTTCCTGTCTTACAGGGAGGTGTGTTCAGGTGCATTCTTGGCATATTGCTATCTCGAGGCAGCGGATAACCAACAAAAACCTGGTCTAAATTCAATAACGCAGCATTTCATTGTTATTTTAACAGCGCATTAGTAAAATGCGCCTAAGCTTGTGCACAGCCAGCCCGGTCTCATGGCAGTTCGTGATATGGTCACGTTATTGAATCTATTGAGTCGTGGACAGGAAGCGATAATGTCAGGTTTTTTTGCGTGGTGATTACGAATTTTAAAGCAATGTATTTCAATGGGAAGCATATTTCTTGATCACAGAACGATGACTGTAGCGAGTAGTATTGATAAGGCGAAAGTCCGTGTAGGGAGGTTGGTCGGGGTGGTGGATGGGTCAAACAACACAGGACTTTCACCCGCGTCCTGCGTGTTGCAGGTCCTTCCCCCGTTCTTCTTTTCCTAACCACAACCGTCCCGTTGTTGTGGCGTTTCATTTCCCCGTTGTTGTTTGCCCCTGTGCCTGGGGATCGCGACCCACATGTGGCGGTCCATCCTGTTGTTGTGGCCGGCGTGTGGCGCCTCATTTCCCCATTGTTGCGTCCCCCAGAGCAGGTTCGAAGATCGTGACCCGTGTACACAAAATAAACATCAAAATCGTGACCTGTAAACGAATCAATAAATCAAAATAACGTGACTATTTCACAACCTGGCGTGAGACCAGGTTGGCACAGCACGCGCACACTATGGTTGTTACACACACAGTGACGCGCAGCAGCACACAAACATGCAAATAAAAAATAAAAATATTACAATGTGAAATAGTATTATAGAGCAGATCAGTTTCTTCTCTGAAAATCTCTCCTTCCTGCTTAGCAAATCAGCCATCATAATAGCAACGCGCCTAAGGTACAAACGCGCCTGGCTTTAAAAGGGAATGGGAGATGACACTGATTGTTTTTTTGCATGTTACGCCCAAAACACACCTATGATTAATTACCACACTAAGTACAACCTTTTTGAACCATCTACCTGGCGCATGGACCATTTTTTCCACTGTTATACTAGCAAAAGTGGATTGGTACATGCCCTAAACACACCTGCGCCAGGCGCTATACGCCATGCGCTTAGATCGTTAAAATAGGGCCCTTTATCTGTTCAGTTCAAAAAGTTGAAAGAGAGGACATATGACCAAATGATCTGCTTTTCAGTTAAATATTTGCTTTAAAAGTGTCACTAACCAGCTGAGTTCACATGGAACCTTTAATTCCACTAATAAACTGAATAATTGCTCAATCGAAACAAAAATGCCTGATTGAAACATCTCAATCTGAATAAAATTATCCATCTCCAAAGACATTTTATTCTATTTCATTCCGTCCAGTCAAAGAATGAACTTCATGTCATGTCATCACTGTTTTATTTTAGGAAAATCTGTACTCTCTGCACATGCTCACTCACTTGACGCTCCCCTGGGAGGAGCGCATCACTTTTTGTTCACGCTTTCTAACACTTTTTGGGAGCTATGTGACTTTCTCAGGGGAACCGTCTTTGAATAGGTGATGTTTACTGGTTTTGGTTAAAAGAACAAGCTTGTATTCTGTTCAATAACTCCAGGAGTAGTGCACTGTGATAACACTGTAGCCTCAGAGCAAAAGCACAGCAATGAAGAAATTATAGTGCCACGAGCACGATGCTGGTCATTTGTTCTCAAACATTTGCCGATGGTGAAGTGCTGGATTCTGTGTATTGTGCATTTGAGAATCATTATTTTGGACTTTTTTTTAGTGGGCAGCAGGTACATGGGACAACGTATCTTATGATTATATTCAGTGCTCATGTAAATACTACAAAAAGAAATCAATCAGATTGATTTGAAACATTTAAAAAAAAGAAAAACGACATGTGAGTCCCCAGCACAGAAGAATACAGCTTATTGGAAAGAAAGATAAAATCAAGGGGATAGCTTCTTAGGAGCGATAAAGAGACTTTGTTGGCATCACCTCCAGGGAGTCATTTTAGTGTGAAGGGGCTGCAGTCATTAATTTATTATTGATCTCCTGGTTCTATCAGACTTGTCTGTTTGTACATTAAGGGGACTATTACTGTCCTTCAAAGCATCCCCTCTCATTTAAAAGACATTTTGGTTTATTTTATTGGTCTGTAGGATAGATTTTCAGCCCAGCGAGGGACAGGCAATGATTAGCTTAATTAAATGTTTGTGTAAGGTCATTTCAGAAGAACAATGAAGGCTTAAACATTTTGTTTTGATAGTAAGCGACACTACTTGTTGTTTCCATTAAAGATTAGACAGGCTGGGTTTGTTTGCAACGCAGGATTGCTCGTGCAATTCTCATCTGTTTATATTCCTATCTCACCCCACTTTGCATGTGAATTATACTCGAAGTCATGTCCTTATCTCATTTCTAGCCCTGAACGCTCATTCCTTAATATCTTGAGTCATACAGAAACATGGAATATTCAGGAGCTGTGGAGGAAATGTGCAGGAAATGTACACGTGTAAAGGTATACGATGCAACTTTCTGCCTTGAGGCAACAATTGTGTATTTTTAGTCCTGACCTCCTC
Source organism: Perca flavescens (assembly GCF_004354835.1). Lineage (NCBI taxonomy): Eukaryota > Metazoa > Chordata > Actinopteri > Perciformes > Percidae > Perca > Perca flavescens. The sequence goes on from NC_041331.1 coordinate 16,289,763, forward strand.
CCCCGCAGATAGTCAAGTTCATGTACTAATTCTTCATCTTGATGAGCTGTCTTCCTCAGAATGGCATCTTGCCTGGGGCTGATTGACACAGCATACACACAGCACAGTCACAACTGACGCAGATGTTGAACACACCTGATCTGCAATAAAACACATGTAACTTTGCTTGACTCACTAATAACCACAACCCCATTCACCTTCGGCCACAGCACACAGACACTAAATGTTATGCCCCTGTTACACTGCACCGGAAGTTAGTACAAGTTTGTGACAGAAAGCACCACCACACCTTAAAGGTGCTCTAAGCGATGTTGGGTGACGTTACTTCTTGTTGACGTTCAAAGTATTTTCAAACAAAACAGAGACTAGCTCGCTCCTCCCTCCTCCTCATCCTATCCACCCCCCTTCTGTAGCGCACTAAGAAAGAAAAATAATCATGGTGTTGCTGTGAAAAGGGAGCAGAAGGGCAAGCAGAGGGTCTGGCTGAGAGGGTAATGAGGCTAATAGGACTGGTAAATGAAAAGCCAGATGATGATAACTCGGCAGCTGATTCTATCTACGCTCATATATAACCTCCGTGGATGTGTGTGTGTGTGTGTGTGTGTGTGTGTGTGTGTGTGTGTGTGTGTAAAAAGGGGGAGAGAATAGATGCCCGGAACTGAAGAAGAGGTAGTGGTACGAAGGCCAGAGACCTCCCTCTGGATTTGATGAATCCTTCACAGTTCTGAGAGCTTTATGAAACATTTATGATGGACGTCATTTCTTTCTACTCCTCTATCATTGTCTCTCTAGCTGCCTGACTCACTGTGTCCTTCTGTCAGATAGAAGCATGAATTTCAGTCATCTAAAATTACACACCTGTGTGCTTCTTTGTTTGTTTTATTATCCTTACAGCCAATCAGCTTCTTTTGTTTTCTTACTCCTGCAGATTGAATGCTGCCCATGGAAATTAATTATTCATCCATGTATTAACCTAGTATAGTCAGTCACACACACACACACACACACACAGTAGTGCGAGGATCTGACTGGTCTTTGGGTCTGAGCGACTTGTTTATGGTTTATTTACTACTCACCGGAGCTGGTTTATGATGTGAGTTTTCACTCATATACACACATACGCACACATGTGCACATGTGCACATACGTGTGCATTTAAGTGCACTGTCAACAAACAGGGGCTCAGTCTCTCTCCTATCTGCTGAGTGTGCCAGTTTGCCGCAGGCATTAAGACACCTTCAGACGCCACACACACACACACACACACACACACACACACAGATTCACACACACACACACACACACACACACACACACACACACAGATTCACACACACACACACACACACACACACACACACACACACACACACACACACACACACACACACAGAGATTCACACACAACAGTAAAAAGAAAGTCACACCACAATAGCATATTCAGTTCAAAACTGGAGCAGACAGCCCAGTAACAAGAGGCATAAATTACTCCATCTCCCTATAGGAGACAATCGCAAAGAAAAATGTAAATGAGATTCCGTGGAGAAAATATAGTTTTCAGCAAAATGTAGCGATCATTTTCCCTGGACATTATCATATTATCAACTGTAGTTTCCTTTCTAGAAAGCCCTTTTCTTTGATCCTGCTGCTGTTTAAATGTATTTTAATAAGAAATACATTAATTCTAAAATTTAAGGTAGCGCTTAGCCAAAAACACTGAGAAGATATTCCCAGCTGCCACACCTCAAAAGACTACCTCATTCAATCAATAGTTTTTTGGCTTTGTACCAAAATCTATTCCACTGTTTGCGCTCAAGCTGCATCAGATGGCACCATAATCATTTGCAGGGATGCCAGCTCAGGCTGTGGTGGTAATTGTGGCAGTTTTTTTTTTCTTTGATCTGATTCCAACTCATGTGCATTGACACTGTCTCGAGCCTAGATCCTCATGTCTAAATGGGATCGGACAGTTCTGGTTTCATGACCTCTGTTCAACTAAGTATGACAGAAATGTGCTGTCAATGCATTCCCATTTGCTTAACTACTGTATGCATTTTTCCTTGCACACACGTGTGCACTATGATATTGAGCGCAACCCCCCCCCCCCATCCCGAAAGCGCCCTCTCTGTTTGATTAGTTCCAACCATTATCCTCCATTTTCAAATCAATATCTTTACCCAGGCCTGCCTGTTGGGTGGCAGAGACACACAGAAAGTTTCTTGCTCAGAGGTGCTGTGAGTTGGTCATCATGTATGTTTTTGACTGATTGCAGCATTGTGTAGTGTATGTTTTGAAAATCAAAATTCAATGAAATGTAGACCTTTTTACATCAGCATTTCCCAGATTTGACAGGTTTGAGTCAGCATATTTTACCAGATATCTCAATAAACCAGCTTCTCGGAACAGATCCAAGGCCTGTTGATAATAACGCTGATTACGATCCGCTGACAAACGCGCAAAATTAACATTACTTTAATCTAGGTCATACTAAAAATTCATCTGGTAAGTGGTCTTTTAAGCAGGTCAGTATGTCTTGTGCAAGCATTTTGTCTCCCCATGTTTTATTTTGTCATATTGTTTCATATATTGCATAATTGATAGTTTATGAGTTAAATCTGCAGATGCAATATGAACACCTGTGCAGTGTAATGCATTAGTTTGGATTTTGTAATACAGTTTGCATTCTATTAAATAGACTGCAGAAGATCAGGATATTGTGTCCGACTTTCTCGGCTTTTGAAAGATGCTGAACAATTGAATGTTTTCTTATTTATTAATCTGCCACACAAAGTACACCAGGTGACGTGCTTATCAGCTGTTTAACAGGTCACAGATGGCAGCTGGCTAAGCCCCTTAGCTTGTGACCAGAAGCACCCCTGACGTGATGTGACTCCTGATACTGACATAGATAAAGCTTACTACACCTACACCTGGCTGTCTAAGCTCACTACCGCTCTCCTGCCAGTGTAAGTCTGTGTGTGTGCGTGTGTGTGTGTGTCTGTGTGTGTGTGTGGACATGATGACAAGCAGGCGAGTTTGCTATAGTGTTATCCATCTGTACTGTATCTGCATGGCTGCCTGCTTATTATTCACAGGTATTATATATATATATATATATATATATATATATATATATATATATATATATATATATATATATATATATTTGTGTGTTAAGCTGCATGTAGCTACAGAAGAAAAAAACAAGGGCAAGTTGGAAAAGAGCTGTGAATAATACATGTGCTGTTGAATTACATCTTGACACAGTTAAGGAAATTTACTTCTGAAACAAACTACAAAGGTCTGTGTGTATGCATGTGCCGGCATGTGTAGTGCGTGCATGCGTTTGTTTGTGTGTGTGTGTGTGTGTGTGTGTGTGTGTGTGTGTGTGTGTGTATGCCTGTGCAGGTGCGCCTGTGAAATGGTAGCTGGTTGCAGGTAATGGTGTGTGACAGCGGAGCACCTGACAACATGGCAGGGACTGGGAGGGCTACCAGCAGCAGAGCAGAGTAAACAGTAAGAGACCTGTGTGCTGTCCTGCCGCACAGCCTGCAAGCATACAGCCATTTAATTTAGTTACTGCACTAATGCAATTATTGCCAAAGTAATTTACAATGTCTAAGAGGGCACTGTGTGTGTGTGTGTGTGCGTGTGTCTTTAATTAGTCATGCTGGACCCACTGCACCTTGAGAGAGATGTTGGTTGTCTATGGATCTGTGTGTGAGTTTGGGCCAGTAAAGCAGTGTGTCTCTGTGTGTTTGCATGTGTGAGTGCTTGTGCGTTCTGCAGTCTGTTGAAATGTACGTCTATGCCTGTGTGTGTGTGTGTGTGTGTGTGTGTGTGTGTGTGTGTGTGTGTGTGTGTGTGTGTGTGTGTGTGTACAACACCATCTGCCTGTGACTGTGGAGCTAAAATCCCTGATAGCCTCTCGTCCCCATTTCAGAAACAGCTGATCAGTCATCCAACTAGCTGGCTGGCAGCAACATCAAAGACAGCGTTGTCTCTGGAGAGACTTGTGTTACACACTCAGACAACATCACCTACAATAACACATTCATTTGTGCAATAGTATCACAGTGGTTGGAGCAGAATGGCAGTACCTACAACAAAACGGCACTCAGGTGTTTGAAGGAAGCTGCGGTCAAGTTTAGGATTGTAATATACCCACAATCTTTTGACAAATAAAACTGTTGAAATAATATGTATAGTGATTTGACACAAAAATATTTTTTTATTTAATGCATTTGTAGATTTTACTGCCAAAACTAAAATTTATGATGAATGTTTGGATGGTGAATGAATGAACAACACACAGCACGTCTGACCATCTCAGTGGCACCGTAAAAGCTCCGTAAACTGTCCACACTGTTGATTATTTAGAGTACCGGTAATCAATATATAATACATACATAATAGAAACTTTGCTGTTCAGTATTTACAAATTAAATTTTTCATCGTGAAATGCAGAAGCACACTCCCATTCAATTAATTGTACAGGGTGGGGCACAATCTCAGAGTCAGACTAAAATATGTATTTATGTAGTAGGTGAACCAGTTATTTATATGGAATATTTAAAATACAAATCAAACTAACAAAATATAGAATTTCTGTAGCATATTGTCAGTAAAACGTAGGAAGCACTTACAGTACAATGTAATTTGTAAGCATAACTGCATGTCTGTTAACACGTATAACATTTTGGAGCAAGGCTAACTCAATATACAGAACATCTTTCATATCTATAAGGAGCATATGGTCCTATTCTTGCATATGGTCCTGAGTATTAGCCACCAGGGCTAATGCCTTGACTCTGTCTTGCCTCACATGAGCTCTAGGCCATCCCTATTCGGCCACTAGTGGGCTATTAGACATCCAAATTAGGAAGGCTAGGTATGTCACTGGTAGATGTCAGTCCTAACCAAGCATGGCTCAGCCCTGGCCCTGCTCCAGTTAGAGACATATTATTAGACCCTACCTTACCCCAGCACCTAGTCTGCTTCAGCACGAGTGACTTACCTCACACAGGCCATGCTAATTAAATCTCCCAGACACCCAGGCTCTTAATAAACCCTGACATGACAGCTTGGCCTTTGCATGTCAGAGTGACCTCATAACCCGGAAGCGTGTGTATGTGTGTGTGTGTGTGTGTGTGTGTGTGAGAGAGACACTCAGGCTGAGGGTCCTGTCATTGGGGGGATAGGGCAGACACCTGTCTCCAGCCCATAGAGAGGTCAATTTTTAGGGGTATGGGAACAACCGTGACTCAGCGGCTCTGCTGCAGAATGCAGCTACATTAGCAATACAAATTATACCATAGGGGAAGGAGCATCTGATTATTGTTTTTTGTCGTTGGTGCCACAGCTTTACTTTGTATGGAAAAGGGAGTGTGGACATTGATTCTTTTTTTTTTTTTTTTTTTAAAGATTCTATTTGAGACTTTTCCCTTTATTAGTAGTAGTGACACTGGCTAGACATGAAAGGGGGAGAGAGACAGGGATGGCATGCAGCAAAGGGCAGTAGGTCGGATTCGAACCCGCGCCGCTGCAGGACTCAGCCAACATGGGGTGAACGCTCTTACTGGGTGAGCTAGAGGCCTCTCCGGACATCAATTCTTAATAAATAAATGTGGCTTTTCGACTTGAACAATTGCCTTGAAGATTGATTTTGATCAATTTTCATCTACAGTTTTTGAATGCATCAGTGCCTCAGTTGAAGAACAGCAGTTGTATTTCCTCATGTGGAAGAAGTATACACTCCCAAATTGTTTTGAACTGCTCAGCCATTGAGATGGAGCCTGCCTGCAGTCATTTATGCTATCTAGCATCCACTTTACAAAATTCCCTTGTTTTCCATAATATTGACCTCACTTGAATTCTGTTTGGATGGGTGGATGGATGGATGGATGGATGGATGGATGGATAGACAGAAAACACTGAGTTAAGTGGTGACAGACTTTCAGGCAGAAATATAAACAGGCAGTGTGTGGTGACATCTGTTAAAAAGAGAAACCCTCTAAACAGCTTTTGTGGATTAAGCAGTAAATGAATAAACCCTGTTAGCATATGGATAAACAAGTTAATCTTATGCATCAGCATGTGTCTGTATCAGTGCTCTATCCTGGTGCTAAAACATGGCACTGCCTCGCCCCAGGCTTTTGGTCAGGTAATAGAACAGACAACAGGAGAGGTATCTGTTTGTCTCATTTCATAACATGAATATTGCATTAAATGCACTCGACCAAATGTCACCTGCCTCACTTAGTAAATTTCCTGAATTTCATATTACACCTACGCTGTTGCCTTTATGATTGATGTGGGTGGTACCTTTTAATATTTTGCACAATCAAGAGTATCCAGATCTATTTCACAACAAATGGTAATAATAGGGATTAGGTATTATCTCGACATTATCTCAGCAGCAGCGCAGAGCAATCTCAGCCTACTGACCTGGATTAGAGGGAATATGATTGCATATTCACTGCCGAAACAAAAGACAACTTTAAGTGTCAAGGACAATAAGCAGTGAATCAAGAATGCATTCTTGATTAGCAAATTAGCTTCATTAAGGAACCATCTTTATGCTCTGTTTGATCTATTCTGCCTGTTTATTTATAAGTCTACAGAAATTTTATAACAAGTGATAATTAGTTGAATCATATTAGTGCATGCAATAATGGCGCTGTGGAAAAAAAAAACAGGTAAACTGGGTCATGTGCAGGAAAAGCTGAGTTGACCTATATTCAGAAACACTCTAATAAAGCAACTCTTCCCAAACACTGGAATTTTGAAATATTTATTATGGCACCGGAATGGGCCTATTTCTTCGTCTTATTCTCAGTGCAGTATGGTTTAGTTTTGTCACTTTAGTTTTAAAATTTACTGTGCTCCAGGCAGCCAAGATGGATTGCTTTGAATGGCCGTCTGCCTGCAGTGCCCATTTTAATTCAGCCTTGCTGCCACACCCTCAGCGGCTGCCTGGGGCCAGTGAGAGAGCAGCAGGACAGAGTGGAGCAGCGGTGAACTATGGCTGCATGGGGCCAGACTGAGAATATAGGTCATCAAGCCCTGCAGATGAAAGATGCATAGCACTGGCTGCTGGGGTGGAAGCAGGGTGGAGATGGAGTAAATATAGAGATGCTTCCAACTCCTCAGCATGGACAGTTTAAATGACCACAGGGAGGGATAGAAAAGGGCATGGGCAGGGTATATGCAGAAGGGAGTATGAGAGTGGGAGTGGCATGCAAGCCGGGGAAAATATAGGAGATTTAGTGTAGGGAGAGGCATGGGTGGGGTATGTGCTGGGGGAGGAATGAGACTCACAGGAACAGGAGAGTGTCAGTGTTTGTGGGAAGCAGTATCAAATGCTCTTTCTTACTGATGAAGGGGAAATAGAAAAAGCAGGCTCCCCTCCTCGGAGCAGCTGCGACTGGCAAACAATATCGTCCTCTGTTCGCCTGTGGCTGGTGGCGATCGGGGGGCGAGTGTAAAGATCACACTCACAGTGCACATATCCTTCTGTTTTCTTCTAGAGTTGAGATTGATGTGGTCACTTTTGGTGTAATGTCAGTGACACAACTCAAATGTGATCTAAATCAACATTTGGATTTGTCTAATATATCCTGCTTTAAAGGGACAGTTAACCCAAATGACAAACAAATATTTTCTCATCATTCATATCGTTTTCTTATAGTGGTGACAGCCACTTTTTTTTTTTGTTTCCCCCGGCTTTGAGAAATCCGTCTCTATGATTTTTGCTTTCACGTCAATACAGTGGAGGTGAATGGAACTCTGTTGGGGTGCTCGTGGCAATTTCCTTGCTTACTCAGGAAAATCCACGAACACACTTTTAAGAGTTTTCTTTAGAAGTTCTTCCCGCTGAAGAAAACGTCCCTGTGAAAACTTTTGACTGTTTTGTGTGGATTTTCCAGAGTAACAAGGATACTATTCCTAGAAAGTCATGTTGCTGTAGATTTTTAAAATAGACATTTTCAAATTAATTCTATGCGCAACAAGACAACATAAACATAAGCCGACAGCATTCTCAGAGATGGCTAATAAAGGCTAATAAAATCAAAACTATCTGCATGCTAGACACCGCTAGAGGTAAATTATGAAAAACTGTATGTTTTTCTGTAATTAAAGTGAACGAACCATCCTTAATTCTTTCAAAGCCTATTATCACAGAGCAAAAATTAGACATGTCATGTGTGCTCAGAAAATATAAGTTCAAAGAATGACTGATGTGTTAGAGTAAGTGTAAATGCGGTCCATTCCCAGGTTTTGTCGAGGCGGCAGAGAATTCTCCTGCTCGCTCTCTCGTCTGTCACTCCCTGCAGCTGCAGCCTGTTCCAGTTGAGGTCAAACTTAGGCATACACTCATGGTAAGTGGCTTTTTGTTAAGACAAATGTTTCAAGAGGTGCTTGTCAAAATGTCTGGTTCTAGAGGCAATGGGTAATATGTGTGCGTAACAAAAAAGAAGGCACTGCAATCACTCAACAACTGTACGTGCAGTTTCCTTATTAAAACATAATTATGGACATTATTCAATCAAATTAGTACCCCTCCATTGCCTGCTGTCCATTAGTCCCATCAGATACAGTTTTAAACAACCTGTAAATGCAGGACTTGAATGAGGCGTGGTGAATGTTCTCCCCCTGATAGTCAATCATTCTGTTATTAAGCAACACTTGGTCCTCATCACACCATCCCTCCTCCTGCATCCAAAACCAGTTTGCAAAACAAAAAGATTTCTATCTGCCATTCGCTCTGTTCTCCA